>NC_092717.1:113510211-113826628 GCF_047496885.1 Scyliorhinus torazame
AATATTGCCGGAGTGAATCATTTCATTAGCACGGATGTTGTATCAAGTGAGATACCTTTGCTCCTGAGCAGACCATCGATGAAGAAAGCACACATGAAACTGGATATGGAACAGGATAAGGCAACAGTTTTTGGAAAGATGGTGGACTTACAATTTACACAGTTGGGACACTATTGTATTCCATTACTGACAAATAATATTTCAAGTGGTTAAGGATGTGTTAATGGCAGTTGAAAATGGGACTTTAGCTGATAAAATGCTTGTTGTATTAAAACTGCATAGGCAATTTGCGCATCCGTCTCCTCGGAGGCTTAAAAATGTATTGAAGGATGCAGGGGTCAGGGTAGAACAGTTTAGTGATTGCTGTGAAGTTTGTAGGAAGTACTGAAGGACACCAGCACGACCGATAGTAACCCTACCTTTGGCCAGAGATTTTAACGACATTGTGGTCATGGACCTTAAGATTTGGGATAAAGCCAATAATGTATTTATTTTGCATTTTGTAGATTTAGCAACCAGATTTAGTCAATCAACGACTTTAGTCAAGGGCGACTTGATAGAGGTTTATAAGATGATCAGGGGAATAGATAGAGTAGACAGTCAGAGACTTTTTCCTCGGGTGGAACAAACCATTACAAGGGGACATAAATTTAAGGTGAAAGGTGGAAGACATAGGAGGGATATCAGAGGTAGGTTCTTTACCCAGAGAGTAGTGGGGGCATGGAATGCACTGCCTGTGGAAGTAATTGAGTCGGAAACATTAGGGACCTTCAAGCAGCTATTGGATAGGTACATGGATTACGGTAAAATGATATAGTGTAGATTTATTTGTTCTTAAGGGCAGCACGGTAGCATTGTGGATAGCACAATTGCTTCACAGCTCCAGGGTCCCAGGTTCGATTCCGGCTTGGGTCACTGTCTGTGCGGAGTCTGCACGTCCTCCTCGTGTCTGCGTGGGTTTCCTCCGGGTGCTCCGGTTTCCTCCCACGGTCCAAAGATGTGCAGGGTAGGTGGATTGGCCATGATAAATTGCCCTTAGTGTCCAAAAGTGCCCTTGGTGTTGGGTGGAGGTGTTGAGTTTGGGTAGAGTGCTCTTTCCAAGAGCCGGTGCAGACTCAGGGGGCCGAATGGCCTCCTTCTGCACTGTAAATTCAATGTTAATCTATGATTAATCTAGGACAAAGGTTCGGCACAACATCGTGGGCCGAAGGGCCTGTTCTGTGCTGTATTTTCTATGTTCTATGTTCTATGTAAAGAAAAGAGAGTAATTCTGGATCAAATCATGGAAAAATGGATAGGGACAGAAATGGGCCCACCGGCAAAATTTCTTACGGACAATGGGGGAGAATTTGCTAATGATGAGTTTAGAGATATGTGTGAAAACGTGAATATCAGAGTTATGAATATGGCTGCAGAAAGCCCATTTAGTAATGGTGCGTGTGAAAGAAACCATGCCGGAATAGATGACATGCTCCGGAAAATTTTGGCAGATAGACCAAACTGCAAGCTAGATTCAGCTTTAGCATGGGTAGTATATGCAAAGAATTCATTGCAGATGGTTGGGGGCTATAGTCCTTATCAATGAGTGTTTGGTAGAAATCCTAAAATTCCGTCCATTTTAGATGACCAGCCTCCAGCTTGGGATGGGACTACAATTAGCTCAGCCTTTGCTGAGCATTTAAATGCATTACATAGCAGTAGAAAAACTTTTTTGGAAGCACAAGTCTCTGAAAGAATTCGCAGAGCTTTAAGACATAATGTACAGCCATTGGATGCCGTTTCTCAGCAAGGAGACATAGTATACTGTAAGAGAGACAATTTTAATGAATGGAAAGGCCCAGGAAAGATCATAGGCATAGATGGCAAAACAATTATTTTGCAAAATGGCAATCAAACTGTTAGGGTACATTCATCAAGAATAATGGATACAGATTACAAATTTTCAATTTTAGACAGAGCAGACAGACATGACGAGGAACCAGAGTCATCTGGTACGCATGTGTTACAGAACTATGAGCACCAGTTAACTGACATAGACAGGGTTTTTGTCGAGGAACTCAACACTTCTGATGAATTAGAACAGGCCATTTTTCCAAAAGGACAACTGCCAAAAGTTGGTACAAAAATGACATACTTGCACGAAGGGTCTAATCAATGGAAGGATGCAACTGTTATTAGTAGAGCATGGAAGGCCACTGGAAAGTCTAAACATTGGTTGAACGTACAGCATTCAGGGTGAAGTGGGAAATGGTTCAAAAGGGCATTTGGCACAGAAGATGGCTGCCTGACACACAAGATGGAGACACAGAGAATAAAGCAGACATAACTAATGCCTGGAGTCCAGGGGGGTGCAAGTAGGACAGATCGGAACAGATCCAGGACAAAGGAAGCCACCCAGGAAGATTAAGAAATACATAAATGCAGGACACCACTTGAATAAAGCTGACTTCAGTCAAGATGTACACAATGATATGCTAATACGAATGTCTTGGGCCATTTCCTAAAACAAAGGGACAATCAATACTACCTTCCTGCCGCTGCCTGTAACCTGCTAAACCTCTTTGACTGTGGCCATGTGTAAATGGCAAAATGCTTACAAATAGCGATGTACAATCTATAAAATGTTTAAAGATAACAAAGTGATAATTGTTTTGTATCTGGGCTCATTGTGAACCCAAAGTATAAAATGAATGACTGCCATTCAAACCGGGAGAAAGGCTGGCTACTGTATCGCGGGGTACATACCCTTTCTCCCGAAGCTTTGTGTAACAATAAAACTGCATTTCTCTGATCACAGCAAGTCTGACTCCAGAAGTGGTTGATTTTTTCCACAACATATTGGCCTAGTCTGGCAGGATCTTACTTCTGGTGAGTTCTGATCGAAGGCCTCGATCGGAAAGCCGGGGTAAAGATCGTTTCGAATCTGAAGGAGTGAGACAGGTCAAAAGGTGCAGTTTAAAATAAGGTACCTATAGTGATAAGCATAGTGATATAAGTCTTGACTGTATAGTGACATGATGATAGATCAGGTTTGGTACTAACTGCTGGTAGTATTCAGGATTTGTGGCTTCTGCTGATCAACAAATGGACAAGGTAGTGCTGCCCCAAACGCCCAGCCTTAGACTGGCTGCCAAGAGGAGGAATCTCCCACGCGAAGGTCAGGATTTGAAGTGGGTATTAAGGCACCAAAGGCACTAAGGATTGTGAAGCACAAGTGGCAGAAATCTGCTAACCCCGAACTATTTAGTGGCGAACAAACGCAGAGTTCTTGTATGAAAGTAGAGCATAAGTTGGGTACTGGGCTGTCCAATGTCTTATCAGCGATGCAGAAAAGGAGCTGATCAACTCTGACCTAGAGCCGAACTCCGGTGGAGAAGCACGTTGCCGAGGTGGTAATAGTGGACACCGTGCGTATAAGTCAAACCCTGAGAGACGGTAGCGATAGCGCGGTGCTGGAATAGTAATAGTGGCTGGGGGGTAGTGAAGTCCCTTCAGTAGAGAGCACACTTTGCTAGGAGGCAGCTGCGGCTGTACAGACGGTGCTAGGGTAGTAATAGTGGCTGGGGGGTAGTGAAGTCCCTCCAGTAGAGAGCACACTTTACTCATAGTAACCAGGGGTATTGAAGTCTGCGAGATGGCAGGCAATGATACAAAAAGGGGATCTGCAGGTTCTCTTATTGAGACATATATGACAGACAGACAAGTGTTGATAAAAAAGATGAAGCAGGACGGATGGGACACTTCCCAGACCTTAGAACAACAGAGGGGTTGGATAGACAAAGAAAAGAAAAACAAGACTAAAAAGATAGGGATAATGTTAGTACATCAGTTAGCAGGACTAATTGAACAAGTAGGCACCTCTACTGAAAAGTGTAAGGAAGACAAAGAGAAGATCAGGGAATTAGAATCTAGAGTAAGGGAACTGGAGAAACACACCACGTGTTGAGAGAACAACAAGGGAGGGGGGAAACTGATCCCCTACCTCCTGACGAGCCCACACAGCAGGGACCAACCGCCCCTCCGGCAGGGTGGGGTGCGTTAGAATACAATTTAGCGCCAGTAACCCGAGGGGGAACAGAGGCGCAGCCAAAAGTGAATTATAAACCCTTTACCCCAGGTGAGAGACAGCAGATAATGGCTTCCCTGGGCAAATTACAACCTAGAAGCGCAAACACCAAATTCTGGGAAGAATTAGACACAATCTGGGTAGGACACCAGTTACACCTAAGAGACGTACACCAGCTGGTCAGGGCAGCCTGTCCAGCAGATAAGTGGAGGCAGGTAACTGGCAGACCCACCACTCCTGCAGCCCAGGATTATAACGGGGGACGGTGGACACATGCCGTCGCTTTAACAGCAGAGATAGATGCACAGCAGGACCACTTCGCCCAATTTAAAACGGAAATCCAGAGTGTTAGGGAATGCTCCCACTAACTGGAGCAAGATCACTACCACAAGACAGCAGAAAGGGGAAGGAGCTTCTGAATACGGGGAATGATTGTTCCACGTGACGAATGTGATATAAAATAGTTACTTTAGAGATATTAGTTAATGTAATGTAGAGGTAGGCCAGCGTAATCCACTTACCTTTACAGGAGCAGCCCTTTGGATTTCGGCGACAGCGGTGCGCAGGGGCCTTCTGGGAGGTGAGTAGTGAGTTTAAAAACCTTACCTTTACAGGAGCAGCCCTTTGGATTTCGGCGGCAGCGGTGCGCAGGGGACTTCTTGGAGGTGAGTAGTGAGTTTAAAAACCTTACCTTTACAGGAGCAGCCCTTTGGATTTCGGCGGCAGCGGTGCGCAGGGGCCTTCTGGGAGGTGAGTAGTGAGTTTAAAACCACTTACCTTTACAGGAGCAGCCCTTTGGATTTCGGCGGCAGCGGTGCGCAGGGGCCTTCTGGGAGGTGAGTAGTGAGTTTAAAAACCTTACCTTTTAAGGAGCAGCCCTTTGGATTTCGGCGGCAGCGGTGCGCAGGGGCCTTCTTGGAGGTGAGTAGTGAGTTTAAAAACCTTACCTTTACAGGAGCAGCCCTTTGGATTTCGGCGGCAGCGGTGCGCAGGGGCCTTCTGGGAGGTGAGTAGTGAGTTTAAAACCACTTACCTTTACAGGAGCAGCCCTTTGGATTTCGGCGGCAGCGGTGCGCAGGGGCCTTCTGGGAGGTGAGTAGTGAGTTTAAAACCACTTACCTTTACAGGAGCAGCCCTTTGGATTTCGGCGGCAGCGGTGCGCAGGGGCCTTCTGGGAGGTGAGTAGTGAGTTTAAAACCACTTACCTTTACAGGAGCAGCCCTTTGGATTTCGGCGGCAGCGGTGCGCAGGGGCCTTCTGGGAGGTGAGTAGTGAGTTTAAAACCACTTACCTTTACAGGAGCAGCCCTTTGGATTTCGGCGGCAGCGGTGCGCAGGGGCCTTCTGGGAGGTGAGTAGTGAGTTTAAAAACCTTACCTTTTAAGGAGCAGCCCTTTGGATTTCGGCGGCAGCGGTGCGCAGGGGCCTTCTTGGAGGTGAGTAGTGAGTTTAAAAACCTTACCTTTACAGGAGCAGCCCTTTGGATTTCGGCGGCAGCGGTGCGCAGGGGCCTTCTGGGAGGTGAGTAGTGAGTTTAAAACCACTTACCTTTACAGGAGCAGCCCTTTGGATTTCGGCGGCAGCGGTGCGCAGGGGCCTTCTGGGAGGTGAGTAGTGAGTTTAAAACCACTTACCTTTACAGGAGCAGCCCTTTGGATTTCGGCGGCAGCGGTGCGCAGGGGCCTTCTGGGAGGTGAGTAGTGAGTTTAAAAACCTTACCTTTACAGGAGCAGCCCTTTGGATTTCGGCGGCAGCGGTGCGCAGGGGCCTTCTTGGAGGTGAGTAGTGAGTTTAAAAACCTTACCTTTACAGGAGCAGCCCTTTGGATTTCGGCGGCAGCGGTGCGCAGGGGCCTTCTGGGAGGTGAGTAGTGAGTTTAAAACCACTTACCTTTACAGGAGCAGCCCTTTGGATTTCGGCGGCAGCGGTGCGCAGGGGCCTTCTGGGAGGTGAGTAGTGAGTTTAAAACCACTTACCTTTACAGGAGCAGCCCTTTGGATTTCGGCGGCAGCGGTGCGCAGGGCCTTCTTGGAGGTGAGTAGTGAGTTTAAAACCACTTACCTTTACAGGAGCAGCCCTTTGGATTTCGGCGGCAGCGGTGCGCAGGGGACTTCTTGGAGGTGAGTAGTGAGTTTAAAAACCTTACCTTTACAGGAGCAGCCCTTTGGATTTCGGCGGCAGCGGTGCGCAGGGGCCTTCTGGGAGGTGAGTAGTGAGTTTAAAACCACTTACCTTTACAGGAGCAGCCCTTTGGATTTCGGCGGCAGCGGTGCGCAGGGGCCTTCTGGGAGGTGAGTAGTGAGTTTAAAACCACTTACCTTTACAGGAGCAGCCCTTTGGATTTCGGCGGCAGCGGTGCGCAGGGGCCTTCTGGGAGGTGAGTAGTGAGTTTAAAAACCTTACCTTTTAAGGAGCAGCCCTTTGGATTTCGGCGGCAGCGGTGCGCAGGGGCCTTCTTGGAGGTGAGTAGTGAGTTTAAAAACCTTACCTTTACAGGAGCAGCCCTTTGGATTTCGGCGGCAGCGGTGCGCAGGGGCCTTCTGGGAGGTGAGTAGTGAGTTTAAAACCACTTACCTTTACAGGAGCAGCCCTTTGGATTTCGGCGGCAGCGGTGCGCAGGGGCCTTCTGGGAGGTGAGTAGTGAGTTTAAAACCACTTACCTTTACAGGAGCAGCCCTTTGGATTTCGGCGGCAGCGGTGCGCAGGGGCCTTCTGGGAGGTGAGTAGTGAGTTTAAAAACCTTACCTTTACAGGAGCAGCCCTTTGGATTTCGGCGGCAGCGGTGCGCAGGGGCCTTCTTGGAGGTGAGTAGTGAGTTTAAAAACCTTACCTTTACAGGAGCAGCCCTTTGGATTTCGGCGGCAGCGGTGCGCAGGGGCCTTCTGGGAGGTGAGTAGTGAGTTTAAAACCACTTACCTTTACAGGAGCAGCCCTTTGGATTTCGGCGGCAGCGGTGCGCAGGGGCCTTCTGGGAGGTGAGTAGTGAGTTTAAAACCACTTACCTTTACAGGAGCAGCCCTTTGGATTTCGGCGGCAGCGGTGCGCAGGGCCTTCTTGGAGGTGAGTAGTGAGTTTAAAACCACTTACCTTTACAGGAGCAGCCCTTTGGATTTCGGCGGCAGCGGTGCGCAGGGGCCTTCTGGGAGGTGAGTAGTGAGTTTAAAACCACTTACCTTTACAGGAGCAGCCCTTTGGATTTCGGCGGCAGCGGTGCGCAGGGCCTTCTTGGAGGTGAGTAGTGAGTTTAAAACCACTTACCTTTACAGGAGCAGCCCTTTGGATTTCGGCGGCAGCGGTGCGCAGGGGCCTTCTGGGAGGTGAGTAGTGAGTTTAAAACCACTTACCTTTACAGGAGCAGCCCTTTGGATTTCGGCGGCAGCGGTGCACAGGGGCCTTCTGGGAGGTGAGTAGTGAGTTTAAAAACCTTACCTTTACAGGAGCAGCCCTTTGGATTTCGGCGGCAGCGGTGCGCAGGGGCCTTCTTGGAGGTGAGTAGTTAGTTTAAAAACCTTACCTTTACAGGAGCAGCCCTTTGGATTTCGGCGGCAGCGATGCGCAGGGGCCTTCTGGGAGGTGAGTAGTGAGTTTAAAAACCTTACCTTTACAGGAGCAGCCCTTTGGATTTCGGCGGCAGCGGTGCGCAGGGGCCTTCTTGGAGGTGAGTAGTGAGTTTAAAACCACTAACCTTTACAGGAGCAGCCCTTTGGATTTCGGCGGCAGCGGTGCGCATGGGCCTTCTGGGAGGTGAGTAGTGAGTTTAAAACCACTTACCTTTACAGGAGCAGCCCTTTGGATTTCGGCGGCAGCGGTGCGCAGGGGCCTTCTTGGAGGTGAGTAGTGAGTTTAAAACCACTTACCTTTACAGGAGCAGCCCTTTGGATTTCGGCGGCAGCGGTGCGCAGGGGCCTTCTTGGAGGTGAGTAGTGAGTTTAAAAACCTTACCTTTACAGGAGCAGCCCTTTGGATTTCGGCGGCAGCGGTGCGCAGGAGCCTTCTGGGAGGTGAGTAGTGAGTTTAAAAACCTTACCTTTACAGGAGCAGCCCTTTGGATTTCGGCGGCAGCGGTGCGCAGGGCCTTCTTGGAGGTGAGTAGTGAGTTTAAAACCACTTACCTTTACAGGAGCAGCCCTTTGGATTTCGGCGGCAGCGGTGCGCAGGGGCCTTCTGGGAGGTGAGTAGTGAGTTTAAAACCACTTACCTTTACAGGAGCAGCCCTTTGGATTTCGGCGGCAGCGGTGCGCAGGGGCCTTCTTGGAGGTGAGTAGTGAGTTTAAAACCACTTACCTTTACAGGAGCAGCCCTTTGGATTTCGGCGGCAGCGGTGCGCAGGGGCCTTCTGGGAGGTGAGTAGTGAGTTTAAAACCACTTACCTTTACAGGAGCAGCCCTTTGGATTTCGGCGGCAGCGGTGCGCAGGGGCCTTCTGGGAGGTGAGTAGTGAGTTTAAAAACCTTACCTTTACAGGAGCAGCCCTTTGGATTTCGGCGGCAGCGGTGCGCAGGGGCCTTCTTGGAGGTGAGTAGTGAGTTTAAAACCACTTACCTTTACAGGAGCAGCCCTTTGGATTTCGGCGGCAGCGGTGCGCAGGGGCCTTCTGGGAGGTGAGTAGTGAGTTTAAAACCACTTACCTTTACAGGAGCAGCCCTTTGGATTTCGGCGGCAGCGGTGCGCAGGGGCCTTCTGGGAGGTGAGTAGTGAGTTTAAAAACCTTACCTTTACAGGAGCAGCCCTTTGGATTTCGGCGGCAGCGGTGCGCAGGGGCCTTCTTGGAGGTGAGTAGTGAGTTTAAAACCACTTACCTTTACAGGAGCAGCCCTTTGGATTTCGGCGGCAGCGGTGCGCAGGGGCCTTCTGGGAGGTGAGTAGTGAGTTTAAAACCACTTACCTTTACAGGAGCAGCCCTTTGGATTTCGGCGGGAACCGGAAGTTCGACCTCTGGCAAGTTCCCCCCCCCCCCCCCCCCAAACCAATAAATTCTGGTGGAGAGGAAACCCGAGACACTACACGTGTAGTGTCTCCCCCCCACCCTCCTCCTCTAACCTAATAATAAGACCCATTGGTGTAAGGTAAGTGCCATATTATATTATTAGCATTGTGCAGGTCAAGGATTGGAGGTGGAGGAGCAGTCTCTGTCAGCGAGAGAACCTGAGAACATCTCAGAAGGTAAGCAAGTGATTTTTACTTTTATACCTTTTTTTCAAATTGTGTGTGTCGGGGGGAAACTGAAGTGACATCACAGAAAAGCTGTGACCTGAGTGGCTGGTTGGGATTCTAACCTAAATTTTTTTGAGTATTTGGGAACTAATTAAACATAATAACTTAATTATAATTTAGAGGATATCTAAGCCAGAGATCGGAGAATATTATAGTTAGCTATCGCATTTCTATTAGAAATCTAGTGCTAGGAAACAGATAGTTGACAGTAACTTTGTAATTTAAAAAAAAAAAAGTATTTAAAAAAAAAAGACAAATTTTAATTTTAATTAATTGACGCAATGTCAGTTAGAGGGGTGCTGTGCTCGGACTGTGAGATGTGGCAGGTCCGGGAGGCTTCCAGCGTCCCGGATGGCTTCATCTGCAGAAAGTGCACCCAACTGCAGCTCCTCACAGACCGCATGGTTTGGTTGGAGCAGCAATTGGATGCACTTAGGAGCATGCACGTGGCGGAAAGCGTCATAGATCGCAGTTATGTAAGTGTGGTCACACCCAAGGTGCAGGCAGAGAAATGGGTGACCACCAGAAAGGGCAGGCAGTCAGTGCAGGAATCCCCTGCGGTTGTCCCCCTCTCGAACAGATATACCCCTTTGGATACTGTCGGGGGGGATAGCCTATCAGGGGAAAACAGCAGCAGCCAGAGCAGTGGCACCACGGCTGGCTCTGATGTTCAGAAGGGAGGGTCAAAGCGCAGAAGAGTAATAGTTATAGGGGACTCTATAGTCAGGGGCACAGATAGGCGCTTCTGTGGACGTGAAAGAGACTCCAGGATGGTATGTTGCCTCCCTGGTGCCAGGGTCCAGGATGTCTCCGAACGGGTAGAGGGAATCCTGAAGGGGGAGGGCAAACAGGCAGAGGTCGTTGTACATATTGGTACTAACGACATAGGCAGGAAGGGGCATGAGGTCCTGCAGCAGGAGTTCAGGGAGCTAGGCAGAAAGTTAAAAGACAGGACCTCGAGGGTTGTAATCTCGGGATTACTCCCTGTGCCACGTGCCAGTGAGGCTAGAAATAGGAAGATAGAGCAGACAAACACGTGGCTAAACAGCTGGTGTAGGAGGGAGGGTTTCTGTTATCTGGACCACTGGGAGCTCTTCCGGGGCAGGTGTGACCTGTATAAGATGGACGGGTTGCATCTAAACCGGAGAGGCATAAATATCCTGGCCGCGAGATTTGCTAGTGTCACACGGGAGGGTTTAAACTAGTATGGCAGGGGGGTGGGCACGGGAGCAATAGGTCAGAAGGTGAGAGCATTGAGGGAGAACTAGGGAATAGGGACAGTGTGGCTCTGAGGCAGAGCAGACGGGGAGAAGTTGCTGAACACAGCGGGTCTGGTGGCCTGAAGTGCATATGTTTTAATGCAAGGAGCATTACGGGTAAGGCAGATGAACTTAGAGCTTGGATTACTACTTGGAACTATGATGTTGTTGCCATTACAGAGACCTGGTTGAGGGAAGGGCAGGATTGGCAGCTAAACGTTCCAGGATTTAGATGTTTCAGGTGGGATAGAGGGGGATGTAAAAGGGGAGGCGGAGTTGCGCTACTTGTTCAGGAGAGTATCACAGCTATACAGCGAGAGGACACCTCAGAGGGCAGTGAGGCTATATGGGTAGAGATCAGGAATAAGAAGGGTGCAGTCACAATGTTGGGGGTATACTACAGGCCTCCCAACAGCCAGCGGGAGATAGAGGAGCAGATAGGTAGACAGATTTTGGAAAAGAGTAAAAACAACAGGGTTGTGGTGATGGGAGACTTCAACTTCCCCAATATTGACTGGGACTCACTTAGTGCCAGGGGCTTAGACGGGGCAGAGTTTGTAAGGAGCATCCAGGAGGGCTTCTTAAAACAATATGTAAACAGTCCAACTAGGGAAGGGGCGGTACTGGACCTGGTATTGGGGAATGAGCCCGGCCAGGTGGTAGATGTTTCAGTAGGGGAGCATTTCGGTAACAGTGACCACAATTCAGTAAGTTTTAAAGTACTGGTGGACAAGGATAAGAGTGGTCCGAGGATGAATGTGCTAAATTGGGGGAAGGCTAATTATAACAATATTAGGCGGGAACTGAAGAACATAGATTGGGGGCGGATGTTTGAGGGCAAATCAACATCTGACATGTGGGAGGCTTTCAAGTGTCAGTTGAAAGGAATACAGGACAGGCATGTTCCTGTGAGGAAGAAAGATAAATACGGCAATTTTCGGGAACCTTGGATGACGAGTGATATTGTAGGCCTCGTCAAAAAGAAAAAGGGGGCATTTGTCAGGGCTAAAAGGCTGGGAACAGACGAAGCCTGTGTGGCATATAAGGAAAGTAGGAAGGAACTTAAGCAAGGAGTCAGGAGGGCTAGAAGGGGTCATGAAAAGTCATTGGCAAATAGGGTTAAGGAAAATCCCAAGGCTTTTTACACTTACATAAAAAGCAAGAGGGTAGCCAGGGAAAGGGTTGGCCCACTGAAGGATAGGCAAGGGAATCTATGTGTGGAGCCAGAGGAAATGGGCGAGGTACTAAATGAATACTTTGCATCAGTATTCACCAAAGAGAAGGAATTGGTAGATGTTGAGTCTGGAGAAGGGGGTGTAGATAGCCTGGGTCACATTGTGATCCAAAAAGACGAGGTGTTGGGTGTCTTAAAAAATATTAAGGTAGATAAGTCCCCAGGGCCGGATGGGATCTACCCCAGAATACTGAAGGAGGCTGGAGAGGAAATTGCTGAGGCCTTGACAGAAATCTTTGGATCCTCGCTGTCTTCAGGGGATGTCCCGGAGGACTGGAGAATAGCCAATGTTGTTCCTCTGTTTAAGAAGGGTGGCAGGGATAATCCCGGGAACTACAGGCCGGTGAGCCTTACTTCAGTGGTAGGGAAATTACTGGAGAGAATTCTTCGAGACAGGATCTACTCCCATTTGGAAGCAAATGGACGTATTAGTGAGAGGCAGCACGGTTTTGTGAAGGGGAGGTCGTGTCTCACTAACTTGATAGAGTTTTTCGAGGAGGTCACTAAGATGATTGATGCAGGTAGGGCAGTAGATGTTGTCTATATGGACTTCAGTAAGGCCTTTGACAAGGTCCCTCATGGTAGACTAGTACAAAAGGTGAAGTCACACGGGATCAGGGGTGAACTGGCAAGGTGGATACAGAACTGGCTAGGCCATAGAATGCAGAGGGTAGCAATGGAGGGACGCTTTTCTAATTGGAGGGCTGTGACCAGTGGTGTTCCACAGGGATCAGTGCTGGGACCTTTGCTCTTTGTAGTATATATAAATGATTTGGAGGAAAATGTAACTGGTCTGATTAGTAAGTTTGCAGACGACACAAAGGTTGGTGGAATTGCGGATAGCGATGAGGACTGTCTGAGGATACAGCAGGATTTAGATTGTCTGGAGACTTGGGCGGAGAGATGGCAGATGGAGTTTAACCTGGACAAATGTGAGGTAATGCATTTTGGAAGGGCTAATGCAGGTAGGGAATATACAGTGAATGGTAGAACCCTCAAGAGTATTGAAAGTCAAAGAGATCTAGGAGTACAGGTCCACAGATCACTGAAAGGGGCTACACAGGTGGAGAAGGTAGTCAAGAAGGCATACGGCATGCTTGCCTTCATTGGCCGGGGCATTGAGTATAAGAATTGGCAAGTCATGTTGCAGCTGTATAGAACCTTAGTTAGGCCACACTTGGAGTATAGTGTTCAATTCTGGTCACCACACTACCAGAAGGATGTGGAGGCTTTAGAGAGGGTGCAGAAGAGATTTACCAGAATGTTGCCTGGTATGGAGGGCATAAGCTATGAGGAGCGATTGAATAAACTCGGTTTGTTCTCACTGGAACGAAGGAGGTTGAGGGGCGACCTGATAGAGGTATACAAAATTATGAGGGGCACAGACAGAGTGGATAGTCAGAGGCTTTTCCCCAGGGTAGAGGGGTCAATTACTAGGGGGCATAGGTTTAAGGTGAGAGGGGCAAAGTTTAGAGTAGATGTACGAGGCAAGTTTTTTACGCAGAGGGTAGTGGGTGCCTGGAACTCACTACCGGAGGAGGTAGTGGAGGCAGGGACGATAGGGACATTTAAGGGGCATCTTGACAAATATATGAATAGGATGGGAATAGAAGGATACGGACCCAGGAAGTGTAGAAGATTGTAGTTTAGTCGGGCAGTATGGTCGGCACGGGCTTGGAGGGCCGAAGGGCCTGTTCCTGTGCTGTACATTTCTTTGTTCTTTGTAATTCTGGCGAGTTCACAGACAAAGGATTTCAGACCGCATGGCAAAGCAAGGAAGAGGTGTGTCCACCAAAGGAGGAGAAAAGGATGCTGGGTAATAGGGGCCAGAGGAAGGGATTGGAAGTGAGCCAATCAGAATATATCAACAGGTCAGGAGGGATATAGGATGACCTATGGGAATCGTGTATGTGAAACTTGATGCCATTTGAATGTATCAGTACAGACCCCTTTGTTCTACAGACTCACTTGATTCCAGAAGTGTACGAAGCAGGATGTGCTTTGTGCTACTGAGAATTGAGGAAAGCTTGCAAGCTAAATAAAATAACTAATGCTGTACCTGCAAATCCATCTCGACTTTTATTGAGGCCAGACTGACGGGTAAAGAAACTTGGGATTTGACAATTTGTGCCGAAAACACGGGATTTCTCAAGACGGTTCTGACCAACTGCGAAATCAGAATTAGACTGATTATGAACAAGAGGATGGGGAAAAAGGGCCCACAATGTACAGCTGGAAAATGACCGCGCATTACTTTTTCCCCTCTTCTTATCGTCTGATTAGTCTGGTCACTCGCGATTGGTACGGAAAGATCGTCTCGACAAAATCAAAGGTCAGTCTGGGGATTAGAAATTTAATTGATGGGATTTCATATTGTTGATTCGGCTTGGGTTAGGTTTTGGGTTGACGGGACATCTAAAAGGATAATTCAATTCCAAGTATAAGTGTTTTTATGGCTGATGGGACTTTAGTAGTAAAGGTTCAGTCCAGTATAAGTGTTTTTAAATCTGAAGATGATTCAATTCCAAGTATAAGTGTTTTTATGGCTGATGGGACTTCAGTAGTGAAGGTTCAGTCCAGTATAAGTGTTTTTAAATCTGAAGATGATTCAATTCCATGTGTAAGTGTTTTAAATCTATAGTTGATTAAGCTAAAAATTGTACCCTTGGACTGTAGTGGCGAAAAACGCAGTTCTGAGGACTAGTTGAGATTATGGGGAATTCCTTGGATAGCACAAATGATCCAGGCATGCCACTGCAAATATTATGCGATATGTATCCGGATAAAGCAAAGGATTTCAGGAAAATGTCAGCAATGTTAAGAAGTAAAATGGGGGATGAATGGCCACTAGGGGGCACCAAAGACCTAGAGATTATTAAGAAAATCCAGGGACACATCTGGAAAAAGAGTCAAAGTATGAAAGCAAAAGAATTGATTGGATTATGGAGGCAATATTGTCAAGAGGAAAGAGATAAGATCGTGTTATCAAGTTGGCAGGACAATGCCCTTAAAATGGGAATTCCAATTAGTGAACAGGGTAACCAAAAAACATTACAGGTCTTGAAAAAGGAATGTGCATTCAAAAAACGCGCAAGTAGAGACAGGAAAGGCTCGGGTCAAACAAAAGATGAGCTACGTAGTTCAATGGCTGGCCTTGAATTGACAGAAAATGATAAATTCAATAATTTAGAAATGTCACTAAAAGTTCCGACTGCACCTGTAGCATTGTCTGCACTAATTCCAGAACCACCAGAGTATAATAATTTATATCCAGTCACTGCTCCCCAGATTCCAATCATGCCAGTAACTCAAGCCCTTTTGGGTGATAGTGTGGGTCCTGATTTACCATCTTCACGATTAGTAGAGAAAGAGGAGCTCTGTTCCGCAAGCCCAGTTAGCTCTAGGACCAGATCTCGGACAGCGAGAGAAGAGCTTGATCCTAACCAGAAACAATTAAGCATACCACCTAAATCCCTCCAAACCAAAGAGAAACCGCAAATTTCGAGAACAAAGGGAGCTGCAACAGATGATTTTGAAGAGAAAGAACTCCCTCTAGTGACAGGGAGAGACGTCGAAGTCTTGGAAGAACCAGAGGAAATAGCTAGAGTGCCCCCTGGTGAGATTCGGAGACAGTTGCCGATTAGGAAGATTCCAAACCCGGACGCAGTGACTGCAGGGGCCCAACCCACGATAGACGTTTACTTCCCATGGACACCCAGTGAGATGATGGCTATTATGGCTACAATCCCAGATAGAAAAAAATCTCCTGCTGCTTTCGTGGATTCCTTGAGAACTACCGTCTCAATTTATCAAGCTGATTCTAGGGACCTCTGGGCCCTAGTCCAGCAGGTTTTAACCCCAGCAGAGTACCGCAATTATCTTAATCACTTGAATTATGCTAGCCACGCCGCACTTCAGAAAGCCCATGCGTTAGACGACGATAGAAGGACACAGATCCTGAATGCGTTGAATAGCACATTTCAAAAGCCCATAAATCTTTCTGTTATCTTAGACCTAAAACCTAAGAAGATTGAAGAGCCAGAGGAATTTCTGGAGCGTTTTAATGAAATCTACCGTGGGCAGTCAGGCGACTTGCTATATCAAAATGGTCAGAATTCCCCTCAATATTGTGCTATGTTAATGCATTGCCTACCACCTTCTGTGGCTACTGCTGTGAAATGTAATAACATGAATTGGACAGAGAGCGACCCTTCCCAGATGGAACAGCCCTTTGGATTTCGGCGGCAGCGGTGCGCAGGGGCCTTCTTGGAGGTGAGTAGTGAGTTTAAAAACCTTACCTTTACAGGAGCAGCCCTTTGGATTTCGGCGGCAGCGGTGCGCAGGGGCCTTCTGGGAGGTGAGTAGTGAGTTTAAAACCACTTACCTTTACAGGAGCAGCCCTTTGGATTTCGGCGGCAGCGGTGCGCAGGGGCCTTCTGGGAGGTGAGTAGTGAGTTTAAAACCACTTACCTTTACAGGAGCAGCCCTTTGGATTTCGGCGGCAGCGGTGCGCAGGGGCCTTCTGGGAGGTGAGTAGTGAGTTTAAAAACCTTACCTTTACAGGAGCAGCCCTTTGGATTTCGGCGGCAGCGGTGCGCAGGGGCCTTCTTGGAGGTGAGTAGTGAGTTTAAAAACCTTACCTTTACAGGAGCAGCCCTTTGGATTTCGGCGGCAGCGGTGCGCAGGGGCCTTCTGGGAGGTGAGTAGTGAGTTTAAAACCACTTACCTTTACAGGAGCAGCCCTTTGGATTTCGGCGGCAGCGGTGCGCAGGGGCCTTCTGGGAGGTGAGTAGTGAGTTTAAAACCACTTACCTTTACAGGAGCAGCCCTTTGGATTTCGGCGGCAGCGGTGCGCAGGGCCTTCTTGGAGGTGAGTAGTGAGTTTAAAACCACTTACCTTTACAGGAGCAGCCCTTTGGATTTCGGCGGCAGCGGTGCGCAGGGGCCTTCTGGGAGGTGAGTAGTGAGTTTAAAACCACTTACCTTTACAGGAGCAGCCCTTTGGATTTCGGCGGCAGCGGTGCGCAGGGCCTTCTTGGAGGTGAGTAGTGAGTTTAAAACCACTTACCTTTACAGGAGCAGCCCTTTGGATTTCGGCGGCAGCGGTGCGCAGGGCCTTCTTGGAGGTGAGTAGTGAGTTTAAAACCACTTACCTTTACAGGAGCAGCCCTTTGGATTTCGGCGGCAGCGGTGCGCAGGGGCCTTCTGGGAGGTGAGTAGTGAGTTTAAAACCACTTACCTTTACAGGAGCAGCCCTTTGGATTTCGGCGGCAGCGGTGCACAGGGGCCTTCTGGGAGGTGAGTAGTGAGTTTAAAAACCTTACCTTTACAGGAGCAGCCCTTTGGATTTCGGCGGCAGCGGTGCGCAGGGGCCTTCTGGGAGGTGAGTAGTGAGTTTAAAAACCTTACCTTTACAGGAGCAGCCCTTTGGATTTCGGCGGCAGCGGTGCGCAGGGGCCTTCTGGGAGGTGAGTAGTGAGTTTAAAACCACTTACCTTTACAGGAGCAGCCCTTTGGATTTCGGCGGCAGCGATGCGCAGGGGCCTTCTGGGAGGTGAGTAGTGAGTTTAAAACCACTTACCTTTACAGGAGCAGCCCTTTGGATTTCGGCGGCAGCGGTGCGCAGGGGCCTTCTGGGAGGTGAGTAGTGAGTTTAAAAACCTTACCTTTACAGGAGCAGCCCTTTGGATTTCGGCGGCAGCGGTGCGCAGGGGCCTTCTTGGAGGTGAGTAGTGAGTTTAAAACCACTAACCTTTACAGGAGCAGCTTATTGGATTTCGGCGGCAGCGGTGCGCAGGGCCTTCTTGGAGGTGAGTAGTGAGTTTAAAACCACTTACCTTTACAGGAGCAGCCCTTTGGATTTCGGCGGCAGCGGTGCGCAGGGGCCTTCTGGGAGGTGAGTAGTGAGTTTAAAACCACTTACCTTTACAGGAGCAGCCCTTTGGATTTCGGCGGCAGCGGTGCGCAGGGCCTTCTTGGAGGTGAGTAGTGAGTTTAAAACCACTTACCTTTACAGGAGCAGCCCTTTGGATTTCGGCGGCAGCGGTGCGCAGGGGCCTTCTGGGAGGTGAGTAGTGAGTTTAAAACCACTTACCTTTACAGGAGCAGCCCTTTGGATTTCGGCGGCAGCGGTGCGCAGGGGCCTTCTTGGAGGTGAGTAGTGAGTTTAAAACCACTTACCTTTACAGGAGCAGCCCTTTGGATTTCGGCGGCAGCGGTGCGCAGGGGCCTTCTGGGAGGTGAGTAGTGAGTTTAAAACCACTTACCTTTACAGGAGCAGCCCTTTGGATTTCGGCGGCAGCGGTGCGCAGGGGCCTTCTGGGAGGTGAGTAGTGAGTTTAAAAACCTTACCTTTACAGGAGCAGCTTATTGGATTTCGGCGGCAGCGGTGCGCAGGGGCCTTCTTGGAGGTGAGTAGTGAGTTTAAAACCACTTACCTTTACAGGAGCAGCCCTTTGGATTTCGGCGGCAGCGGTGCGCAGGGGCCTTCTTGGAGGTGAGTAGTGAGTTTAAAACCACTTACCTTTACAGGAGCAGCCCTTTGGATTTCGGCGGCAGCGGTGCGCAGGGGCCTTCTTTGAGGTGAGTAGTGAGTTTAAAACCACTTACCTTTACAGGAGCAGCCCTTTGGATTTCGGCGGCAGCGGTGCGCAGGGCCTTCTTGGAGGTGAGTAGTGAGTTTAAAACCACTTACCTTTACAGGAGCAGCCCTTTGGATTTCGGCGGCAGCGGTGCGCAGGGCCTTCTTGGAGGTGAGTAGTGAGTTTAAAACCACTTACCTTTACAGGAGCAGCCCTTTGGATTTCGGCGGCAGCGGTGCGCAGGGGCCTTCTGGGAGGTGAGTAGTGAGTTTAAAACCTTACCTTTACAGGAGCAGCCCTTTGGATTTCGGCGGCAGCGGTGCGCAGGGGCCTTCTTGGAGGTGAGTAGTGAGTTTAAAACCACTTACCTTTACAGGAGCAGCCCTTTGGATTTCGGCGGCAGCGGTGCGCAGGGGCCTTCTGGGAGGTGAGTAGTGAGTTTAAAACCACTTACCTTTACAGGAGCAGCCCTTTGGATTTCGGCGGCAGCGGTGCGCAGGGGCCTTCTGGGAGGTGAGTAGTGAGTTTAAAAACCTTACCTTTACAGGAGCAGCCCTTTGGATTTCGGCGGCAGCGGTGCGCAGGGGCCTTCTTGGAGGTGAGTAGTGAGTTTAAAACCACTTACCTTTACAGGAGCAGCCCTTTGGATTTCGGCGGCAGCGGTGCGCAGGGGCCTTCTGGGAGGTGAGTAGTGAGTTTAAAACCACTTACCTTTACAGGAGCAGCCCTTTGGATTTCGGCGGGAACCGGAAGTTCGACCTCTGGCAAGTTCCCCCCCCCCCCCCCCCCCAAACCAATAAATTCTGGTGGAGAGGAAACCCGAGACACTACACGTGTAGTGTCTCCCCCCCACCCTCCTCCTCTAACCTAATAATAAGACCCATTGGTGTAAGGTAAGTGCCATATTATATTATTAGCATTGTGCAGGTCAAGGATTGGAGGTGGAGGAGCAGTCTCTGTCAGCGAGAGAACCTGAGAACATCTCAGAAGGTAAGCAAGTGATTTTTACTTTTATACCTTTTTTTCAAATTGTGTGTGTCGGGGGGAAACTGAAGTGACATCACAGAAAAGCTGTGACCTGAGTGGCTGGTTGGGATTCTAACCTAAATTTTTTTGAGTATTTGGGAACTAATTAAACATAATAACTTAATTATAATTTAGAGGATATCTAAGCCAGAGATCGGAGAATATTATAGTTAGCTATCGCATTTCTATTAGAAATCTAGTGCTAGGAAACAGATAGTTGACAGTAACTTTGTAATTTAAAAAAAAAAAAGTATTTAAAAAAAAAAGACAAATTTTAATTTTAATTAATTGACGCAATGTCAGTTAGAGGGGTGCTGTGCTCGGACTGTGAGATGTGGCAGGTCCGGGAGGCTTCCAGCGTCCCGGATGGCTTCATCTGCAGAAAGTGCACCCAACTGCAGCTCCTCACAGACCGCATGGTTTGGTTGGAGCAGCAATTGGATGCACTTAGGAGCATGCAGGTGGCGGAAAGCGTCATAGATCGCAGTTATGTAAGTGTGGTCACACCCAAGGTGCAGGCAGAGAAATGGGTGACCACCAGAAAGGGCAGGCAGTCAGTGCAGGAATCCCCTGCGGTTGTCCCCCTCTCGAACAGATATACCCCTTTGGATACTGTCGGGGGGGATAGCCTATCAGGGGAAAACAGCAGCAGCCAGAGCAGTGGCACCACGGCTGGCTCTGATGTTCAGAAGGGAGGGTCAAAGCGCAGAAGAGTAATAGTTATAGGGGACTCTATAGTCAGGGGCACAGATAGGCGCTTCTGTGGACGTGAAAGAGACTCCAGGATGGTATGTTGCCTCCCTGGTGCCAGGGTCCAGGATGTCTCCGAACGGGTAGAGGGAATCCTGAAGGGGGAGGGCAAACAGGCAGAGGTCGTTGTACATATTGGTACTAACGACATAGGCAGGAAGGGGCATGAGGTCCTGCAGCAGGAGTTCAGGGAGCTAGGCAGAAAGTTAAAAGACAGGACCTCGAGGGTTGTAATCTCGGGATTACTCCCTGTGCCACGTGCCAGTGAGGCTAGAAATAGGAAGATAGAGCAGACAAACACGTGGCTAAACAGCTGGTGTAGGAGGGAGGGTTTCTGTTATCTGGACCACTGGGAGCTCTTCCGGGGCAGGTGTGACCTGTATAAGATGGACGGGTTGCATCTAAACCGGAGAGGCATAAATATCCTGGCCGCGAGATTTGCTAGTGTCACACGGGAGGGTTTAAACTAGTATGGCAGGGGGGTGGGCACGGGAGCAATAGGTCAGAAGGTGAGAGCATTGAGGGAGAACTAGGGAATAGGGACAGTGTGGCTCTGAGGCAGAGCAGACGGGGAGAAGTTGCTGAACACAGCGGGTCTGGTGGCCTGAAGTGCATATGTTTTAATGCAAGGAGCATTACGGGTAAGGCAGATGAACTTAGAGCTTGGATTACTACTTGGAACTATGATGTTGTTGCCATTACAGAGACCTGGTTGAGGGAAGGGCAGGATTGGCAGCTAAACGTTCCAGGATTTAGATGTTTCAGGTGGGATAGAGGGGGATGTAAAAGGGGAGGCGGAGTTGCGCTACTTGTTCAGGAGAGTATCACAGCTATACAGCGAGAGGACACCTCAGAGGGCAGTGAGGCTATATGGGTAGAGATCAGGAATAAGAAGGGTGCAGTCACAATGTTGGGGGTATACTACAGGCCTCCCAACAGCCAGCGGGAGATAGAGGAGCAGATAGGTAGACAGATTTTGGAAAAGAGTAAAAACAACAGGGTTGTGGTGATGGGAGACTTCAACTTCCCCAATATTGACTGGGACTCACTTAGTGCCAGGGGCTTAGACGGGGCAGAGTTTGTAAGGAGCATCCAGGAGGGCTTCTTAAAACAATATGTAAACAGTCCAACTAGGGAAGGGGCGGTACTGGACCTGGTATTGGGGAATGAGCCCGGCCAGGTGGTAGATGTTTCAGTAGGGGAGCATTTCGGTAACAGTGACCACAATTCAGTAAGTTTTAAAGTACTGGTGGACAAGGATAAGAGTGGTCCGAGGATGAATGTGCTAAATTGGGGGAAGGCTAATTATAACAATATTAGGCGGGAACTGAAGAACATAGATTGGGGGCGGATGTTTGAGGGCAAATCAACATCTGACATGTGGGAGGCTTTCAAGTGTCAGTTGAAAGGAATACAGGACAGGCATGTTCCTGTGAGGAAGAAAGATAAATACGGCAATTTTCGGGAACCTTGGATGACGAGTGATATTGTAGGCCTCGTCAAAAAGAAAAAGGGGGCATTTGTCAGGGCTAAAAGGCTGGGAACAGACGAAGCCTGTGTGGCATATAAGGAAAGTAGGAAGGAACTTAAGCAAGGAGTCAGGAGGGCTAGAAGGGGTCATGAAAAGTCATTGGCAAATAGGGTTAAGGAAAATCCCAAGGCTTTTTACACTTACATAAAAAGCAAGAGGGTAGCCAGGGAAAGGGTTGGCCCACTGAAGGATAGGCAAGGGAATCTATGTGTGGAGCCAGAGGAAATGGGCGAGGTACTAAATGAATACTTTGCATCAGTATTCACCAAAGAGAAGGAATTGGTAGATGTTGAGTCTGGAGAAGGGGGTGTAGATAGCCTGGGTCACATTGTGATCCAAAAAGACGAGGTGTTGGGTGTCTTAAAAAATATTAAGGTAGATAAGTCCCCAGGGCCGGATGGGATCTACCCCAGAATACTGAAGGAGGCTGGAGAGGAAATTGCTGAGGCCTTGACAGAAATCTTTGGATCCTCGCTGTCTTCAGGGGATGTCCCGGAGGACTGGAGAATAGCCAATGTTGTTCCTCTGTTTAAGAAGGGTGGCAGGGATAATCCCGGGAACTACAGGCCGGTGAGCCTTACTTCAGTGGTAGGGAAATTACTGGAGAGAATTCTTCGAGACAGGATCTACTCCCATTTGGAAGCAAATGGACGTATTAGTGAGAGGCAGCACGGTTTTGTGAAGGGGAGGTCGTGTCTCACTAACTTGATAGAGTTTTTCGAGGAGGTCACTAAGATGATTGATGCAGGTAGGGCAGTAGATGTTGTCTATATGGACTTCAGTAAGGCCTTTGACAAGGTCCCTCATGGTAGACTAGTACAAAAGGTGAAGTCACACGGGATCAGGGGTGAACTGGCAAGGTGGATACAGAACTGGCTAGGCCATAGAATGCAGAGGGTAGCAATGGAGGGACGCTTTTCTAATTGGAGGGCTGTGACCAGTGGTGTTCCACAGGGATCAGTGCTGGGACCTTTGCTCTTTGTAGTATATATAAATGATTTGGAGGAAAATGTAACTGGTCTGATTAGTAAGTTTGCAGACGACACAAAGGTTGGTGGAATTGCGGATAGCGATGAGGACTGTCTGAGGATACAGCAGGATTTAGATTGTCTGGAGACTTGGGCGGAGAGATGGCAGATGGAGTTTAACCTGGACAAATGTGAGGTAATGCATTTTGGAAGGGCTAATGCAGGTAGGGAATATACAGTGAATGGTAGAACCCTCAAGAGTATTGAAAGTCAAAGAGATCTAGGAGTACAGGTCCACAGATCACTGAAAGGGGCTACACAGGTGGAGAAGGTAGTCAAGAAGGCATACGGCATGCTTGCCTTCATTGGCCGGGGCATTGAGTATAAGAATTGGCAAGTCATGTTGCAGCTGTATAGAACCTTAGTTAGGCCACACTTGGAGTATAGTGTTCAATTCTGGTCACCACACTACCAGAAGGATGTGGAGGCTTTAGAGAGGGTGCAGAAGAGATTTACCAGAATGTTGCCTGGTATGGAGGGCATAAGCTATGAGGAGCGATTGAATAAACTCGGTTTGTTCTCACTGGAACGAAGGAGGTTGAGGGGCGACCTGATAGAGGTATACAAAATTATGAGGGGCACAGACAGAGTGGATAGTCAGAGGCTTTTCCCCAGGGTAGAGGGGTCAATTACTAGGGGGCATAGGTTTAAGGTGAGAGGGGCAAAGTTTAGAGTAGATGTACGAGGCAAGTTTTTTACGCAGAGGGTAGTGGGTGCCTGGAACTCACTACCGGAGGAGGTAGTGGAGGCAGGGACGATAGGGACATTTAAGGGGCATCTTGACAAATATATGAATAGGATGGGAATAGAAGGATACGGACCCAGGAAGTGTAGAAGATTGTAGTTTAGTCGGGCAGTATGGTCGGCACGGGCTTGGAGGGCCGAAGGGCCTGTTCCTGTGCTGTACATTTCTTTGTTCTTTGTAATTCTGGCGAGTTCACAGACAAAGGATTTCAGACCGCATGGCAAAGCAAGGAAGAGGTGTGTCCACCAAAGGAGGAGAAAAGGATGCTGGGTAATAGGGGCCAGAGGAAGGGATTGGAAGTGAGCCAATCAGAATATATCAACAGGTCAGGAGGGATCTAGGATGACCTATGGGAATCGTGTATGTGAAACTTGATGCCATTTGAATGTATCAGTACAGACCCCTTTGTTCTACAGACTCACTTGATTCCAGAAGTGTACGAAGCAGGATGTGCTTTGTGCTACTGAGAATTGAGGAAAGCTTGCAAGCTAAATAAAATAACTAATGCTGTACCTGCAAATCCATCTCGACTTTTATTGAGGCCAGACTGACGGGTAAAGAAACTTGGGATTTGACAATTTGTGCCGAAAACACGGGATTTCTCAAGACGGTTCTGACCAACTGCGAAATCAGAATTAGACTGATTATGAACAAGAGGATGGGGAAAAAGGGCCCACAATGTACAGCTGGAAAATGACCGCGCATTACTTTTTCCCCTCTTCTTATCGTCTGATTAGTCTGGTCACTCGCGATTGGTACGGAAAGATCGTCTCGACAAAATCAAAGGTCAGTCTGGGGATTAGAAATTTAATTGATGGGATTTCATATTGTTGATTCGGCTTGGGTTAGGTTTTGGGTTGACGGGACATCTAAAAGGATAATTCAATTCCAAGTATAAGTGTTTTTATGGCTGATGGGACTTTAGTAGTAAAGGTTCAGTCCAGTATAAGTGTTTTTAAATCTGAAGATGATTCAATTCCAAGTATAAGTGTTTTTATGGCTGATGGGACTTCAGTAGTGAAGGTTCAGTCCAGTATAAGTGTTTTTAAATCTGAAGATGATTCAATTCCATGTGTAAGTGTTTTAAATCTATAGTTGATTAAGCTAAAAATTGTACCCTTGGACTGTAGTGGCGAAAAACGCAGTTCTGAGGACTAGTTGAGATTATGGGGAATTCCTTGGATAGCACAAATGATCCAGGCATGCCACTGCAAATATTATGCGATATGTATCCGGATAAAGCAAAGGATTTCAGGAAAATGTCAGCAATGTTAAGAAGTAAAATGGGGGATGAATGGCCACTAGGGGGCACCAAAGACCTAGAGATTATTAAGAAAATCCAGGGACACATCTGGAAAAAGAGTCAAAGTATGAAAGCAAAAGAATTGATTGGATTATGGAGGCAATATTGTCAAGAGGAAAGAGATAAGATCGTGTTATCAAGTTGGCAGGACAATGCCCTTAAAATGGGAATTCCAATTAGTGAACAGGGTAACCAAAAAACATTACAGGTCTTGAAAAAGGAATGTGCATTCAAAAAACGCGCAAGTAGAGACAGGAAAGGCTCGGGTCAAACAAAAGATGAGCTACGTAGTTCAATGGCTGGCCTTGAATTGACAGAAAATGATAAATTCAATAATTTAGAAATGTCACTAAAAGTTCCGACTGCACCTGTAGCATTGTCTGCACTAATTCCAGAACCACCAGAGTATAATAATTTATATCCAGTCACTGCTCCCCAGATTCCAATCATGCCAGTAACTCAAGCCCTTTTGGGTGATAGTGTGGGTCCTGATTTACCATCTTCACGATTAGTAGAGAAAGAGGAGCTCTGTTCCGCAAGCCCAGTTAGCTCTAGGACCAGATCTCGGACAGCGAGAGAAGAGCTTGATCCTAACCAGAAACAATTAAGCATACCACCTAAATCCCTCCAAACCAAAGAGAAACCGCAAATTTCGAGAACAAAGGGAGCTGCAACAGATGATTTTGAAGAGAAAGAACTCCCTCTAGTGACAGGGAGAGACGTCGAAGTCTTGGAAGAACCAGAGGAAATAGCTAGAGTGCCCCCTGGTGAGATTCGGAGACAGTTGCCGATTAGGAAGATTCCAAACCCGGACGCAGTGACTGCAGGGGCCCAACCCACGATAGACGTTTACTTCCCATGGACACCCAGTGAGATGATGGCTATTATGGCTACAATCCCAGATAGAAAAAAATCTCCTGCTGCTTTCGTGGATTCCTTGAGAACTACCGTCTCAATTTATCAAGCTGATTCTAGGGACCTCTGGGCCCTAGTCCAGCAGGTTTTAACCCCAGCAGAGTACCGCAATTATCTTAATCACTTGAATTATGCTAGCCACGCCGCACTTCAGAAAGCCCATGCGTTAGACGACGATAGAAGGACACAGATCCTGAATGCGTTGAATAGCACATTTCAAAAGCCCATAAATCTTTCTGTTATCTTAGACCTAAAACCTAAGAAGATTGAAGAGCCAGAGGAATTTCTGGAGCGTTTTAATGAAATCTACCGTGGGCAGTCAGGCGACTTGCTATATCAAAATGGTCAGAATTCCCCTCAATATTGTGCTATGTTAATGCATTGCCTACCACCTTCTGTGGCTACTGCTGTGAAATGTAATAACATGAATTGGACAGAGAGCGACCCTTCCCAGATGGCAAGGGCAGTCAGATTTTATTGGAAGGAGGGTGTAGGCCAGGAAGGAGGCTCAGTTACAAAGGTTAAGACTGAGTATGTAATGAAAAAGGATGATCTGCGACCCCAACAAGCGGCAGAAATGGTAGTTTACCAGCAGGAGCCCCAATATTGTGACTTTGGGTGGGTGGATCAGCGAGGGGGAGGATACCAAACCCACCCAAAGGGACCCTCAGCTCCTTTTTATGGCCCACCGTATGCATCAACAGCTTTACAACCGCCGCCCCCTCTGAGGGGCCATTGGTCTACTGGGAGAAGAGGACGGGGCAGATATAGAGGGAGCAATGCATGTTTTAATTGCGGCCGTGCAGATCACTGGCAACAGGAATGCCCCTTTAAAAGACAGGCAGCAGAAGGAGATTATCCTACCCAAAGGAGGGGGTACCCACCAAGGGGAGGACAGACGAGATACACTGACTTCTCCCAGGCAAACCCTTTCCCAACACAGGATTGACTAGCTAATTTAGTCATAAGGACTCTCCAATCGGACAGGGAACCTATTATCTCTCTGCAGATAGGAGATCAACATCACTCATTTGTAATCGACACTGGAGCAGCCATGTCTTCTGTGCAATCAGAACTTCGACTACCACTATCCGACCACACGCAGCAATTGTCAGGGTTCCAAGGACAGGTGTGTGAGTATCCTATTTCTGAACCTGTGACAGTCACTTACGAGAATAAGTCTGCAGATCATCAGTTTGTAGTGACTACTGGATTGGACTGTAACTTGTTGGCTCGAGATTTACTGTGTATCTTCCAGCTACAGCTAGAGTGCGGAGATGAGGGGGTAACGGTTAAATCATGGAGGATGAGACAACAGTGCTATATTTCTATCACCCCCCCAGTGGTGGACGTTAGACATTGAACATTCACTGCATCACGTTACCCTGGCCTATGACAGAACCGGACAAAACAGGGAGTTGGAGGACAAATACCAGCCATTTATTGGGACCGAATGGCCAGTCAAGGTTACAGCCACAGTCACGGGAAAAGACGGCACAGCCGATTTTGTTACAATATCAACACATTTATGGCCACAGTCAGCTTCGGTAAGCCCTCATATTACACGTCAGGTCCACGACCAGTACCATGCCAAGGATCTGGGGCAAATGGTAAGGAGGGCAGTGGATCATTCGGATCCAACAGAGTACACACTTCAAGTCATGACGGACGGATCTGCCATAAAATATTTTGAGGTCCCTGAAACAATTAACACTCGACTGCAGCATCACTGGGGACATGATGTTTTGGAATATGTCAATCCACAGGTCTGGGCGGAATACCCATCACAAGTGGGAAAGACAAATGTTACACCTATTAAGGTAACGATTAAGGATCATGTAAAGCTACCTTCCATTCGGCAATACCCCCTGAAATCCCAAGCTGCTCCGTCTATAGACAAATTAATTCAAGAGCTGTTGCAACAGGGTATTTTGGTCACTTGCCAATCAGAATGTAACACCCCCATACTTGCTGTGCCTAAACCAGCCAAATCAGACCAGTACCGATTAGTACAGGATTTACGTTCAATCAATGCCATTGTACAGCCGTTACATGCTCTCGTCCCTAACCCTGCCCACATACTGGCTCAAATTCCAGCTCAAGCCCGGGTCTTCGCCATAATTGACCTTCAGCACGCCTTCTTTGCCCTCCCACTTGCAACTGAAAGCCAATATTTGTTTGCCTTCACTTACAATGGACAGCAGTATACCTGGACCCGACTGCCACAGGGGTTCGTCAATTCACCTACTCTTCTCCAGATGTCTGCAGACCCAACTCCAGGCCTTGACATTGGAGCATGGTTCCACTCTAGTGCAGTATGTAGATGACATATTGGTAGCAAGTCCTGACAAGCCCAGTAATAGGGATGATGTGATCCAATTATTGAACCACCTATCCTCGTTGGGTTATGTTGTCTCACAAGCAAAGGTCTTGGTGGCTCAGAGAAAGGTTAAGTTCTTAGGAGTTTTACTTACAGCCACAGAAAGAAGTCTCGAACCCAGTAGGATTGAACCAATATGCCAATTCCCCGCCCCTACAATAGCCAAGGAGGTTCGTCATTGGCTGGGTATGGTGAATTATTGTCGGCAGTGGATACCAAACATCACTGTCTATACAAAGCTGCTGACGCCTTACACTAGTGAAGAGGGGAACTTTACTCTCACCACCGAGGCACTCGAGGCCTTCCGTTGCCTGAAGCAGGCCTTGTTACAAGCACCGGCCCTCGGGAGGCCCTTGTACGACTGACCATTCCAGATATACTGTACTGTTCTGGAAGGATGTTCAACAGCGGTACTCACCCAGCAACATGGGGACAAGCACCGGCCCGTAGCATATTACTCTTCCAAACTCGACCCAGTGGTGTTGGGCCACCCTGTTTGCACCCAGATCTTGGCAGCGATATACAATAGTTTGCAGGCTGCTGCCAATATCACTCTCCAACAGGATATTACGGTGTATAGCTCCCACTCGGTAATCGCACTATTGGGGCAACTGCAGACTCAGCATCTTACCGCAGCTCGTCAGAATAGGTATGAGATATACCTTTTGAACAATCCACGTCTGACATTTAAATACTGTACCACTATCAATCCAGCCTGTTTTCTTAGGGGTCCCCCTGTCCATGAGGACGCGCCTGGTCACGGCTGTTTAGCCTTGATTCAGGAAACTACAGCAATAAGGGACGATCTGAGTGGTATTCCGTTGGAACAACCTGACATGATCATGTATGTTGATGGCAGTGCATTAGTAAGCCCCACTGGCCGGAGATTGTCCAGTTATGCAATTGTAGAACAAGATGGTCTGATTCTAGAAGCGGCAGCTTTCCAGACCCCTTATTCAGCTCAACAAGCCGAACTTTTTGCCCTCACCCGTGCATGTATACTTGGGGTAGATCGTCGGGTAAATATTTACACTGACTCCCGATATGCTTTCGGGGTAGTTCATGACTTCGGACAACTCTGGAAGAATAGGGGATTCCTTACCTCGGCAGGCACGGAAATATCCCACCGGGGTTTAGTTAATGACCTACTGCAGGCCCTTCTTATGCCCACGCAGATTTCCGTTATTAAATGCGCTGCCCACACAAATGGTAAGACCCCAGTTGACGTTGGTAATGAACGAGCAGATTGTGCAGCGCGGACAGCCGCGCAAATTCAGCAAGTGATGGTGCCTAAAATGTTAAGTCAGACTAAACGATCTACTATAAATATGTCTGCTTCTGACAAGTCAATGCCAACCATCCAAGACGTCATAAGGTTACAGGAGGACGCTCCTGAGAGTGCTAAACAAATGTGGAAACGGTTAGGTTGTACATATGATTCTGTTTCCTCTTTATGGACCACGCCAGCACATCAGACTTGTATGTCTGATGTACTGGCTTTATGGGTCATCGAATGTGTACACTTTGCAACTCATTGTGGGACTCGGGGGACTAGTGATTTATTGCTGGACACTTGGTGGCACCCTAAAATGCAGGGGTTGGCCCAGAGTATCAGTAATCGGTGTTTGATTTGTCAGCAATATAACACCGGAAAAGGTATCCCTTGTGGGATGGGGCAAACCCCGTTGCCCAGTGGTCCCTTTGAGACGCTCCAAATGGATTACATTGAGTTGGAAAGGTGTCAATGTTATAAATATGTTTTGGTCATTGTGGATGTGTTCAGCAGATGGGTCGAGGCGTATCCGACTATCGATAATAAAGCTGCTACTGTGGTTAATGTCTTGATGCGGGAAATCATTCCCCGGTACGGTATACCAGCTCAGTTAAGTTCTGATAATGGGCCTCATTTTATTGGACAAATTAACAAGGAGTTTTGCTCCCAGTTGGGCATACGCCAGCAGTTACACTGTTCTTACAGACCGCAGGCAGCCGGGTTGGTTGAGAGACACAATCAGACCCTCAAAACTAAATTGGCTAAATTAAGAGCAGACACGGGACTGACATGGCTTAAGTTGCTCCCCGTTGCCCTCTTCCAGCTGCGGGTTACACCTGCGGGACCAGCCCGGCTCTCTCCTGCCGAGATTCTTTATGGCAGGCCCCTTAGAACTCCCTGGAGCCTGCATGTTCCCAGACTGGTTCAGTTTCACCATATGACTGAAGAGATGACCACCTATGTTCCAGCCCTCACGCAGGTGCTCAAGGAGCTCCATGGCCAGGTCCGCACGGCTCACCAGCCATCGCCCCCAGTACTTAGCTCACTTTCAGTCCAGCCCGGCAGTTATGTCATGGTCAAAAATTGGACTAGGAAGGGGTCGGAGCCGCGATGGGACGGGCCCTTCCAAGTTCTCCTTACCACCCCCACAGCAGTTAAAGTGGAGGGGCGAAGTGCTTGGGTCCACCTTCATCACTGTAAATTGAGTCCATCTCCACTACTGTAAAAGGTCGGATACTAACCTGCCTCCCTTCTCCAGTGCTATTTTACAGGTGTGGAGCATGATGGGGTGGCTACGCACCGTCTGTGTGATATTTGGCCTCACTTCGCTTGGAGTGTTATTGGCGACGGACATGGAAAAGGGGAATATTAACTACATTTGTAACCCCAACCAATCTACAAGGATACATCACCTATGCAAAGGTGATGTTCTTCGCTGCCCCCATATACGAGGACATGGTATCGACTCATGGAAGGTCGTCAAAGTTAAGGAGAATGCAGGACTCATGAAGCAATTGCACCGGTCCCGGCGATGGGAAGGGAACATTATATGGACATTGCCTTGTTTTTGGAATACATGTAAATTTGATTTTGGATGTGTTAAGATTGGTGCAATAAAGGTAACATCAGGCCGTCAGGAGAGCGTAGGAAGAGGCTATGAGAAAGAGAGAGGGACTAGAGAGAGGATGGGGCGTGTGAGAAGGGAAGTACAGCTGGAACGTAGGTTACCGGGAGATACACTTAAGTTCGTTAAAGGCCAAACTGAGGAAAACCTGGGTAGTATGAATCTCTTCTACCAGATTTACCACCGCTTGTATGGCCACGGACGGGTTGTCTGCTACCCGAACCCCGCAGCGGTGTCTAGGTTATTTTCTGTTTCACCGCTTTGGGGCACTCCCCAAATGGTGGTTCATTGTCAGCATTCCGAGCCACTGCCCGAGCAAGCCACTCTTCCTTACGATCCGGGTTCAGCACCACCGGCTATTTGCCTTCCCCTTCCTCGGGATAATTCCCATTCACAGTATGATAGGCTGCAACGGTGGAGGGCGTATATACCTAGCCGCTTCACTCCCAATAGGGATTCCCGGTTGTACGAGAATTGTTTCAGCAGTGAAGGATACGGCTGTTTGCTGGTAGAGGTGGAAACGAATATAACATGTCTGTTCCCCACCTGTACGGACAGGAGGTGCCATATCACCCAGGCGTCTGGCCAATGCGTTTGTTACAACACCACTTGCGTTCCATTGAACGCCGGCCTCCAGCTCCTTTGTGGCTGGGCGAATGTCTCTCATATCACTGTTGGGACTAGGGCTTTCCGCATTGCTAGGCGGCCCGAATGGGCGTTTCAAAGCTGGATAAACTGGGCTACTGGGGGATCCTAACGCAACCGATATACTGATTGTGATGCTAGCCTGCACACGGAGCAAGGATACTACTTTTTATTTAATGGCACAGCGACCAATGTTTTGTCACCCCCATTTCCCCGCCAAATTGCTATTGGGACTCTAGTCCCTACCACAGTCCCCTGCCCTTCGGCGTGGATGCTGCATAATCAGTTAGCACGCCGGGCAGTCTCGACTGAATTTTGCGAGAACTGGAAAAAACCTCAGGTTCTCGCACCCAACCGGGGCCACTCAGCCGGGTGGGGGATTCTGAGCATCTTGACACTGGGAGGTGTGCGGGGTTCCTTGGCTGTCAGCAATAGGAATTATTTTACTTGTGGCCTTACCATCTTGGGAAATGAAACCTTGGGAGCCCTCGGGGCAATAACCAAGGAATTGTCTCAGCTACGGTTGTTTGCAATGCAGAACCGGTATGCTCTTGACTATCTTCTGGCCCGTGAGGGTGGGGTATGCGCCATAGTGCAGGGCAAGTGTATCATGGGAGTTCAGGACTTGACCGCTAACATCACTAAATTTATGGACCACATACGGGATCACCTGGACGGAATGCAGGATCCTGGCTCTTGGGGTAACTGGGGATTTGGAGGTTGGAAGGACTGGTTGATGAATATGGCCATGTATTTAGTGGTGGCGATCGACTGCATCTTTGTGGGCCTAGCCATCCTTAAATGTGTGATGGGTAGAATGCGGGGTGCACTGGAACAGATCAACGCCCCGAAAATCTTAGCTGTTAAAATCCATGAGGGTGCAGCAGATGAGGGGGGGCTAAGCCAGGAATTGGAAATGCAACGACGGATCTTTTTAGATGAGGAACCGTAGCTATGGATTGGATAGTTCGGTTATCATGGAATGATAATAGGAGGGAATGACGAATGTGATATAAAATAGTTACTTTAGAGATATTAGTTAATGTAATGTAGAGGTAGGCCAGCGTAATTCTGGTGAGTTCACAGACAAAGGATTTCAGACCGCATGGCAAAGCAAGGAAGAGGTGTGTCCACCAAAGGAGGAGAAAAGGATGCTGGGTAATAGGGGCCAGAGGAAGGGATTGGAAGTGAGCCAATCAGAATATATCAACAGGTCAGGAGGGATATAGGATGACCTATGGGAATCGTGTATGTGAAACTTGATGCCATTTGAATGTATCAGTACAGACTCCTTTGTTCTACGTATTCACTTGATTCCAGAAGTGTACGAAGCAGGATGTGCTTTGTGCTACTGAGAATTGAGGAAAGCTTGCAAGCTAAATAAAATAACTAATGCTGTACCTGCAAATCCATCTCGACTTTTATTGAGGCCAGACTGACGGGTAAAGAAACTTGGGATTTGACACACGTGTACAAAGAGTGCTCAGGGCAAGGGAACCCATGCCGTGGGGATCGGGCGTTCATCCAAGCTTTTAAAGATGGACTCTCGAGTGCCCACCAGGCTATCCTAAAAATGGGAGTGATTATGTCCCAGGATTATGACGAGTTGGTAGAGTGGGCTAGCGGTGTACAGGTAGAGGAGACGTCCCAGGTCAGATCAAGACCAGAAAGAGTAGCAACCCCCAGTAACAGGAACTGGGCCAAGCCGAAACTGACCTGCCACAATTGTGGCCGGCAAGGGCACTATGCGAGGGATTGCGGGGCCCCACAGAAAGGAGACAGACCAGGAGACAGTGGGAAGCATTGCAGCCACTGTAATAAGTATGGACACTCAGAGGCAGTGTGTTGGGAGAAGCATGGGAGACCCCCAACCCGATCCAGGACCACCACAGAACCACATGATTTAATGAAGAAATATAAAGTTTTAATAGATTGTGGAAAGGGAGAATTGATTTGGCCAAGACAGGACGGTCGGAAAACTAAAATAGGGAAACTTACAAATCACTTGGAAATCATTAAGGTGGCCACAGTCACCGCCAGAAATTGGGAATTAGAGACAAGGGGGTTCGGAGCCACCTGTGCTTCCATCCCCAGAGTGTGGGCGGAGACAAAATTAGATACTGGACTGACTAAAATGGACGCGATAAGGGTACCAGGACGAGAGCATAAGCCCCACCGACAGTATCCAATTAAGCCAGAGGCAGAAAAGGCCGTAGTAGAAATAGTCAAAGGGTTAGTGGAGAGGGGAATCCTAAGGGAGACCACAAGCACCACTAACTCCCCAACCTGGCCAGTAATCAAGCCTGATGGGAGCTATAGGCTCACGATAGACTATACCGGACTTAATAAAGTCACACCCAAATTGCACCCCACTGTAGCAAACCCCTCGACAATCCTGAACGGACTGTCGCAGGAACATAAAATATTCACAGTATTGGACATAGCCAATGGATTCTGGTCCCTACCATTGGATCCAGAATCCCAGGACAAATTTGCCTTTACAGTAGGGGACAGACAATACACGTGGACTCGCCTACCACAGGGATTCCACAACAGCCCCGCTATCTTCCATCGGGTAATGAGTGACATCCTGAGTAGGGTAGAACTACCAGAGGGCAGCATGGCCCTACAATATGTAGACGATATCCTAATAGCTTCAGGGTCCAAGTTGGGACACCAGGAAGCACTGTACCTAATCCTACACGAGTTAGAAACTGCAGGGTTAAAGGTAAGCCCCAAGAAGGCACAAATCGGGAAGGCACAGGTCCTATATCTAGGACACCTTATATCCCAAGGACTTAAAGAAATACCAGCAGATCGGAAGCAGGCAATTCAACAAATGCCTCGACCCGTCACCAAAAGAGGGGTCAGGAAGGTGTTAGGGTTATTCAACTATAGCCGAAGTTTTATCCCGGGGTTCGCAAAATTGGCCGAACCAATACAGGGACTAGTCAAAGGGGGAAAACCAGCGTTAGAGCCCGTAAAATGGGGACCGGAGCAGGAAGAGGCTTACAGTAAACTAAAAACAGAACTAATATCAGCCCCTGGACTAGGGTTACCAGATTCTAATAAAGACTTTCATATCCATTGTAGCAATGAGGGAGGATTCTATTCCGCAGTAGTGACACAGGACCATGGCGACAAGAGGAGACCCATAAAATGAAATGAAAATGAAATTAAAATCGCTTATTGTCACAAGTAGGCTTCAAATGAAGTTACTGTGAAAAGCCTATAGTCGCCACATTCCGGCGCCTGTTCGGGGAGGCTGTTACGGGAATCGAACTGTGCTGCTGGCCTGCCTTGGTCTGCTTTCAAAGCCAGCAATTTAGCCCTGTGCTAAACAGACTGCAGAAGGACTGACAGTCACCAGGTTGCCAAGATGCATAGCCACTTTAGATTGTGCCGCCTGGGCCGTAAGAATTAGCGAACCAGTAGTGATGGCAGGGAACATAATCCTCCACACCAAGCACACCTTGGTGGAACTGTTAAATACGGGGAAATTGAGGTCAGTCTCGAACATAAGAAGGGCCAAGTGGGAAGCTGTCCTCCTACCCCCAAGCAAGTCCGTAGTAATAGTAAGAGATATATGGGAGAATCCAGCAGAAGGGATTTTAGATACAGGAGAGCCACACACCTGTGGAGATGTAGACAGAGATGAAGGAGAAGGTAGAATAAAAGACACATCATTAATAACAGCTGAGGAGACCCTCTGTAGATGGGTCACGAAAATATGTGGAAGCATCACCCCGGACAGGGTGGGCAGTAGTGAATGATAAGTTAGAAACCATAAGGTCAGGAAGGATTGACGGAGGTCAATCCGCGCAAGTAGCTGAACTAGTGGCGCTCACACAGGCACTAGAGTTATCTGAGGGAAAAACCGTGAGCATTTACACGGATAGCCGATATGCATTTGGAATTATACATGATTACATGACAACATGGGGAAGGAGAGGGTTCATAACCACTGGCGGAACCCCTATCAAACATCAGCAAAGAACTAAGGCGCTATTAAAAGCCAGTGAGAAATCCCGAGAAGCCGCAGTAATCAAAATTAAAGTGCACCAGAAGGAGCCAGGAAGAGACAACCAGGATTGGTTGAATTTCAAAGGAAACCAAGCATCTGATGTAGCAGCACAACTGGCTCTAGAACAAAAAATGATTAGCGAGCTACCAATAGCAGCTACAGAACCAGTAGAAGAAGATATAGATATTAGGGAATTACAGGAGAACACCCCAAGTGAGGAGAGAGAGAGATGGGAAGTGCAGGGTGCAGCCAAAGGGGCTGATAATGTTTGGAGACGAGAGGATAAGGTGATAGCACCGGAATGCATACAGAACACCCTATTGGAATTACACCATGGGCTCTCGCATGTGGGTAGAGAGGCCACGATAACCAGCTTAGGAAGAGAATGGTGGTGGAAAGGGATGGGAAGGGATGTAGCCCGACACTGCCACCGATGTGTGATATGTGCACAACACAACCCTGGTAAACCCATCAAAATTAAAATGGGACACCAACCCAGACCCAAGGGACCCTGGGAACACCTGCAAATGGATTTCACAGGGCCACTACCACAATCCCATGGAAAAACTTATTGTCTGGTCATCATAATTCACCCGGTGGGTAGAAGCATTCCCTACCAGAAATTGTACTGCTACCACAGTAGCCAGAATATTGGCAGAGGAAGTAATCCCTAGATGGGGAGTGCCCCTACAAATTGATTCGGACCAGGGGACACACTTCACTGGGAAAGTGATGAAAACAGCATGTAAGCTGATGGGGATAAAACAAAAATTCCATATCCCCTATCAGCCACAGAGTTCTGGGATGGTGGAACGTATGAATAGAACACTTAAGAATACATTAGCTAAAGCCATGCAAACATCGGGAAAAATGTGGTCAGAGGTGTTGCCCACTATACTAATGAGGCTAAGAGCTACCACAAACCGGACAGCCGGATTAACCCCTTATGAGCTAATGACAGGACGGGCGATGCAATTACCAGAAAGCATCATAACAGGTGGGACCGATGTAGGTCCGCTAAAAGACAGAATCAGGAGATATGTTTCGGAACTGAGCACCCAGCTAAAAGGGATGCGCAAATTCGTAAAAGACAATCAGGAACAAAAAGACGCACAAAGGGAGCTTGAAATATTCCCTGATGTCCCAGCAGCGGGAAGTCACGTCGTAATAAAAACACTACCTGTTAAGCCAGGATTTGCCCCAAAATGGAATGGGCCATATGAAGTCATAATTAGTGGAGACACCTGTGCCTGTATTGACATAAGAGGGAAGGGAACATGGAAACACTGGACCCAGCGAAAATTGTATAAACCTGAACATGAATGAACTAATCCGATTGCTTTCCCCCAAACACAGGAGGAGACCGCGAGCGAAGGATCAGTGTACTCGGAAAGTGTAGACCAGTTTTGCAACCAAGCACACAGACAGATTATAAACGAAAGTGCTAGAATTGATATTTGCTCGTTGTAAAAACGTGTGTAACCACGGGTGTGATTATGATACTTTGCGTTGTTGCGACTGTAAATTTGACTGGGCTAGAGGATAATCTATTTTACAAAGCCCACATAAACTTACACGGGAATCAAACTGTATGCTACCCATTAGCACAGTCGGTAGAAGCCCTATTTGTAGCCACCCATGGATGGATCCCGAGCAATTTATATATAGTTGACACATCAGGTGCACCCTGTAAGGGAGAAATCGGAAAGTATAAAAAGGGGATACAGGGGAGATGTGTGAAACTTGTAAATCCCACCGACTCTGGGGGCGGGGAGCTCCAAAAGGAGGGAGGGAAAGCTGGTCAAGATACAGCAAGCTATCCGCTTTGTTTCACAGGGCAGGGATGGGGATCTGCCTATGCCCTGGTCCCTACAAATAATTCCTGCATACAGATGCAGTGCATCCGCCAGCATTGTCGGGTTAATAAAGGACAGTTTACTTGCACCTGCAATGAACTAAAATGCCAGAACATAACCGCAGGAAGACAGCTCATGTGTGGGCAGTGCAATGGGAATCACGTAAGCTCAGCCACATGGACATACCCGTTTGATACTTACCAGGTGGTGGAATCCAACGGGGAGTCAGGGGAACCGAAAAATTGGGAATACAGGCAGACTCATAATCAGGACACTACATGCTACCGGGCAAAGGAGGGATACGTCTTCCTCTTCAATGGAACGTACGTGACAGAAACACTACATCTCCCAGGCCTTTTTGCAGTGGGAACCATAGGACCACTCACCGTACCATGCCCTCAGAAGGGACATATTCGGAGAAGAATAGTGACCCGGGCTATCAGCAAGGAATTCTGCACTGATTGGGAAACCCAACATTAGGATCATCCCTGGGGTACGGGTTCCTCGGGACTCTATCTCGGGGGGGAGCAGCAGGAGTGATTAGTGCTAAGAACGGAAATGTAATTGTTTGTGGATTAACAATCTTGGGAAACAGTACCTCAAAAGCGCTAGAGGCTGTCAACCAAGAAATGGCTGAACTCAGATTATATGCACAACAGACACGGTATGCAGTAGACTACCAGTTAGCCCAACAAGGGGGAGTGTGTACAATCATAGGAGATAAATGTATAGCCCATGTCATAGACGAATCCTATAATATTACAGAGGCCATTCACAATATCAGGGAGCAACTAGATAACTTCAGACAGGGACCCACAAAAGGAAGTAGCTGGCTAGAGTGGCTAGTGGGAAATGTCTGGGGACCCTATTTAATACACGGACTGGTCATGTTCATATCGGTGACACTGGTGTGCTGCCTTAGCTTTGGGTGTCTAAAAATCTGCTGTAGTACTGTAACAAAGGTTGTGTCAGGAGCCAGTGTCACCCTTAACAAAACCATGATATTCCCCGAAGACTCCAGGAGATGCGGAGAAAGACGGGAAGTTGCGGACCTGTACCTATGAGAGGTACCGTGGTGTTGGTCTATGGGGCTGTTGGGGCGACAACAGCCCGGACCAAAAGGAGGGGTTGAAGTGGGAAATGGTTCAGAAGGGCACTTGGCACAGAAGATGGCTGCGTGACACACAAGATGGAGACACAGAGAATAAAGCAGACATAACTGATGCCTGGAGTCCAGTAGGACAGATAGGAACAGATCCAGGACAAAGGAAGCCACCCAGGAAGATTAAGAAATGCATAAATGCGGGGCACCACTTGAATAAAGCTGACTTCAGCCAAGGTGTACACAATGATATGCTAATACGAATGTCTTGGGCCATTTCCTAAAACAAAGGGACAATCAATACTACCTTCCTGCCGCTGCCTGTAACCTGTTAAACCTCTTTGACTGTGGCCATGTGTAAATGGCAAAATGCTTACAAATAGCGATGTACAATCTATAAAATGTTTAAAGGTAACAAAGTGATAATTGTTTTGTATCTGGGCTCATTGTGAACCCGAAGTGGCTGTTTAAAGATAACAAGGTGATAATTGTTTTGTATCTGGGCTCATTGTGAACCCAAAGGATAAAATGAATGACTGCCATTCAAACCAGGAGAAAGGCTGGCTACTGTATCGCGGGGTACATACCCTTTCTCCCGAAGCTTTATGTAACAATAAAACAGCATTTATCTGATCACAGCAAGTCTGACTCTTGAAGTGGTTGATTTTTCCCACAACAAGGGGAAGGAGTCAAGACAATGGATTGGGAACACGAAGTTCAAAAATGGAGGGCACAGAAACGCAGTGCCAGTTCAGATTGTACATCGGATAGTGAACAGGTCCGTGCAAAAAGGTCAAGAACTATTGAAAGGACATCCCACAGCTGAAGGGAAGATCAAGCAGTAGCAGTACAGAACAAGATACCAGGCGAGAGAGGGGACGGAGTTTATCAAGATCTCGGAACAGGAGTAAGACTACAAATATTAATAGGAGTAGAAGCCCACATGCACGTGAGATTTTGGTGGCTTCCAATAAATTAGATGAAAAAATTATCAAAGATGCCAAACAGCAAGAACTGCATAGTTGGAGTGAATTTGGGGTATACAGGAAGTATCGGATAGGGGATAAAGAGCTCTATCCCACAGATGGATTTGCACAGAAAAGGTTCTTCCGGATGGAACTTATAAGGCAAAGGCCAGGCTTGTGGCAAGGGGATTTGAAGAAAACTTAGAAGATCAGGGTTTAAGGGTAGATTCACCTACGGCAGGAAAGATAATTTTAAAGATCTTCTTGGCTCTATTAGCCACAAAGGCATGGGAATGCAAATCTATAAATATAAAAGCTGCCTTTTTGAAGGGGTATCAGCTCCAGAGAGACATTTTTCTCTGTCCTCCTAAAAAGGCAGCTAACACAGAAGGCGTACTCTGGATGTTGAATAAATGTGTATATGGATTAAATGATGGTCTAGAGTCTGGTATTTTTCGGTAAGGGTCAGTTTTGTTAAAATTAGGCTGTTGCCAGTTGAAAGCAGATCCGGCAATGTTTTACGAGCACTATAAAGGAAATCTTTCTGGCATCTTTATGATGCATGTCGATGATTTTTTGTGGGGTGGGTCTAGTGATTTTGAAGCTATTGTAATCTCTGGTTTGAGGAAAGAATTCAGGGTTGGAAGTCAGACTTCCGGTGCATTTAAATATATCGGACTGGAAATCGGACAGACTAAGTTAGGGGCAATTTTACGTCAGCAATCTTATTTGGAAAGCATCAGCCCAATAGCAATTAGCCATGGCCGGGTTTCACTAAAAGACGCAATGGTTTCAAAGATGGAAAAAGAACAACTGTGAAGTTTAATTGGGCAACTGAATTGGTTAGGTAGACAGACTAGACCGGATGTTAGTTTTGATGTCTTAGAGTTGAGTACAAAAATGAATGATCCCAAAGGGGAAGACATTATAAGAGCAAATAAAGCGTTGGTCAAACTAAAAATGCAAGAGTGTGTTTTGAGGTTCCCGGTTTTAGGTGACTATAGGCACTTGAAACTCATAGTTTATAGTGATGCATCCTATGCAAATTTATGTGATGGGGTTTCAAGCGCAGGATGTTTTATAATTTTCCTTTTGGGGAACAATGGTAAATGTTGCCCTCTTGTGTGGGAAACGAAGAAAATAAGGAGAGTTGTCAAAAGCACTTTGGCTGCTGAGACGTTAAGCCTTGTAGAGGCGGTGGATATGGCCTTTTATATATCTCAGAGATTGACACAAATTTTGGGATTAGGGGATTTGGGTAATATATCTATTGAATGTCACATTGACAATAAATCCCTGTGGGAAAATGTGCACTCTACAAAAAATGTCAATGAGAAAAGGTTAAGTTTCGTCTGAACCTTCGCCGCTGTCCCCTCAGTTTGTTACTGTCAGGCATGTTCCTTTCCTGCGTCTTTCGTCTTTGGATGGATTTTGGTGGGCTTTTTAGCCGAAATTCCCGATAAATTTCCTCTGTTGGGTTCATTTGGGAGGAGAGCCACCTGGTGTGCGTCTGCTCAGCACATTGCCACCACCAGAAGTCGCAAATTGAAACTTATTAATCACAGCAATTGCTTTGGGCCTTGCGCTGATAGAAGCATCGCTACCTTACGCAAATCTGATTGATCTCCTAAATTTACTGCAGTAAGAAACAGATTAAATTGTTGTTTAAACATACGCCAGTTGCTGTCCACATTACATGAATTCTGAGACTCATTGGTGGCTTCAACGACTCCATATAGTTCATTCGTGCAGTCTGCAAAATCTTCAAATCTCTGTGGACCTCGTGTCAGGCTTCACCGATAATGTGATAGTTCTTTCTCAGTGTTCAATACAACTCAGCCCTGATACCAAATAACGTTCTTGTCGGATGGCCTGATTTATATTACAAGAACATTTGTAGCTAAAGCCATAAACAATTTATTAACATTAACTGTGGATCAAATATACACAAAACATCAGATGAATAACAGTATGAACATGTTGGGCAGCACGGTAGCACAAGTGGATAGCACTGTGGCTTCACAGCGCCAGGGTCCCAGGTTCGATTCCCGGCTTGGGTCACTGTCTGTGCGGAGTCTGCACGTCCTTCCCGTGTCTGCGTGGGTTTCCTCCGGGTGCTCCGGTTTCCTCCCACAGTCCAAAGACGTGCAGGTTAGGTAGATTGGCCATGCTAAATTGCCCTTAGTGACCAAAAAGGTTAGGAGGGGTTATTGGGTTACGGGGATAGGGTGGAAGTGAGGGCTTAAGTGGGTCGGTGCAGACTCGATGGGCCGAATGGCCTCCTTCTGCACTGTATGTTCTATGTTCTATGCACAAACCACTATCTCTCTCTTAGTTCCCTAGTCAGTCTGAGTGTGGGTAAACTATATACAAGAGAACAGATTAAAAAACAGTAAAATTATGTCCAAGCAGCCTCTCTCTTTGACTTCCTCCAGCCAGTCTGAGGGATCAGCTGACTTTAACATTCACTTATATGCTAATAGGACTCCTAGTGGTTAGTCGGTGAATTACCATGATATCAGGACACACCCAGCGGACCTGTCAAACGTGAGTTGTTATTGCCTTACTGACTGACTCAACCCTCCCACTGGCCACATGTCCATTCTCCTGCAGGTCCTCCAGCCAACGACGCCAGCCATCCCGGATGGCACCCTCTCGTGACTCCGAGGAAAACACCTTGTGGTCACGGCACAGCTGTCAGCCCCACCCCCACCAGTACAGATACATGCAGCTCGGTGGGAAATGTTAGTGGACAGGCTTCTGGGCACAATCTGGTGAGCACCACACTGCTCACGATGCATATCAGGTGGAGGCAGGAACCCCCAGGTGAGACAGCAGTCCGAGGTTTGCTGGATCCCAGGACCCAGCTGGGTCCCAGCCTGATGCTGAGCCTGTGGAAGAGGTCATCCGGGAGCTGATGGAGACAATAGGGAGTGGCCGGGACATTCAGAGGGAGATGTCAGTGTCACTCCAGCAGGAGGAGTCCCAGAGGCTGTGGGCGCAGGAGATGACGCCAGCAATGAGTGACACCGAGGCCAACATTGCTGGGTGGCAACTGTAGTGGAAAGCCTGGTGCACGACGTCGGCACCATGAGTGAAGGTGTCCAAGGGCCTTGGCAGAATGACCGCCTCGCTGGGGGATGTCACCCAGCACCAGGCCGATCTTGATGAGGTTGTGCAGGACATGTCCCGTTCTCAGATGGGCATTGCTGAGGTGCTACAGAGCATGTCCCAGTCACTGAGGGCGTCGACACTATGGCGCAGACCATGGGGAACCACCAGAACTGGCAGGGCCAGATCAGATAATGCAGGGGCAGCCGAGCTCAAACCAGCTGCCCCTCTGTCCCAAGGTGGACCCCAGGGCCCTAAGGACACCGATCAGGAGGAGGGAGTGCTGAGTGCCAGGCCGGATCCGTCCCATGGAGTGGCGACGGTGGACACCAGCTCCTCCGAGTTCCACCCCTCTGATGAGGCCGTGCATGTGGTGCCAACAAGTGAGCCGGGGTCGTCCGGCCCCAGACTCCCAGAGAACGCCCGCCAGGAGCATTGACGGCAACGGGACGAGATAAGCAGCTGGCTGCCTCCACCTCTGATGTGCATCCTGGGGAAACACTTCGACGTAGTGGTAGAACTAGGAGGGCCAAGCACGTTGAGGATCACTGAGGGCACCGGGGGAGGGGATAGTGGGTAAGGGGTGGGGGTAGGTAGGGGATGGGGTTGGGGGGGGTGGCACCATCAGTAGTGGGGTCTTGTACAGCACATTAAACACGCTTTTGCACGACCATTATGATGCCTTTGTCACTTTTTTCCGCAATGCGGGCTGACCCCCGGACCCTTTGCCCATTTCTCCAGGCATCCCCCCCCCCACTCCCCTCGCTGCCCCCCACATCCCCGTGGTGCTCACCCACCCTCCGACCAGAGCTGTGCCCATCCCCTGGGTGTTCGGATGTTGCGTGTGTCGTGTTGCAGTGTTCAAGCACAGTGTCCAAGCATCAAGCTGTAATTGGGATGCTTGGCAATGACTCCCATGGCCCACCCACCCACTGACTGGAATCCACTTGGGTTGTGTCAAGTGCTCACTTAACCACGATTGCCAATTCCCTATTTGCAATAGCCTTCAGCCACACAACCAGAGGCCTCAGCAGTCGATGGGGATTATGGGTGATCGGTGGGGCAAATGGGCAGGGACAAGGGTTGCCCACGGTACAGATACACATGATCCAGGGGTTGGCATAGTGATGCCATGAGCAACTGCCCCCCCCCCCCCAGCGCCTGCCCCCATCCCCCCATGGCGCCCCACCCATGTGGAGGGTCTCCCACCCCCAGCTGAGGGTCCCCACCCCCCACTGAGCACTGGGTTGGCAATCCCAGCGCACCAGGCTCTTTGCCTATGAGCAAAGATGGCTCAACTCCTTGGCTCCCCACAGAAGCCCTTCTGCCAGGTTCATGTTTTTCAAAAGGAGTACTAATTGGCGCCAGTGTGACCACTTGCTGGGGAGGCCGTTGAATGAAGGGAGGCACTTGCATGTGGGGTCGCTCTCGTTGATTGCATGGAAATGGGGTTTAAGCGGTGATAATTGGTTTCTCGCCATGGTACAGTGAGATCCCGATTTCGCCTATGGGAGTGGTCCGGATGCATTGCAAACTGTTTGGTGCCCTGCGTGGATCTCGTTTTTGGCCTCTCCAGCTATTCACTAGCCTCGTTATGTTTGAGCGAGAGTGCAACGAGGCCGGAGAATCGCGCCCCTCATTTATCTTTTCCTGCTCCGACACACTCCCCACTTCTCCGCCCTTACCTGCAAAATATCCCTAGACGCTGCCCGGCTCCACAACTGGTGGGGCAACATAACGACTCGCCTTCTCTCCATACTTGCTTCACCTTTTCCAGCTGCCCCACCGCCTTGTTCACCATAAACCTGTCAAACTGCTCCTGCAACCTCTTCCTCTCCGCTAACAACTCCTTTGTGGGGGCCGCCGAATATCTTCTATCCACCTCAACTATCTCGTCTAACATCCACCAGGTGCTCCTCCCTCCTGCTCCTATCCCTATGCGCCTGAAACAAAATAATCTCACCTCGGATCACCGCCTTCAAAGATTCCCAGAACGTGGCTACCAACAACTCCCCATTCTGATTAAGCTCCACATAGTTCCTAATCGCCACGCTCACCTTCTCACAAAACGCCTTGTCCGCCAGAATTCCCGAATCCAACCTTCACCCCAGCTTCTGCACCTGCCCAAAACTAAGCCTCCTATTCAGCCAATGTTGATTGGTATGTTGCTGTTAGTGGGAAGCTGGAGGGGATGCTGGTGGTCATGGTTAATGTTTATGTCCGAAATGGAATGATGTGGACTTTATGAGGCGGGTGTTGGGCAGGATTCCGAATTTAGAAAAGCACTGGTTGATTATGGAGGGAGATTTTATTACGGTCCTTGATCCGAGCATGTGTCAGTCGAGCTCAAAGTCATTGAGGAGGTCGGCAGTGGCTAGGCAGCTGAGAGGTTTCATGGAGCGCATCGGGGGGGGCGGACCCATGGAGATCTGGGAGGCCGAGGACAAAGGAGTTTTCATACTTCTCCCATGTGCACTGGGTGTATTCCCAGATGGATCTTTTCGTAATGGACAAGATACTGCTGGGGGGGCGTGGCCGACTCGGGGTATTCAGCGATCGTAGTCATGCCACACTGGGTGGATTTGCGGGTGGTTTGGGGGGAGGCCCAACAGCCACAGTGGAGGCTGGATGTGTGGTTGTTGGCGGATGAGGGTGTGTGTGACTGGGTGAGGGCTGCCATTTGGGGCTACATGGAGGTGAATGATATGGGGGAAGTCACAGCTGCCACATTGTGGGAAGTACTCAAAGCTGTAGTTAGGGGGGAGTTTATTTTGATTTGAGCGCACAGGAAGAAAGTGGAGTGGGATGAGAGGGCGGAGCGGGAGGAGTGGGCAAAGTTGGTTGATGAGATGTTGTGGGTGGATAGGAGGTACTTGGTGGTGCCGGAAGAGAGGTTGGTGAAGGAGAGATAGAGGTTGCAGATGGCATTTGGTTAGTGTCGACGCGGAAGGCAGTTGCGGAGGGCCAGAGAGGTGTTGTATGAATACGGGGAGAAAGCAAGTAGGATGATGGCCCATCAGTTGAGGAAGCAGGCAACGGCAAAGGAGATCGGTAGAGCGAGAGACGAAGGGGGTAAGGTGGTGATGGATGTGGAGAGATGAATGGGGTATTTGAGGCCTTCTATAGGAGGCTTTATGAGTTGGAGACCCCGAGAGGGGGGGAAGAGGAGATGAAGGATTTTCTGGATTAGTTGGCGTTTCCCCAAGGTGGAGGAGGGCGGGTGCAGAGCCTGAAGGCCCCAACTGGGCTGTGGGAGGTGATCGATGGCATGGGGGTGATGCAGGTGGGGAAGGCCCCAGGGCTGAACAGGTGCCCAGTAGAGTTTTAAAAGAGTTTGGGGTGGAGCTGGGGCACTGCTGGTTAGGGCATTTATTGAGGCGAGGGAGAGGGGGTACTCCCCCTACTTTGTCGCAGGCCTCCATCTCTCTGATTCATAAAAAGGATAAGGACCTGGAGCAGTGTGGCTCCTACCACGTTGTTTAATGTCAGTACTAAGCTATTGGCGAAGGTGCTTGCATTACGGATTGGTGACTGTGTGCCGGGATTGATTGGTTGGGGAGGATCAGATATGGTTTGTGAAAGAAAGGCAGTTGTGGGGGAATGTCCGGGGGTTACTGAACGTGATTATGATGCCCTCGGGGGGGGGGGGGGCTGCAGGACGTTGAGGCAGCGGTGACGATGGACGCGGAGAAGGCTTTTCATCGGGTGGAGTGGGCGTACTTGTTCGAGGTGTTGTGAAGAACAAAGGACAAAGAAAAGTTCAGCACAGGAACAGGCCCTTCGGCCCTCCAAGCCTGCGCCGACCATGCTTCCAGTTGTAATGACTTAGGCCAGACCTTTGAGATTGGCCAATTAGAATATGAGTTCCCTGATTAGTGGCCCAATCAGGGAACCCCTTTCTGTGTATATAACAGGGAGTGTCAGATCCTCTGCACTCCCGGTGTAGACAGCAGACTGAATGGTCATGGTTGTTCAGCTGTTGGGTTTGTAAATAAAAGGAATTCTGGTGACGGGACTTTTGCCTCCGTGGACTTATTACAGTGGCGACGAGGAAAACGGAACGACCCAAAGTAACCTGCTCACCAGCAGCTGCCGCACATTGAGGGTAAGCCACTGACAGGCAAAATGCCTTTATTCGGAAAGTTGGACTCTTTTGACCCTGCAGTGGAAGACTGGGCCCAATATGTAGAGCGGATAAAGTACGTCTTTAGAGCAAATGATATAATTCTAGGTGAAAAGCAGCGGGTTATTCTGCTGACCGTGTGTGGGCCAGCAGCTTTTGCCATTATGCGCAGTCTCACTTTTCCAGAGGCACCGGACACGCAAACTTTCCAGGAATTGACGGACTTGGTAAAAGAGTACTATGACCCTAAGCCACCTCTGATCCTGCGAAGGTACCGGTTTTACTCAGCATTCCGAGGATTAAGGCAATTAGCAGAGACTTGCGTATTTGGCCTGACTCTAAATGAGATGCTCCGGGACCGTCTGGTATGTGGAATAAATAATTTAGCAATACAGAAACGTCTGTTAGCAGAGGCTGAGCTGGATTGCAAACAAGCATTGCAGCTGGCTTTGTCCTTAGAAAAGGCGGCAAGCGGAGCGCAAGAGTTACAGGGTCCTCTGATGGAGGTAGACGCCCATACCAGTGAAACTGAGTTAAGGGACTACCGCTGGGGGATAGGCAACTGCTTAGCCACCCTCAGGAACGACGCGGATACTAAATTAACCAGGCCACTGGCAGAAGTCCTCCCAAGCAAAGGAAAATTAGGTCCAGACAGACGGCAGCCCCTGCAGCCTTTCGCCTGGCAAAATATTGCAGCTGTTGCCAGAGATCAGAGCCAGTAAGGAGAAATAGAAGCCCAAAACCATCATCTTGGAGAAGGCCACGTAGGCCGGGGTACAGGAGAATGCATACCCTAGAAGCCCCACCTACCTCCGATGAGGAACAACTAAATTGTGTAATGATGGTGTAATCAAACCCCATTAAATTATCCATAAGGTTGAATGGACGTCCCACACTGATGGAAGTCGGCACTGGAGCAGCCGTATCAGTGATAGGGGGAACAGTATTCAATAAAATTCGCACTGGACTAACCCTTATCCCTAACCAGGACCTCGGCAAAACTGAGGACATACATAGGGGAACCACTGAGTGTGTTGGGCACTGTGGCTTATGGAGAGCAACTGGTTAGGCTGCCTTTAATGGTAGTGAAAGTTGCGGGACAAAGCTTATTGGGACGAAACTGGCTAAAAGAGATCCAGTTGGATTGGGTAAACATTTTCCAGCTGGAAAATGGCCGCCTGAGCAAACTCCTGTGCAAATACCCAGACGTTTTCCAAGAAGGGCTCGGAACAATAAAGGGAGCAAAGGCAACATTGCATGTAGATCCAGAGGCAGTCCCAAAATTCTACAAGGCCCAACCAGTACCCTTCATATTAAGGCAGAAAGTCGATATGGAAATAAAACTATTCGAGCATGAGGGAGTAATAAAACAACTCCAGTTTTCAGAATTGGCGGCACCCGTGGTGCCTATTCTTAAGCCGGACGGCTTGGTCCGCCTTTGTGGAGATTTCAAACAAACGATTAATCGCTATTCGCAACTGGACAAATTTCCCGGATTGAGGATTTGTATGCAAAGGTGGCTGGAGGACTCCTATTCTCAAAGCTGGATGTGAGCCACGCATATCTACAGCTGAAGCTGGACAAAGAGTCCCAAAAATTCTCAACGATAAACACCCTGAAGGACCTTTTTCAGTCTACAAGATTACCCTTCGGGGTATCGTCAGCTTGTGGGATATTCCAGAGGACAATGGAGAATATATTGCAAGGGCTACCACAAGTCGCCATTTACCTGGATGACAGGACCCTGTTTTATCAAAAATAAAACACATGGTGCTAACTGGGGAGATGGAAAGACCGGTCCAGGCACAATTCCACCCCTACTGGAGCAGAAGAGAGCAGATCACCATGGAAGACAGGATCCTGCTATGGGGGGCTCGTGTAATAGTTCCAAGTCAAGGTCGTCGCGCCATACTGGCTGAACTACATCATGGGCACCCTGGAGTCTCAAAAATGAAGATGCTGGCCAGAAGCTATGTCTGGTGGCCGGGCCTGGACACAGACATAGTGGCATTGGTAGGGCGGTGCCAAGAATGCCAACAAGGGCAGAAGGTGCCACCGGCAGCCCCGCTGCACCCAATGGGAATGGCCATGTAAACCATGGTCACGATTTCATGTCGATTTTGCAGGCCCGTTTATGGGTTCAATGTTTTTTGTAACAGTAGACGCCCATTCCAAATGGCTGGACGTCTCCAAAATGAACTCTGGAAATTCAACAACTACCATTGGAAAAACTCTGCACCTCGTTCGCAACTCATGGTATCCCAGAGGTGTTAGTTTCGGATAATGGATCGTTTTTATGAAGTCTAATGGCATTCGGCAAATAAGGATGGCACTATACCACCCGGCATTGAATGGTTTGGCAGAGAGACCCGTCCAGACCTTAAAAGTCGGGTTGAAGAAACGGTCAGCAGCATCATTGGACACCAAACTGTCGCGCTGGCTATTTGACTACAGAACAACCCCACACTCCATAACGGAAATAGCACCGGCGGAGCTACTCATGGGCAGACGACTCCGAACCCGGCTGAGTCTACTATTCCCAAATTTGGGTGGCAGAATAGAGCCACACCAAGGGGCCCAATGCAGGGGCCACGACAACACTCGCCGAGAAAGGCAGTTAACACAGGTGAAAATGTATGGGTCAGAAATTATGCGAATGGCCCACATGGGTAGCAGGAACAGTCAAGGCCAGGACAGGACCTGTGTCGTATGAGATGTGTGGGAAAACATGTAATAAAAAATCACCTGGACCAGGTACGGGCCTCAGATTCGTTTCCTCAGACCAGCATACCAAGGACCGTGGAGAGTCCTCCCCGACAAACTATTCACGTCCCTCCGACACCACTGGTGAGGACATTGGACTCGGGTACGGACACCGTGGATGATGCCGCAGCTGTACCCCTGCCGTCGGAGGAAAGGGGCGAACCACCCCTCAGGCACTCACATCGGAAAAGACGGGCACCTAGCCGTTATACCCCCTTACGTCGGAGGCCAAAATAAAGGAGCCAGACCCGGTGCAAAAACGAAGCAGGAGACCCGTGAGTCATGAGGACAATGGGGGCTCCTCGGACTTTGGGTGGGAGGGGTGTAATGACTTAGGCCAGACCTTTGTGATTGACCAATTAGAATACGAATTCCCTGATTAGTGGCCAAATCAGGGAACCCCTTTCTGTGTATATAACGGAGTGTCAGAGCCTCTGCACTCCGGTGCAGACAGCAGACTGAATGGTCATGGTTGTTCAGCTGTTGGGTTTGTAAATAAAAGGAATTCTGGTGACGGGACTTCTGCCTCCGTGGACTTATTACAATAACCCTTGACTCACTTGTCTATCAAAAATCTGCCTTGAATAAATTCAATAACCTAGCCTCCACTGCCTTCTGAGGAAGAGAATTCCACATACTAATTAGCCTTCGAGAGAAACAAATTCTCATTATCTCCGTCTTAAATGGTACACCTCTTATTCTTAAACTGTTTCCTGATTTGACCACCTGTGGAAAAGTCCTCCGGGTATCTATCCTATCAGAGCCCCTCAGGATTTTATGTTTGAATAAGATCGCCTCTCATTCTTCTAAACACCAATGGTATAGGCCCAACTTGTTCAACCTTTCTTCATAAGATAAGCTCTCCATCCCAGGAATAAGCCGAGTGAACCTTACCTGAACTGCTTCGAATGCAATTTTTTCAAAAATTATGATCAGAACTGTACACTCTAGCCAAATGTGGCCTAACCAAGGCCCTGTACAGCTATAGTGGAACTTCCCAATTTCATATTCCATTCTTCTTGCAATAATTACCAACGTTCCTTTTGCCTTTCTAATCATTGCTGTACCTGCATACTAACTTTTTGTGATTAATGTGACAGGACAACCAGATCTCTCTGTACCAATGAGTTCTACAATCTCTCTCTATTCAAATAGCATATGGCTTATGTATTGCTGAAAAAAGAGACATGTCAAAGCTTTTCATCTTGCACTCATCAGGGCATTTCACAAGAATACCAGTACAAGGGGAAAACAACAATGTATACTGTATGAGAAAGAATGGCAAGTGGACTTTGGTTGGTAAAGGCATTAGCAGTCCTAAACATGTGACATAATATTGACTGGGACTCACTTAGTGCCAGGGGCTTAGACGGGGCGGAGTTTGTAAGGAGCATCCAGGAGGGCTTCTTAAAACAATATGTAGACAGCCCAACTAGGGAAGGGGCGGTACTGGACCTGGTATTGGGGAATGAGCCCGGCCAGGTGGTAGATGTTTCAGTAGGGGAGCATTTCGATAACAGTGACCACAATTCAGTAAGTTTTAAAGTACTGGTGGACAAGGATAAGAGTGGTCCTAGGATGAATGTGCTAAATTGGGGGAAGGCTAATTATAACAATATTAGGCGGGAACTGAAGAACATAGATTGGGGGCTGATGTTTGAGGGCAAATCAACATCTGACATGTGGGAGGCTTTCAAGTGTCAGTTGAAAGGAATTCAGGACCGGCATGTTCCTGTGAGGAAGAAGGATAAATACGGCAATTTTCGGGAACCTTGGATAACGAGAGATATTGTCGGCCTCGTCAAAAAAAAAAGGAGGCATTTGTCAGGGCTAAAAGGCTGGGAACAGACGAAGCCTGCGTGGAATATAAGGAAAGTAGGAAGGAACTTAAGCAAGGAGTCAGGAGGGCTAGAAGGGGTCATGAAAAGTCATTGGCAAATAGGGTTAAGGAAAATCCCAAGGCTTTTTACACGTACATAAAAAGCAAGAGGGTAGCCAGGGAAAGGGTTGGCCCACTGAAGGATAGGCAAGGGAATCTATGTGTGGAGCCAGAGGAAATGGGCGAGGTACTAAATGAATACTTTGCATCAGTATTCACCAAAGAGAAGAAATTGGTAGATGATGTTGAGTCTGGAGAAGGGTGTGTAGATAGCCTGAGTCACATTGAGATCCAAAAAGACGAGGTGTTGGGTGTCTTAAAAAATATTAAGGTAGATAAGTCCCCAGGGCCTGATGGGATCTACCCCAGAATACTGAAGGAGGCTGGAGAGGAAATTGCTGAGGCCTTGACAGAAATCTTTGGATCCTCACTGTCTTCAGGTGATGTCCCGGAGGACTGGAGAATAGCCAATGTTGTTCCTCTGTTTAAGAAGGGTAGCAAGGATAATCCAGGGAACTACAGGCCGGTGAGCCTTACTTCAGTGGTAGGGAAATTACTGGAGAGAATTCTTCGAGACAGGATTTACTCCCATTTGGAAGCAAATGGACGTATTAGTGAGAGGCAGCATGGTTTTGTGAAGGGGAGGTCGTGTCTCACTAACTTGATAGTTTTTCGAGGAGGTCACTAAGATGATTGATGCAGGTAGGGCAGTGGATGTTGTCTATATGGACTTCAGTAAGGCCTTTGACAAGGTCCCTCATGGTAGACTAGTACAAAAGGTGAAGTCACACGGGATCAGGGGTGAGCTGGCAAGGTGGATACAGAACTGGCTAGGTCATAGAAGGCAGAGAGTAGCAATGGAAGGATGCTTTTCTAATTGGAGGGATGTGACCAGTGGTGTTCCACAGGGATCAGTGCTGGGACCTTTGCTCTTTGTAGTATATATAAATGATTTGGAGGAAAATGTAACTGGTCTGATTAGTAAGTTTGCAGACGACACAAAGGTTGGTGGAATTGCGGATAGCGATGAGGACTGTCAGAGGATACAGCAGGATTTAGATTGTTTGGAGACTTGGGAGGAGAGATGGCAGATGGAGTTTAATCCAGACAAATGTGAGGTAATGCATTTTGGAAGGTCTAATGCAGGTAGGGAATATACAGTGAATGGTAGAACCCTCAAGAGTATTGAAAGTCAAAGAGATCTAGGAATACAGGTCCACAGGTCATTGAAAGGGACAACACAGGTGGAGAAGGTAGTCACGAAGGCATACGGCATGCTTGCCTTCATTGGCCGGGGCATTGAGTATAAGAATTGGCAAGTCATGTTGCAGCTGTATAGAACCTTAGTTAGGCCACACTTGGGAGTATAGTGTTCAATTCTGGTCGCCACACTACCAGAAGGATGTGGAGGCTTTAGAGAGGGTGCAGAAGAGATTTACCAGAATGTTTCCTGGTATGGAGGGCATTAGCTATGAGGAGCAGTTGAATAAACTCGGTTTGTTCTCACTGGAACAAAGGAGGTTGAGGGGAGACCTGATAGAGGTCTACAAAATTATGAGGGGCATAGACAGAGTGGATAGTCAGAGGCTTTTCCCCAGGGTAGAGGGGTCAATTACTAGGGGGCATAGGTTTAAGGTGAGAGGGGCAAGGTTTAGAGTAGATGTACGAGGCAAGTTTTTTACGCAGAGGGTAGTGGGTGCCTGGAACTCGCTACCGGAGGAGGTGGTGGAAGCAGGGACGATAGTGACATTTAAGGGGCATCTTGACAAATACATGAATAGGATGGGAATAGAGGGATATGGACCCAGAAAGTGTAGAAGATTGTAGTTTAGTCGGGCAGCATGGTCGGCACGGGCTTGGAGGGCCGAAGGGCCTGTTCCTGTGCTGTACATTACTTTGTTCTTTGTTGTTCTTGATATATTGACGGTCATGTTTAAAATTATTTTCTTTTTGTTGCACATTTAAGATTTACCATTATTAAAGGTTATCCTGATGTTCTCAATGGCAAACACCCCAGCCCCCACATATGTGCAATCCAAGGTCCTCCCACACCTGATCCACACCCAGCATATTTAAACGAGCAGTAACTTGTATTGTACTCATTACTTTCAAACTTATTTTGGATGCACTCCAACTCTGTGCACATGGATCATTCCAATCACTTCAGTCATCTCTATTGCGCCTCTTCACTATTTATGTGCTACTCACTACCAAAGTAATCTGAAACATAGAACTTGATTCTACATATGCCAGTGTCACCCAACCGTATCTTTCTATCTGTACCTTTCTATCTGTACCAATTAGCCCATTACTAAACTCTTCAATTTCCCTGTCTGACATTACATCCTGGATGAGAGGAACTTTTCTTCAGCTCAAAAGCATCATTTTTACCCCTGCCCTTCCTCTTGCTTCCAACATTAACATCATGGGCAGGATTCTCCGGTCTCCGATGGTGAAATCGTGTTCCGCGATCGGCCGGGGAATCCATGTTGATGCCGGAATTAGGGGCGGCGCCGCTTTCGTGATACTCCACCCCCTCCAAAATGGCGTACTCTAGGAGTACGGCACATGCTGTCGGAAAGGCCTCAGGATGTTACCCGACGGCCCCCCTCCTGATGCTACGCCCCAAATGGGCCGAGTTCCCGATGGCGTTGGTCGCGTGTGGTATTTATTTTCCGGAACGCGGCGTGGTGGCTGCGGACTAAGTCCAGCGCCGCCACAGTCGGGGGGGGGGGAGCCGATTGACGGGCAGGGGGGGCTTTGGCGGGAGCTGGGAGTACAAGTGGGGGGTGGTCCAGGGGGTGGCCAAAGGGGCTCACTATTTGGCAGGCCGGGTCCACGTGCGACTGGCGTCATGTTGCACTGCATGGCTGCTGCAGGCCGCCGGCGTGCACATGTGCGGCTACGGACCCGGCAAATTCTCCGGCAGCTAGAGCCGGGTGCTCTACACTGTGTGCCTGCTAGCCCCCCACCAGACAGGGGTACGTGGCCATTTTGCACCGTTTTTTCGGTCGTAAAACATCACCGCACCCACGCCGCCGTCAGCACTTAGTATCAGCATCGGAGAATCCAGCCCATATGCCTCCAACATTATCATTATCCTTCCTGGAAATGCAGATTCCCAGCTGATGCACGATCAATTGTACAAAGACTCAGGTTGGATACAACTGTGGCTTTATTGCAGTAAGATGTGTGGCCTCCCACAGCAGCTGGCGAAATGGCTGCTGAATAGAGCACACGCATATCTATACTCCTCCTACTGGGCGGAGCCAGCAGGCAGGGGCTACCGGCGACCCTGTAGTACAGGCCCTGCCTTACATCACCTAATACAGGTGTAACAGTGGTTTACCACATTCACCCCCTGTTAAAAATTAGTCCTGCCGGGGCGGGGGGGGCGGGGAGGGGGGGGGGGGGGGAAACTATATACAGTAGTGAATTTATGTACAGTGTTTTATTAGGAGAGAAAAAAAAGTCTTTTGAAAGTCCAGTGCCAGTTAGAGATTCAACCGGTCTGGTGCCTTGACGTTCCGCTGGGAGCGACGTAGCGGTGGTGGCGATGTCAATGCTGGCGATGTCGGTGCTGGCCTGATGTCGGGTGACCCCGGGAGCGTGCCGAAATCCTCTTCATCCCCTTGTGTGGGCAGGGGAAGGAGGGATGGTCCTGGTGGGGTTAATGTTGGGAGCGCCGGTGGAGGGGTGGGTGGCGCCGGGCCGGGGAAGTGTGTATGAGTGGAACTTGCTGGTGCCAGGTCCCTGAGGGAGACAGTATCTTGGCAGCTGTCGGGGTATGCCACATAGGCATACTGGGGGGTGGCATGGAGCAAGTGCACCCTATCCACCAACGGGTCCGCGTTGTGGAGTCGTACGTGCCTACGGAGCAGGACCGGTCCTGGAACTGCGAGCCAAGTCGGGAGCGACACCCCGGAAGTGGACTTCCTGGGGAAAGGCAAAAAGACGTTCATGGGATGTGTTATTCGTAGCAGTGCACAGTAGTGACCGGATGGAGTGTAGTGCATCAGGGAGGACCTCCTGCCAGCGAGAGGCTGGGAGGTTCCTGAACCGTAGGGCCAGTTGGACGGCCCTCCAAACCGTCCCGTTCTCCCTCTCTACCTGCCCGTTTCCCTGGGGGTTATAGCTGGTCGTCCTGCTGGAGGCGATACCCCTGCTGAGCAGGAACTGACGCAGCTCATCACTCATGAATGAGGATCCCCTGTCACTGTGGATGTAGGCGGGGAGGCCGAACAGAGTGAAGATTGTGTTGAGGGCCTTGATGGCGGTGGCAGAGGTCATATCGGGATAGGGGATGGCGAAGGGGAACCTGGCGTACTCATTGACCACACTGAGGAAGTACGTGTTACGGTCGGTGGAGGGGAGGGGCCCTTTGAAATCCACGCTGAGGCGTTCAAAGGGGCGGAAGGCTTTCACCAGGCACGCACGGTCCGGCCGGTAGAAGTGTGGCTTGCACTCCGCACATACCTGGCAGTCCCTGGTGACTGTCCGTACTTCCTCGCCGGAGTAGGGCAGATTGCGAGCCTTGACAAGATGGTACAACCGTGTGCCCACTGGGTGACAAAGGCTGTCGTGTAGGGCCCGGAGTCGGTCTACTTGTGCGCTGGCACATGTACCTCGGGATAGGGCGTCTGGGGGCTCGTTGAGTTTGCCGGGGAGATAAAGAATCTTGTAATTATAGGTGGAGAGCTCGATTCTCCACCGCAAGATTTTATCATTTTTGATCTTGCCCTGCTGCGTGTTGTTGAACATGAAGGCTACCGACCGTTGGTCAGTGAGGAGAGTGAATCTCCTGCCAGCCAATTAATGCCTCCAATGCCGCACAGCTTCAACGAGAGCTTGGGCCTCTTTTTCGACAGATGAGTGCCGAATTTCTGAGGCATGAAGGGTGCGGGAAAAGAATGCCACGGGTCTGCCTACTTGATTGAGGGTGGCGGCAAGTGCGACGTCTGATGCGTCGCTTTCTACTTGGAAGGGCAGTGTCTTGCCTACTGCGCGCATCCCGGCCTCGGCAATATCAGCTCTGATACGGGCGAAGGTCTATTGTGCCTCGGCTGTAAGTGGAAAATGGGTGGACTGAATGAGTGGGCGGGCCTTGTCCGCGTAGTTTGGGACCCAATGGGCGTAGTAGGAGAAGAACCCCAGGCAGCGTTTGAGGGCCTTGGGGCAGTGGGGGAGGGGAAACTTCATGAGAGGGCGCATGCGGTCGGGATCGGGCCCCAGAACTCCGTTCTGGACCACATAGTCGAGGATGGCTAGGCGGGTTGTGCTGAACACACACTTCTCCTTGTTGTAGGTGAGGTTGAGGAGAGTGGCGGTGCGGGGAAATTTAGCAAGGTTGGCATCGTGGTCCTGCTGATCATGGCCGCAGATGGTGACGTTGTCTAGGTACGGAAAGGTGGCCCGCAAACCGTACCGGTCGACCATTCGGTCCATCTCCCTTTGGATGACCGAGACCCCGTTAGTGACGCCGAAGGGAACCCTGAGGAAGTGATAGAGACAACCGTCTGCCTCGAAAGCAGTGGATGGACAGTCCGATTACGAATGGGGAGCTGGTGGTAGGCTGATTTTAGGTCTATCGTTGAGAAGACCCGGTACTGCGCAATCTGATTGATCATATCAGATATTGGTGGGAGGGGGTACGCGTCGAGCTGCGTGTACCGATTGATTGTCTGGCTGTAGTCCATGACCATTCTGTGCTTCTCCCCAGTTAACGACTACCACTTGAGCTCTCCAGGGGCTGTTGCTGGCCTCGATGATGCCTTCCCGAAGCAGCCGCTGGACCTCGGACCTGATGAAGGTCTTGTCCTGGGTGCTGTACCGTCTGCGCCTGGTGGCAACGGGTTTGCAATCCGAAGTTAGATTGGCAAAGAGGGAGGGTGGGTCGACCTTTAGGGTCGCAAGGCCGCACACAGTGAGGGGTGGTAGGGGCCGCCGAATTTAAAGGTGAGGCTCTGGAGATTGCACTGGAAGGCCAGGCCTAGTAGTTGTGCAGCGCAGAGATTAGGAAGGATGTAGAGGCGGAAGCCGCTGAATTCTACGCCCTGGACCGTGAGAGTGACCGTGCAGAACCCCCGGATCGGGACGGAATGGGATCTGGAGGCCAGGGAGATTCTTTGATTGGTGGGGTGGACCGCAAGGGAGCAGCGCCTTACCGTATCCGGGTGGATGAAGCCTTCGGTGCTCCCGGAGTCCAGCAGGCAAGAGGTCATGTGGCCATTGATTTTCATCGTAGTCGAGGCGGTGGCCAGGTTGTGTGGACGAGACTGGTCGAGCGTCATTGAGGTGAGCTGCGGTTGGTTGTCGCTGGCGTCCGAAGATGGAGAGCGTGGGGGGCCCAGGTCGTGGAATGTTGTCGGTGTCCGGGCCCCGTGGGGAGACAAGATGGCGGCACCTGAAGATCTTGCAGGGGACAAAATTGCAGCGACCATGGGCCGCACGTTGCGGGGGCTGGGCAAGATGGCGGCGCCTATGGGCCGCATGTGTCGGGGGCTGGAAAAGATGGCGGCGCCCATGGGCCGCATGTGGACTGTGGAGGGGCAGATGGCGGCGCCCACTGGCCGCTCGCGGTCCCTGGAGGTGAAGATGGCGGCGCCCACTGTGTGTGGGTTAGGGGGGAGGGGGCGATAGCGGCGACTGCGCGGGCCTGGCACACCGCGGCAAAGTGGCCCTTTTTGCTGCAACTAACCAGTAACTCAGCGTAAAATGGTGATTCTAAGGTTTACCGACAAATTCCTGTATGGTCTCATCTTATTATAGCTCAGTGATCACCTCGTTATATACGTCCATGGGCGTTATATACGCCCATGTGTGCCTGCCATCCTTCTGAATTTAGCTTACTCGTAATTCTGCCATTGTTGATCCCATTAATTCTGCAATGACTTATGTCTCTGCCTCTGGAACCCCTCCCATTACGTTTCTCAGCCTCCCTTACCCCCACATTGCATTCAAAACCTTTCTAAATTGTAATGTACCCATGTAAAATGGCCACCTGCAAAGGACCATGGGAATTGCGGTCAATTTGGGACACAGACAGGTACACAGCCTCTGTGTTTGCGCAAAGAAACCCGACTTGGCTGAAACTTGTCTCCATTAAGAGTCGATCACCATTTCCCCCAGGACAATAGAGTTTGAATCAAGGAGTTACAACAGTAGCAGACTAACCGGCGCCACCCCCCCTTATTTGGAAAGGCCTACATGCCTGGGACAATGATAGCTAGGACCCGCCCAGCTATCGAGGTATCCACCCCCTAATTGGCTGAGATCGATGAGGGTGATCGAGAACTCTATCGATCCACTGGACCTGGAGTAAGGACCGCCAAAAAGGGCATGAAAGAGATGAAGGATAAAAAGCCCTGCGCACTAGAGATCGATCTCTTTTGGGACCGGCCTGTGTGCGACCAATTGCAGCAGAACAACCAAGTTCAAGGACCCGTGACCATTCCTGAAGGATGAGCCCAGCTGAGACAAACCTAACCATTTCCAAACTGACCACGTGGACCCGGATAAAGGCCTTATCTCGCACAGTGCCGGTCACGCGAAGTTAAGTAAAGGTCATCTTAGTTGTTAGGTGTAGTTTAGTATGGAGCCCCTAATCGCCACATTCCGGCGCCTGTTCGGGGAGGCTGGTACGGGAATTGAACCGCTGCTGGCCTGCTTTCAAAGCCAGCGATTTAGCCCTGTGCTAAACAGCCACAATATTAGATGCTATCAGATGCAACAAAGGGGATCCGGTAGAGGGTTTGAACAAATGCAGGCAAAATAAAGGGGAACATCCGACCGCCTTTGCCGATCGCCTCTGGATACATTTCAAGGCAGTATACGGAAACTTAGACCGCGCTCACCTCGATGAGGAAGACACCACTAAATGATCCCGTACATTAGTTTCACATGCCACTGAAGCAGGTAAAAAGGCTTGCGCGAATTATGACCCGGCAGATACCACGCATAATGAGATTTGGGTACTTAGATGCCTATCCAGGGCATGGGAACAGTCACTTCAGGATCAGATGGACCAGAACGCAGTAGAAGCCACAATGTACCCAGTCAGAACTAGCCAGGAACCCGCATGGATAAATGAGGGCAGAAGAGAGGAACATTTCCCCCGAGAACAGTACCCCAGAGCACAAGCCCCAGCCCACACACCATGAGGTCCATGTTACACTTGTGGACAAGTAGGACATTCAGCAATTAGCACAGCCGACACCATTAGACGGGCATTAGCCACACACAAAGGTGCGTTTACCCAACACAAATACATTCCAGGTACGATTATGATCTCAGGTCCCGACCCCAAACCACAAACAGTATGGATTTCCACAGCAGGCCGAGGGAGAAATTTTAAAGGTAATTAACAGTCTGTTAAAACAAGGAGTGATTCGACCCGTAGCTTCCACTAATAATGGCCCGATTTGGCCCGTAAAGAAACCAGACGGTTCATGGCGACTCACCATTGACTACCGCGAACGAAACAAAGTTATCCCTTTAACAGCACCCACTGTTGCCACGAGTCCCATGACCATGCTTAAGCAGGGAGTGCAAGTGAAGTATTTCACCGTGCTGGATATCAGCACAGGTTTTTGGTCCATTCCCCTAGATCGAGTTTGCCAATATAAATTCGCATTCACTTTTCAAGGACAACAGTACACATGGACGCGTCTCCCCCAAGGCTTCCATAATTCCCACTCCATTTTCCACAGACAGCTAGATGCTGTTCTTTCCAGATTCTCCTGCCCCGAATGCCTAATTCAGTACGGAGACGACCTGCTCCTGCAAACCGACACCAGGGAAGAGCACGTGGCTCTATTGGTCGAATTACTAACCCTGCTCCATCGGATAGAAGGTAAACCTCAAAAAGGCACAGATATTGAGGGAAAAGATACTTTATTTAGGCACCACTATTACACACAGCAAATGTGAAATTGAACAAAAACGCATTGACTCCATTGTGGACTTGCCCCTGCCCCATAATGTAAGTGCAGTCCGCTCATTTTTAGGTTTAGTGGGATACTGCAGAAATTATATAGACAGTTTTGCCATAAAGGCCGCCCCGCTCTCAGGGCTTCTGAAAAAGAATACCCCATGGAATTGGCTTCCCCAGCACACAGATGCCATAGACGATTTAAAACTCGCTTTACAAGTTCCCGACCCCGCCTTGCCCTACGCCATAGAAGTAGCAACCACCGACCGAACCCCCTCAGCAGTGCTCCTACAGGAACGCCACAACCAATTAGGACCATTAGCCTATGCCTCTAGAGTTTTAGATCCTGTAGAACAAGGGTTTTCTGCCTGTGAACGACACTTCCTTGCAGTCTTTTGGGCAGTTCAGTGTTGTGTTATGTTATTGCTAGTAACATAACCTGCTACTTGATGTAGGCTTTGCTGAAAGATGCTCGAGACTCTGAGATAAGTTTAATGTATTTATTGACCGATTAACAATGCTCCTAAATGAGTTCGACACTCTGCTAATCTGCCTCTCTAGTAACTCAGTCTATTCCGCTAACTATACATGCTTGTTCTTGACCACGTGCTAGGGTGTGATGTTGCTGTAATCAACCCTGTCCTACTCTCTACGTCTCTGACGGTGGAAGAGGCATTGCCTGTGTGCCTTGTCCTTTTTATATGGGTTGTGTAGTGCCCCCTTGCGGTAATGCCACCTCTGGGTGTCCTGATTACCCATTGGTTGTGTCCTGTTCTAATGACCCATTGGTTGCATGTCTGCATATCATGACATCTCTGGTGCTCCCTCTAGTGGTTACTTAGTTGTAGTGTATTTGCATTAACCCCTTGTGTATGTACAGTGATGCATATCACTACATTCAGTACTTTGCCTATATTACAGGCCTCAACCCAGTCACGATATTAACCGAGCACACCTCCACCCAACTGTTGTTAGACGGCAAACTAAAGGATGGTTCAGTTAGTCAGATCAGAGCAGCTCGCTGGACTCTTATTACAAGGCAGGGATATTTCTGTGAAATGCACCAAGACCCACCCGTTCTTAGCAGACGATTTACAATACACAGGGACCCCACATGAATGCCAGATAATTGCAGCCACACACCCCACAGGACCCTTTGTTCCCAAATCATTACAACCACGTGTAAATGGTGAGACACAAAGTTCCCAAGACACAGGGGACACAGTAAAGATCTATGTAGATGGCTCCTCCACTGTTGAGGATGGAGTAAGAATCACAGAATGCGTGATTTACATGGAGAACTCACAGGGACACCCACTAGAAGAGGTATCTTTAAAATTACCCGGCCACTTGGGTTCGCAGGCAGCCGAACTGGCAGCCATAGCTTATGTAATTGACCAACCAGTCTCCTTTCCAATGCCTGCAGACATACATTCCGACAGCTTGTATGTCTGCAACAGTGTAACAGAGTTCCTTCCCCTATGGGAATCTTGAGGTATTGTATCCGCCGACGGAAAACACCTACCATCCGCCCCTCTCCTGAAACATATTCTTAAGAAATCCACCGGCCGCACATACGGCATCATTAAAGTAAAGAGCCATCACTGCACCTCCCCACCCCGGGAATCGCAAGGCCGACGCCTTAGCTGAAGCTGGTTCACGCACTGGTCACTTCTGGCAACCACCCCCCCCCCCCCCCCCCCCCACCGAGTGTTCCCCACCCAAAACAGAAACCAGTTAATCTACCAATTCCATGACGGACACGGCCATCAGGGAATAGACACAACCATTGCCCATTTAAGACCCTTGTGCTGGTGGCCCGATTTAAAAATCGATGTCACACATTATGTAGACAATTGCCTCATTTGCACCCAGAACAAATCGACTGGGAGCAGAGCCTAGTGGGAAAGACAGTAGAACAGCAATGTCAGGAGTTTCTGGGAGTAATTGAAGACACAGTACAGAGGTTCATCCCAAAGAAAAGAAAGGTTATCAGAGGGGGGATTAGGCAGCCATGGCTGACAAAGGAAGTTAGGGAATGCATCAAAGCAAAAGAGAAAGCCTATAATGTGGCAAAGAGTAGTGGGAAGTCAGAAGATTGGGAAGGCTACAAAAACAAACAGAGGATAACAAAGAGAAATAAGGAAAGAGAGGATCAATTATGAAGGTAGGCTAGCCAGTAACATTAGGAATGATAGTAAAAGTTTCTTTAAATACAGCTATCGAGGTATCCACCCCCTAATTGGCTGAGATCGATGAGGGTGATCGAGAACCCTATCGCTCCATTGGACCTGGAGTAAGGACCCCCCAAAAGGATGCAAAAGAGACGAAGGATAAAAAGCCCTGTGCACTAGAGATCGATCTCTTTTGGGACCGGCCTGTGTGCGACCAATTGCAGCAGAACAACCAAGTTCAAGGACCCGTGACCATTCCTGAAGGACGAGCCCAGCTGAGACGAACCCAACCACTTCCAAACCGACCACGTGGACCCGGATAAAGGCCTTATCTCGCACAGTGCCGGTCACTCGAAGTTAAGTAAAGGTCATCTTAGTTGTTAGGTGTAGTTTAGTACGGAGCCGTGTGTGTTATTGCATAGAGATACAAGTCTTGTGTTATTAATAAACTGTGTTTTTGAGCTAACATATTGGTTGTGTGGTCATTTGGTCGATATAAGAAACAGCTTGTGGTTCACCCCAAAGTAAAGAAGGCAACAGTTTCAACATATTTTCACCTGCTCTGATCAGTGTCCATGCTCTATAGAATTCTTCTCCAGCCGTCACTCATTCTCCCCAGTCACTGCTAACTGACTCATCCCAATCTTGATGCAGAAACCACTTTTTTATCAGTAGGCATTGAGTTAGCATATTTGGAACATAAAATGGTACGTTCAGCCTCCCGACACCACCCACCTCACAGATGAATGACTCATTTCAATGTTGCCCAGGATCCCATCCTGCAGGTACTCAAAACACAACTCATTTCCTTCCCCATTACCATCTGCAGCTTCATCTCTATTGGTTATAGATAATGATCTTGGGATTAGAACGTCTCTCTTTCTTCTGGACTTAAATCCTTTCTGCACATCCACGCTTTCTGTTAATTCCCTAATCATGCAAAAAGTACAAATAGAAGGAGCAAAATGATCCTGGCAATCTATAATTGGCTTCAGAAACCATGACTTGGTACTGAAAGCTATTATCATTGGAAATATTTCTCTAACTATAATATCAGATTTTTCACCTGCACCCAGCAGATTTATACTTGATTGCCTTACTGTTCAAAGTGTATGATATTGGAATCAAACCCCATTGTCTCCTGTGATGGACATTTTCAAGATTGCAAAGAAACCAAAAGTTAACAAAACTCCTATTTTTAAAGGTAATTTGTTGAGTGTTTATTACCCAAAACATCAATTCGCCCTCCTATAATTTACATCGATGTTATTGTATTTATGCACATAAGTGAACCTCCATCTGAACCAGGATCCATAGGAGTTATGAAGTAGCAACAGCAGTTTTTCAATGCTTTTGGTTCATTAGGGGCTCATCATAATGAGCAGCACTACAGCATAGTGGTTAGCACTGTTGCTTCACAGCTCCAGGGTCCCAGGTTCGATTCCCAGCTTGGGTCACCATCTGTGCGGAGTTTGCACGTTCTCCCCGTGTCTGCGTGGGTTTCCTGCAGGATCTCTGGTTTCCTCCCATAGTCCAAAGATGTGCTGGTTAGGTGGATTGGCCATGCTAAATTGCCCTTAGTGACCAAAAAGGTTAAGTGGGGTTACTGGGATAAGGTGGGGGTGTGGGCTTAGGTAAGGTGCTCTTTCCAAGGGCCGGTGATGCTCGATGGGCCGAATGGCCTCCTTCTGCAATGTAAATTCTATGATTTCACAATTCATTTCTAGTTTTGAGCATCAGAATATAAACTGTTCTCCTTTTCTATATGTTTATATAGTTTTAAAGAAATGGCTGCAATCCATTTTGAACCTGTACGTGTGTGCCCACTGGGTACCATATTACCTAACTTTCTGAACTCGGATTGTCACAAGGGTTTAGTTTGGATATGGGTCATAAAAATCACAGCAATGTTATTACCTTGCTGGTAAAATTCCTCTTCAGATAGTGAAAACACCTTTGTATAATCCAAAACTAATTTCTTTGCTAGCTCTAAATCAGGTCTCCAAACAAGGGGCGGAATTCTCACCCCCCCCCCCCCCCCACGCCGGGTGGGAGAATCGCCCGGGTGTCGCGCAAGTCCCGCCACGCCGTCCCGACGCCCGCACGTGTTTTCCCCCCCCACCCCCCAAAACCGGCGCGGCGCGAATCACGGCTGGCTGCTTGGAGAATCGCCGCTTGCCATTGGGCAATTGCCGGATGGGCCGAGTGGCCTGCCCAACACGACAGGTTCCCGCCGGCGCCATCCACACCTGGTTGCTGCTGGCGGGAACAGCTGGGGGGGGAGGGGGGTTCCTGCACCGGGGGGGGGGCTCAAAAGGGGTCTGGCCCGTGATCGGTGCCCACCGATCGGCGGGCCGGCCTCTCTGAAGGAGGACCTCCTTTCCTCTGCTGCCCCGCAAGATCGATCCGCTATCTTCTTGCGGGGCGGCCGCGGGGAGGACGGCCAACCCGCACATGCGCGGGTGACGTCATTTACACGGCGCCGGTCGCGTCATTTACGCGGCGCCGCTCCTAGCCCCCCGGGGTGGGGAGAATAGGGGGCTGGGAACAGCCTCCGATGCCGGAGTGAAACACTCCGGTTTTCACTCCGGCGTCGGGACTTAGTCTCCCGATGGGAGAATTGCGCCCAAGGTATCTGTAAACCAGCTCCATGGAATAATCTGTTCACTTCCATTGGGTTCCACTGTCTGCACTCGTATTGGGATCCCATTACATTTGGCCACTCCATTCTGTCTTTTAACCCTTTCCTTTCCCATTCCAAACCTTCATTCAGCCTCCCTTTTTCCATATGCAATCCCTCTCCATCCTTTCTTCCTCTCATCCTTCACCACTTTTCCCTTTCCTTATATTCTCTCTCTCCTTCCTTCCTGATGGGCCTCTCTTTTTGCCAATTTTCTTTGCACTCTACAGGCTCCCAACAAAGTGTTATGGGGGAGGCTTTTTCAGAACCCCAAAATGTATCATGGACTTCAACCAACCTCTCCCTTTAATGTATTTGTTGTTTTTCTTAGCACACGGACTTTTCCCTAGGTATGGGATTACAATTATGGACACGTGGGTTATTAAACACAAAACACTGTTTATTCCATGAACTCAACTTAACATCTTAAATAAACATTGGATCTCTTAACACCCCTTACTTCAAAGATAACTCAGAAAATATTGCAACAGTAAATAATTCCTTAAAATGTTCCTTCAAACTTCCAAGAGACTTAACACCTTTAAACAGTATCACATCAGGTTAAAGGATATATATATTTTCGGTAGCATGGCTGAGATATATTAGCTTGGTTGACTTCAGCTCCAGCAAAACAATCAGGCACTTTTAAACTGCTCTCAGCAAAACCAGCCAGGCACTTTTTAAGCTGCAAAACCAAACTGCAAAACTTGCAGCTCTCTGGAAACACACAGACACACAAACACTGCTTTTAAACTGAAACTAAAAACCTGCAAAATGGCTGAACTGAGCTGAGCTCCACCCACTCTATGACATCACTGTTTTCTGAAAGTTACATTGCTTAAACATCCAGTTCTTAAAGGCACTCTCGCATGACACCTCCCCCCAAGAAAAAAAAATAAACCATCAACTTCAAGATGGTTTCATTTTTCACTTTTGCACCATCCACTAAGAAATGTACACAGTAAATATACCTTTTCATTTTTTAAACAACACATGCAAATAGGTATAATAATATAGTCCATTTTTCTTTGTTCTTCTTCCTCCAACTGAAATCCTTCTCGATTGACAATCTCTTTGAACAAAGTCTCTGCACGATCCATCCATTCCTCTACTCCTCGGCATTTCTCTTCAGAATCAGATAATTTAGTTCAATCTGACCACGGAGCCCCTTGTAATTCTCCAATGCAGGAGCATTGGTGATCACAGCTTTCAGGCAGTCAAATGCCTGTTGAAAGTCCGCTGTCCATTGACATTTTTTAGGTTTCTTTAGCAAGTCCATCAGTGGAGTAATCACGCCACAAAGCTTTTGCACAACTGTTCGATCAAATTCATTCATGCTAAAAAATCACATTATTTCCCTTCATCTTGAGGGCATCAGAAACTCCGCAAGGAAAGTGATTCGGGCTTCTCCAAATTCACTTTCGGCTAGGTTCATCACCAAACCCGCCACCTGAAGTCGATCGAAGAACTCGATACGATGATTTAAATGTTCTTTCCATGTCTGGAAGTTGGAAATAAAAGCAGATTGTCCCACTTTCTCCATGCAATGCCTCAAACGTGGAATAGGATAAGAGTCCGTTCTTGTAACTGCATTCACCTTTCGATAGTCCACACACAAACGTTGAGTACCGTCTGGTTTAGGTACCATCACTATGGGTGAGCTCCATTGGCTGCAACCCACTTCAATTATGCCATTTTTAAGCATACTCTCAATCTCTTTGTTAATTTTAAAGGATTAAGTTTCTATGGTTGTGGTTTGATAGGAACAGCATTTCCCACATCTACATCATGTATAGCCATTTTAGTACTTCCCAATCTATCTCTACAAACTCGCCCATGTGAGATAATAACTCTTTCAGGTCAGTTCGTTTTTCCTCTGGAAGGTAACTTAACAATTCATCCCAATTTTTAAGAACATCCTCATTTTCCCATTTAATTTGAGGTATGTCAAATTCACAGTCATCTGGATTTGGTTCGTCACTTTGAGTTAGAATCATTAAAACCTCCTTTTTCTCTCCTTCCCTTTCAAAGTACCTTTTAAGCATATTCACATGACACACTCGGTGAGTCTTCCTTCTATCTGGTGTTTTTACCACATAATTCACCTCACTTAATTTCCTTTCAATCTGATACGGTCCACAAAACCTAGCTTTTAAAGGTTCCCTTACCACTGGTAACAACACTAAAACTTTATTCCCACTGGCAAAACTACGAACTTTGGATTTCTTGTCCGCTACCCGTATCATCACATTTTGTGCAACTTTCAAATGTTGTCTAGTCAATTCAGCTGCTCTATTTAATCATTCCCTAAAATTTGACACGTAATCCATTGGGGAACTTCTGATTTCTCACCCACCAATTTTTCCTTAATCAATTTAAGTGGTCCTCTTACCTCATGACCAAAAATTAGTTCAAAAGGACTAAATTTGGTAGACTCATTAGGTGCATCCCTAATTTCAAACAATACAAATGGGATTCCTTTATCCCAATCCTCTGGATAATCTTGAGAATACGCCCTCAACATTGTCTTTAATGTCTGATGCCACCTTTCTAACGTTCCCTGCGATTCTGGATGGTATGCAGTTGATTTAAATTGTTTTATTCCTAAGCTATCCATAACTTCTTTGAATAACTTTGAAATAAAATGTGTTCCTTGATCCAATTGAATTTCTGTGGGTCCTACACAATCAATTAGGACCCTTGTAAAAGGTTCCTCAAATGCTGGAATGGGTATTAAGGGTGCTGGTTTTACCACTGCTTGAGGTTTCCCTATCACTTGACATATGTGATATGATTGACAAAATTTAACTGTATCTTTATGTAGTCCAGGTCAATAAAATGTTTCTGGATTTTAGCTTGAGTTTTCCTTATTCCCAAATGACCTCCCACTGGTACCTCATGTGCAACTCGCAACACCTCCTTTATATACCCTACCGGCAATACTACTTGATGAACTTCTGCCCACTTTTCATCCGCCTGCATATGTAAAGGTCTCCATTTTCTCATCAAGACATCATTTTTACGGTAATAACACTCTGGTATACTCTCAGGTTCCTCCTCCGTATATGCTTTCTGATATATCCGTTTTATTTCTACATCTTTCTGTTGTAACTCTGTCAATTTTCCTGAACTAAAAATATCCGCCTCATCCTCCACCTGTTCTTGTTTTTTTTCAGCCATCTGATCAAAAATTGTTTCTGATAATTCCACTTCAACTTCATCTTCACTCTTTGATTTTGCCTCTTGTCTTAACCTGTGACTTTGCGACCTTGTTACTACACAATCCGGAAAAATCCCAGGATATTCGTCCTTCAACACTTCAGTTGACTGATTTTCCACTGGCTTATCAACCACAGTAGGAATCACTCCCACCTGCAATCCAGTTATATCATTACCCAAGATAAACTGTATTCCTGGACAAGATAGTTTATCTATTACTCCTACTACCACTTCACCACTATTCACTGGACTTTCCAACCTTACCTTATATAATGGAACGCTACTCCTCTCACCCTGAATTCCACATATCATCACCTTTCCTGCCAACATTCTTCCCAAACTACATCATTCCTCATCTCTTACCATTAAAGATTGACCAGCCCCTGTATCTCTTAAAATTGTGACTTCTTTACCTGCTCCTCCTGATACACACGAGTAAACTTTACCCACACAAGTAAATTCTTTAAAGGCATCTGGCACCTTCTTAACAATTACTTCTTGAACATGCTGTACAATCGTTTGCACCTCCTTCGCTTCCCTTGGGCTTTCCTTTACCACTCTAACAAACCCCACTGTCTTATCCTGTTTTACCACATCAGCCTTCTCAGTGCTTTTCTTCAACCACCAACACTGTGACTTTGCATGGCCTAGTTTATTACAGTGAAAACATCTGAAATTTTTCATTTCTTTTCCACCCTCCAGGATTTCTTTTTTAATCTGAGGTACACTCTCTTTATTGTCTCCCATCAGATCACCTTTACCTTTACCACTTGAGTATTTCTCATGTCCCCAGTTTCTATCCCTCACCAGCTGAAACTGATGTTGGAAATCAATCTTTGATTTATGAACTAATTCATAATCATCTGCCATTTCCACTGCTAATCTCGCAGTTTTAACCCTCTGTTTTTCAACATGAGTTCTCACTACATCAGGAATTGAATTTTTAAACTCTTCCAAAAGTATAATTTCTCTGAGAGCTTCATACGTTTGGTCTATTTTCAAAGCCCTTATCCACCTTTCAAAATTACTCTGTTTGAGCCTTTCAAACTCCATGTATGTTTGACCAAATTCTTTCCTTAAATTTCTAAACCTTTGTCTGTAAGCTTCAGGCACTAGCTCATATGCACTTAAGATGGATTTCTTCACCTCCTCATACGTTCCAGATACCTCCTCCGGTAGTGATGCAAACACTTCACTAGCTCTACCGACCAGCTTTGTTTGAATCAGTGACACCCACATGTCCTGTGGCTATTTCATTTGTTTAGCTACCTTCTCGAATGAAATGAAAAAGGCTTCCACTTCCTTCTCGTCAAACCTTGGCAATGCTTGGACATATTTAAATAGATTCTCACCACGTCTTCGACTATGACGCTCTGTCTGTCTCACTATCCTCATCACTATCATCCAACTGTCCGTTTCCCTTTAAGTCTGCCAAATTTAACTGATTGTCATGTTTCATGGCCATTTTCTGAAGTTCAAACTCCCTCTCTTTAACTTTTTCCCTGATCTGTATCTCCCTTTCTTTTTCTTTTTGTTCTGCTAGGGCTATTCTTTCTTTTCTCCTTTCTTCTCTCTCCTTTTCTTTTTCCTCTCTCTCTCTTTCTTTTTCCTCTCTCTCACTCTCGTATGCCAGCCGCTTTAATTCTTTCTCATGTTCCAATTGTTTAATTAGCAACTGAATTTTTGCCATTTCCAATGAGTCAAACTCTATCTCAGGCAACTTTAAATGCTTAACCCCCGCCATAATTACCTCATCTTTTCGCATTTTGTCAGGTAATGTTAACTGCAATGTTCTTGCCAAATCTAACAGTCTGTGTTTCGTTTCTGTCCGTAAAGTACTATGCATGATATTCTCCACTCCCAAAAACTTCTGAGCCTCTGAAAGAGCCATTGTTCACAACACTCTCCCCACTTAAACTAAAATACCACACCGGAAAAGCAACAATCCTTCACTGTCTTTAAGTTCACAAAAGCCAATCCAATAGATAGACTTTTATCCCCCTCGAGCCCGCAATTGTTATGGGGGAGGCTTTTTCAGAACCCCAAAATGTATCATGGAGTTCAACCAACATCTCCCTTTAATGTATTTGTTGCTTTTCCAAGCACCTGGCCTTTTCCCTAGGTGTGGGATTACAATTATGGACACGTGGGTTTTTAAACACATAACACTGTTTATTCCATGAACTCAACTTAACAGCTTAAATAAACATTGGATCTCTTAACACCCCTCACTTCAAAGATAACTCAGAAAATATTGCAACAGTAATAATTCCTTAAAATGTTCCTTCAAACTTCCAAGAGACTTAACACCTTTAAACAGTATCACATCAGGTTAAAGGATATATATATTTTCTGTAGAATGGCAGAGATATATTAGCTTGGTTGACTTCAGCTCCAGCAAAACAACCAGGCACTTTTAAACTGCTCTCAGCAAAACCAGCCAGGCACGTTTTAAGCTGCAAAACCAAACTGCAAAACCTGTAGCTCTCTGGAAACACACAGACACACAAACACTGCTTTTAAACTGAAACTAAAGACCTGCAAAATGGCTGAACTGAGCTGAGCTCCACCCACTCCATGACATCACTGTTTTCTTAAAGGTACATTGCTTAAACATCCAGTTCTTAAAGGCACTCTCGCATGACAAAAGAAATAAACATGAGGCCAGAAATAGGGAAAAGGATAAAGCAGAGGGAAGAGATAGACAAGAATAAGAGTGCAATGCTTGAGCAAACCATGAATGTGGTAGGAAGCAGCAGTAAAAACACAAAAGTAAACCAGAAAGTGAGACATCAAACCAGGAGAGGTAGGATGGGAGGAAGGGGCAACCCACATCCAGATAATTTCACGATCCTATACCGTGTCAGTAACGTGATGTAATTTTAAAATGCAAAGGGCCAAATTGTCCCAGAGTGAGTTTGGAGCCCAATTAATTGTGGTGATATGCATATGCATAGTAATGTATATGGTTAGATGTACAACCTGCAACCAGCAAGTGGGGACAGTGGTCCACCATGTGACTCCCCAGATCGGCAGTTGGTAGTAAATCGTACTAGAGAACAGTCGCATTAGAAGTAGAATAGGAGAATTAACTTATTCGTTACCGTTTGTGTTCACTTTGTGAATAAACTATCTCACTATTCCAAGAACTAGATCTCTACCATGGCCACAACACAGAACATAACATTAATGACACCAACTGCAGGCTGGAGATGGGACCGTAATGGAAGGCCGTTTAAAACAAATTAATTTAGAGTACCCAATTCTTTTTTTTTCCAACTAAGGGGCACTTTAGCGTGGCCAATCTACCTAGCCTGCACATCTTTGGTCGTGGGGTGAGACACATGGGGAGAATGTGCAAACTCCACATGGACAAAGACATGGGGCCGGGATCGAACTCGGTCCTCAGCGCCGTGAGGCAGCAGTGCTAACCACTGTGCCACCATGCCGCCGCAATGGAAGGCCATTTGAAAAGGACAATGGCAGCCAAGTCTGGGATTGTAATTTCCTGAAGGCCAGAGCAGCAGGAAGCTCAGCAGGGCAGGGCTGGCACAAGCAGACATCAACAGAGGCCTCCATGCTTTTTGGATTCTTGCTTTGAGACTTTAACAGATGCAGTCTCTGAGAGAAGCAATGTGCTATTCCCTCCAACCCCAAGAAGAAATCTGCCCATGGAGAAACTAAGAGTGCCTGGATGGAGGTGGCCACAGAGATTAGCAGCTGGGGAGTCACTAGGTGGATGTGAATGCAGTGTAAGATTTGCTTCAAGGATCTGCTAAAATCTAAAGTCGAGTGCAAATGACACCAGGTGCTAGGTCTCTAATTCTAGACATTTGCATGCACGTGAGCAGAGCAGATTCAAATACCATTGCTCTCCTTAACATTTTCAGAGAAAGTGGTCACTGAAACATCGGCAAACTCCACATATGGTGTGCAATTGAGCAGAGAACATCACTGAGGAGTGCAACATCTCATGTAATTAAAAAGGAGGGAAAAGACTTGCATTTATATAGTGCTTTTTATGTTCACCAAACATCTCAAAGCACTTTATGGCTGATGAACTACTTGAATTGTGGGCACTGTTATAATGTAGGAATGTCATGCTGGACTAGGTCAGGGAGGACAGACATCTCATATAATTTTCTCTCTTCATCCTGTAGGAGAAAAGAGTACATAATTTGAGAGATGTCTCGGACTAGTGGAGGAGTGTCACAGCACCACACACTGACATCCCAGAGGAGGCAGTGCTGGAGATTGCAAGGGTGCCATCATGTCAAGCAGTAGGTGATGGCAAAATGGGAAGTCGTCAAAAGAAGGGTCATTTAATAACTCAATCTACAGGTGAAAGAAATGGTGGTCATTCCTGTCCAATGCATGGAGATTGGTTGTGTTGAGACATCTCTAAGTAGCACAAATTCTCATGACTAACTTTTTGCATTTCCTGGGCAGTACGGTAGTTAGCACAGTTGCTTCACAGCTCCACAGTCCCAGGTTCAATTCCCGGCTTGGGTCACTGTCTGTGCGGAGTCTGCACATTCTCCCCGTGTCTGCGTGGGTTTCCTCCGGGTGCTCCGGTTTCCTCCCAGTCCAAAGATGTGCAGGTTAGATGGATTGGCCATGATAACTTGCCCTTACTGTCCAAAAAAAAGGTGAGGTGGGGTACGGGGGTAGGGCTTAAGTAGGGTGCTCTTTCCAAGAGCCAGTGCAGACTCGCTGGGCCGAATGGCCTCCTTCTGCTCTGTAAATTCTATGATTCTACGGCACTAATTGCAAGAGGTGGAGCAGGAAATCAAGGCTCTGTCGTTGCTGGTCTCCTGAGTTGTAGGGTTGTTCCTAAGCCAGCACTGTCACATCATTTCTCTGCACCTCCCATAAGTGAAGGCACACTCACCTTGGTTGGGCCTCAGTCTAGTTTAGAATGGGAAGCACTGGGTGACCCACACATCAGAATGAGCATGAGGAGGTTCTGGCAGAGTTTGCTGTAGACAGCCCCTTCAGAGGATGGACGACATGCACAGTGATGCTTTGCTGGGTGGAAATGTTAGACCTCAAACACAAGGAGCATTTTTCTGGAGCTAGAGGCAGATGAGTTCCTGATTGTCTGTCTATGGAAAGACTCAGCAGGTCTGGCAGCATCTATGGAGAGAGAAACCTATTTAACATTTTGAGCCCACAGGCTGATTACATGGAACGTTAGAGGGTTCAAAGGGCCGGTCAAGAGGGCTCGCGTGTTTGCGCATTTGAGGGGGCTGAAGGCAAGAGACACACCTAAAGGTTACAGACCAGATGAGATTGAGAAAGGGGTGGGTTGGCCAAGTATTCCACTCAGGGCTGGACTCAAAGCCCAGGGGGGTAGCGATCTTGATCAATAAACGAGTGGCATTCGAGGCAGGGAGAATCGTGTCAGACACGGGGGGGTAGGTATATAATGGTGAGTGGGAAGCTGGAGGGGGTGCAAGTGGTACTCGTGAACGTATAAGCTCCCAATTGGGATGATGTGGAATTTATGAGGCGGGTGTTAGATAAGATCCCAGACTTAGTGTCACATAACTTGATCATGGGGGGAGATTTTAAGAGAGTCAAAATCCAGGACAGGGAGGGTGCCAGCCACGGCAAAGGAATTGAAGAGGTTTATGGAACATATAGGGGGAGTAGACCCATGGAGGTTTGCACGGCCAAGGACGAAGGAGTTTTCTTTTTTCTCCCATGTCCACAAGGTATACTCTCGCATCGACTTTTTTGTTCTGAGCAGGGCTCTAATACCGGGGGTGGTGGATACTGAGTACTCGGCAATCGCAATGCCGGATCATGCCCCACATTGGGTGGATCTACGGGTTAGTTTGGAGAGAGGAATATGCCTGCTATGAAGGCTGGCTGTGGGGTTGTTAGCGGACAAAGCGATCTGTGGGTGGGTGAACAAGTCCATCCAAAACTACCTGGAAACAAATGATACGGGGGAGGTCTCTGCAGCAATGGCTTGGGAAGCTTTCAAGGCAGTGGTCAGAGACAAATTAATCTTGATACGAGCCCACAGAGAAAAGGCGGAACGGGCTGAGAGGGATAGGTTAGTTGAGGAGATACCCCAGGTGGACAGGAGATACTCGGAGGCCCCGGACGCGGGGCTACTGAGGGAATGGTGGAGGTTACAGGTGGAGTTTGGGTTGTTGACTACTGGAACAGCTGAGGAAGGCTAGTGGGGCGATTTATGAGTATGGGGAAAAGGCTAGCAGAATATTAGCGCACCAGCTCAGAAAAAAGGAGGCAGCCAGGGAGATAGGGAGAGTAAAGAGTAGAGGTGGAAATACGGTTCTGGACCCAGTGGGGGTGAATGAGGTGTTTAAGGACTTTTACAGCAAATTATGAGTCGGAACCCTCGGCTGGGGTGGAAGGGATGAGGCGGTTTTTGGATCAGTTGATGTTCCCGAAGGTGGATGAGGATCTGGTGGAAGGGCTGGAAGCCCCAATTGAAATTGAGGAAATAATTGAGGGGCTGGAGGGCATGCAGTCGGGCAAGGCCCCGGGGCCGGACGGCTATCCGGTGGAATTCTATAAGAAGTTTTCAGAGATGCTGAGCCTACTGCTGGTGAGGACATTTAATGAAGCAAGTGAGAAGGGAGTCCTCCCCCCAACAATGTCGCAGGCCTCGATTTCATTGATCTTGAAAAGGGAGAAGGGTCCGGAGCAATGCAGGTCATACAGGCCAATTTCTCGTCTGAATGTGGACGGCAAACTGCTGGCTAAGATACTGGCCACAAGTCACAAGGATAGAGGATTGTGTCCCGGTTCTGATAGGGGAAGACCAGATGGGATTTGTAAAGCGCAGGCAACTCAAGGCCAATGTTCAAAGGCTTTTAAATGTTATTTTGATGCTCTCAGAGGAAGGGGAGATGGAGGTAGTCGTAGCGATGGATGCGGAGAAGGCTTTTCATCGGGTGGAGTGGGATTACTTGTGGGAGGCGCTGGGAAGGTTTGGGTTTGGTGAGGGCTTCATTGACTGGGTGCGGTTGCTCTATCAGGCACCAATAGCGAGTGTGCGTACGAACCGGCTGAGGTCGGGTTATTTTAAACTACACCGTGGGACGAGGCAAGGGTGCCCCCTCTCCCCGCCACTGTTTGCTCTGGCCATAGAGCCGTTGGCCTTGGCGTTAAGAGCCTCTAGGCACTGGAAAAGGCTGATTTGGGGTTGGGGGGGGGGGGGGGGGGAATTGAACATGGGGAAAAGCGAGATATTCGGGATCCAGGCAAGAGGGCAGGAGAGGAGACCGAGAGAGTTACCGTTTAGAATGGTAGGAAGGAGCTTTCGGTATCTGGGAATCCAGATGGCCCGGGAATGGGAGGCACTGCACAAGTTAAACATATCCCGGCTCGTAGAACAAATGAAAGAGGGCTTTAAGAGATGGGACATGCTCCCGCTATCGCGGGCGGGGAGAGTACAGACTGTGAAAATGACGGTGATCCCCAGATTTCTGTTCGTCTTTCAGTGCCTCCCCATCTTCATCCCAAGGGCCTTTTTCAAGCGGGTGAATCAGGTTATTTTGGGTTATTTCGCGAGTGAAGAAAGTGTTGCTGGAGCGCAGTCGGGGAAGGGTGGGTTGGTGCTGCCGAATCTTTGCAATTACTACTGGGCGGCTAATATAGCCATGATTAGGAAGTGGGTAGTGGGGGAGGAGTCGGTGTGGGAGCAGATGGAGGCGGCGAATGTAAAGACACAAGTTTGGGAGCACTGATATCGGCACCTCTTCCGTTCTCGCCGGCCCAATACTCCACAGGTCCAGTGGTGTGGCGGCTCTGAGAATCTGGGGGCAGTGGACGAGAAAAAGGAGAGTGGAGAGAGCATCAGTTTGGACCCCGATTTATAATAATCATCGGTTTGTACCAGGTAGGCTGAATGGTGGGTTCTGGAGATGGCAAAGGGCAAGAATTAGGAGAATGGGGGGGATTCTATTTATAGACGGGAGCTTCCCCAGCTTGAAAGCCTTGGAGGATAAATTTGAATTGCCAGCAGGGAATGGGTTTAGGTATCTGCAGGTGCGAGACTTCTTGAGAAGGCAGGTTAGACCATAAGACCATAGGATATAGGAGCAGAATTAGGTCACTTGGCCCATCAAGTCTGCTCCGCCATTCAATCATGGCTGATATTTTCTCACCCCCATTCTCCTGCCTTCTCCCCATAACCCCTGATCCCCTTATTAATCAAGAACCTGTCTATCTCTGTCTTAAAGACACTCAGTGAATTGGCCTCCACAGCCTTCTGCGGCAAAGAGTTCCACAAATTCACCACCCTCTGGCTGAAGACATTCCTCCTCATCTCTGTTTTAAAGGATTGTCCCTTTAATCTGAGATGGTGTCCTCTGGTTTCCTACAAGTGGAAACATCCTCTCCACGTCCACTCTACTGTAGCCATGTAAGATGGTCACCTGCAAAGGACCATGGGAATTATGGCCAACCCAGGACTCAGACAGATACACAGCCTATGTGTATCTAAAACACAGGTAACCGGACCTGATCGAAACCCCCGCTCGTTTGCATTTTAATGGCCCATTTTCCCAGGACAATAGAACTCCAATCAAGCAACCAGTACAGCCACAGACTGATCGGTGCCACTCCCTTTACTCAGAAAGCACAACTGCCAAGGTCAATGACCGCTAAGGACCCGCCCAGCCACAAAGGTAGCCGGCCCTTTATTGGCCGAAATCGAAGACAGTGATCAGAGCCCTGTCGAACTACTGGGTCCAAGGTTAAGGACCGCCCAAAGAGCGCGAAATCCCAGAGGAATAAAAGGGAGCGCAGCCATGTGTTCTTCCTCTTTTGGATCCGGCCTGTGCCAGCCCAATTGCAGCAGGAACAGCCAGCTAAGTTCAAGACCAACGATTGCTACCTGATGGATGAGCCCAGCAGAGACAGAGCCACTTTCTTCGAACCAGCCAAGTGAAATCCAGATAAAGGCCTTATCCATTTGCACAGTGCCGGTCACCCTGAAGTTAAGAATAGGTTATTGTAGCTGATAGGTGTAGTTTAACTCATAGTAGATATTGTGTTTGCATGTTGAGCTAACTCTTGTGTATGTAAATAAACCATCTTTTAAACTAACTAACTGGTTGTGTGGTCATTTGATCGATATAACGGGAGGCTTGTGGCTCACTAAGATAAATAGAAATATCCACAGTAATAGCGACGCTATTGGGACCGAAACAGAGCAACACTATCCAAGCCTCACAGTATCTTGTACGTTGCAATAAGATCCCCTCTCATCGTTCTAAACTCCAACGAGTACAGACCCAGAGTCCTCAAACGTTTCTCATACGACAAGTTCTTCATTCCAGGGATCATTCTTGTGAACCTCCTCTGGACCCTTTCCAAGGCCAGCACATCCTTCCTTAGATATGGGGCCCAAAACTGCTCACAATACTCCAAATGGGGTCTGACCAGAGCCTTATACGGCCTCAGAAGTACATCCCTGGTCTTGTATTCTAGCCCTCTTGACACGAATGCTAACATTACATTTGCCTACTTAACTGCCGACTGAACCAGCAGATTAACCTTAAGAGAATCGTGAACAAGGACTCCCAAGACTCTTTGTGCTTCTGCTTTGCGAAGCATTTCCCCATTTAGAAAATAGTCTATGCCTAGATTCCTCCTTCCAAACTGCATAACCTCACACTTTTCCACATTGTATTTCATTTGCCACTTCATTGCCCACTCTCCTAGCTTGTCCAAGTCCTTCTGCAGCCCCCTTGCTTCCTCAATACTACGTGTCCCTCTACAGATCTTTGTATCATCTGCAAACTTAGCAACAGTGCCTTCAGTACGTTCTTCCAGATCATTAATGTATAGTGTAAAAAGTTGTGGTCCCAGCACAGACCCCTGAGGCACACCACGAGTCACCGACTGCCCTTCTGAAAAAGATACCTTTATCCCCACTCTTTGCCTTCTGCCAGTCAGCCATTCCTCTATCCATGCCAGGATCTTACCCTGAACACCATGAGCTCTTAACTTATTTAACAGTCTCCTATGCAGCACCTTGTCAAAGGCCTTCTGGAAATCTAAATAATCCGGCCTTCCCGCTGCTGCTGTCACGGGGGATACAGGACAGAGTGGTCTCCAGTACCTGGGTGGGAGAGGGAAAGGTATCAGATATTTACCAGGAACATTTGGAATCGGAGGAAACTCCAGTGGAGGAGCTTAAGGGCAAGTGGGAAGACGAACTAGGAGGAGAGATAGAGGCGGGTCTGTGGGTGGATGCCCTAAGCAGGGTTAATACATGCTCATCATGTGCCAGCCTTAGCCTGATACAATTCAAGGTCGTCCACCGGGCACACATGACGGTGGCCCGGATGAGCAAGTTTTTTTGGGTAGAGGACAGGTGTGCAAGTTGCGCGGGAAGCCCAGCAAATCATGTCGACATGTTTTGGGCATGCCCGAAGCTTAGAATGTTTTGGCAGGGTTTCGCTAAGGCAATGTCCACAGTACTCAAAACACGGGTGGGCCGAGTCCGGAGGAGGCGATCTTTGGAGTGTCGGTAGAGCCGGGAGTTCAGGGGGCGAAAGAGGCCGACGTTTTGGCCTTTGCCTCCCTGGTAGCCCGGAGACGGATCTTATTAATGTGGAGGGACTCGAAGCCCCCAAGTGTAGAGACCTGGGTTAGAGACATGGCTGGGTTTCTCAGTCTCGAGAAAATAAAGTTCGCCTTAAGAGTATTAATGGTTGGACTTCCGGGTGCGGCTATGCAGAGCTAGGTTGCACATTCGGTAGCTCCCGCTTGGAACGGACTTTTGGGCTCTTTTACAGGGCCCCCACGGCATTTGTTTGACATTTCCCGGTGTGGGAAGAAGACTGCAACATTCCCCTGACAGTGTCCCCCAGGAATGTTATGTCTTTTGGCTACCAGACCCGGCAGAAACAGTAAAAGATTTGGCTGCAACAGGGTAAACAGGGCCTCTTCCAGCATGCAGGCGGGGGAAGGGCAAGTTTAAAGCTGCAAACTGACCTGAGGGCATTTATCGAAAGTGAATTCTAACAGCAGAGGGAACAGCTGTGAAAAGATCTCACCAAGGCCACCGAAGAAGCGGGGACGAGGCTTCCGGTGGCGGCCATGGAGGAGTAGGTCACGCATTCGGCAGCTCCCGTCTGGAACGGACTCTTAGACCTTTTTCAGGAGTTTCCACAGACATTTTGGGGCAGATTGGTGAAGCGAACACTGCCAAAAGGATTCCCTCTCGAGACCTTTGGGCTCTTTTCAGGGCCCCCAAGGGCACTTTTTCGACGTTTCCCGGTGTGGGAAGGAGTTAATAATAGCTCCCCGTCAGTATATGGCTTTAACTAGGAGCAGGGTGACAAAAAAGGTGGTGGTGGACCAGAAGAAGGGAGGGAAGAAGGACAAAATGGCGGCGGGCGGAGACCAGGCAGCGTGGAGGCAGTGGACGGAGGAGCAACAGGAGGGTATCCAGCTCTGCCTCAGAGAGATTAAAACGGACCTGCTAGAGCCGATGAAGGCTTCTATTGATAAGCTGCTGGAGACACAGACGGCCCAGGGGGTGGCGATCTGAGAGGCTCAACAAAAGATTTCTGACAATGAGGACGAGATCTTAGTCCTGGCGGTAAAGGTGGAGGCGCACGAGGCGCTCCACAAGAAATGGCAGGAGCGGTTCGAGGAGATGGAGAATCGGTCGAGGCGGAAGAATCTGCGGATTCTGGGCCTCCCGGAGGGGCTGGAGGGGCCGGACGTGGGGGCCTATGTGGTCACCATGTTAAACTCGCTGATGGGAGCGGGGTCCTTCCAGGGGCTCCTGGAGCTGGAAGGGGCCCATAGAGTGTTGGCGAGGAGGCCCAAGGCTAACGAGCCTCCGCGGGCGGTGCTGGTGCGGTTCCATCGGTTCGTCGATCGGGAGTGTGTGCTCAGGTGGGCCAAGAAGGAGAGGAGCAGCAGGTGGGAGAACGCGGAGGTTCGGATATATCAGGACTGGAGTGCGGAGGTGGCGAAGAGGAGGGCCGGGTACAATCGAGCGAAGGCGGTGCTGCACAGGAAGGGGGTGAAGTTTGGCATGTTGCAGCCGGCGCGCCTGTGGGTTACCTACCAGGACCGGCACCATTATTTTGAGTCTCCGGAGGAGGCGTGGGCCTTTGTTCAGGCCAAGAAGCTGGACACTGACTGAGGGTCGGGATGGGCGATTGGGGACTGCGGTGGATATGTTATGCCTATTTTTGGTTCAGGGGGGGGGCCTTTGCATTGTTTTGGGTTTCTTTTTCTCTGTGTTTTTCTCTTTCGGGTTGGGGAGGGTGGATTGGGCACTGTTTTGGTTGGTGGCGGTGCATGGTAGGTGGAGAGCGCGGGAATTTTTCCCGCGCCGAAGACGGGGGGGGGGGGGCGGGACCGGGGCGGGGAAGCGAGTTGCTTGAAGGAGTGGGGTGGTGTGGGGGGGGGGGGGGGGGGGGGGGGGAAGAGAGAATCGAGTTGATGCTGCTAAGATCAAGGAGGAGCTGGAGCGAGTGGGGTGGGTCGAGACGGGGTATGCCGCTGTGGGGAACGGGCCGGGTGTGGGGTGCGGGCGCGTGGCTGGCCGAGGAGGGGTCATGGCTAGTCGGCGGGGGAGGGGGGTGGGTAGCCCCCTGATTCGGCTGATAACCTGGAATGTAAGGGGACTGAATGGGCCGGTTAAGCGGGCCCGTGTGTTCGCGCACCTGAAGGGGCTCAAGGCGGATGTGGTTATGCTCCGGGAGACACACCTGAAGGTGGCAGACCAGGTAAGACTGAGGAAAGGGTGGGTAGGTCAGGTGTTTCACTCGGGGCTAGATGCCAAAAATCGAGGGGTGGCGACCTTGGTGGGAAAGAAGGTGTTATTCGAGGCGTCGAGCATTGTGGCAGATAATGGCGGTAGGTACATAATGGTAAGTGGTAAGTTGCAGGGAGAGAGGGTGGTACTGGTCAATGTGTATGCTCCGAACTGGAACGATGCGGGTTTTATGCGGCGTATGTTGGTTGGGTCGATTCCCAGACGTGGAAGTGGGGGGCCTGATAATGGGGGGAGACTTTAACACGGTGTTGGATCCTGCACTGGATCACTCCAGGTCTAGGATGGGTAGGAAGCCGGCGGCGGCTAGAATGTTGAGGGGATTTATGGACCAAATGGGAGGGGTGAACCCTTGGAGATTTGCAAGGCCGGGGGCTCGGGAATTTTCATTCTTCTCACATGTCCATAAGGCTTATTCTCGAATCGACTTTTTCATTTTGAGTAGGGCGCTGATAGCGAGAGTAGAGGATACCGAGTATTCGGCAATAGCCATTTCGGACCACGCCCCGCATTGGGTGGACTTGGAGATGGGGGAGGAGAGGGACCAGCGCCCGCTGTGGCGCTTGGAGGTGGGGCTGTTGACGGACGAGGAGGTGAGCGAGCGGGTCCGAGGAAGTATAGAGAGGTACTTGGAGACCAACGACAACGGGGAGGTCCGAGTGGGGATGGTATGGGAGGCACTGAAGGCGGTGGTGAGGGGAGAGCTGATCTCCATCAGGGCCCACAAGTAGCGGAGGGAGCGGGGGGAGAGGGAGAGGCTGGTGGGGGAGATGGTGAGGGTAGACAGGAGGTATGCGGAAGAACCTGAGGAAGGATTGTTGAGGAAGAGGCGCAGCCTCCAGGCCGAATTCGACCTGGTGACCACCAGGAAGGCGGAGGTGCAGTGGAGGAAGGCCCAGGGTGCGGTCTACGAGTATGGGGAAAAGGCAAGCCGGATGCTGGCGCATCAGCTTCGGAAGCGGGACGCAGCTAGGGAGATCGGGTGAGTTAAGGACAGGGGAGGGAGCGTGGTGCGGAGTGGGGTTGGCATCAATGGGGCCTTCAGGGACTTCTACGAGGAATTGTACCGATCCGAGCCCCCACGGGAGGAGGGAGGGATGGGCTGTTTCCTGGACCAATTGAGGTTTCCAAAGGTGGAAGAGGGACTGGTGGCGGGACTGGGGGCCCCGATTGGGCTGGAGGAGCTGATCAAAGGGATAGGAAGCATGCAGGCGGGGAAGGCACCGGGGCCAGACGGTTTCCTGGTCGAGTTCTATAAAAAATATATGGACCTGTTGGGCCCGCTGTTAGTTAGGACCTTCAATGAGGCAAGGGAGGGGGGGGGGGGCTTTACCACCGACGATGTCCCGGGCACTGATCTCCTTGATCCTGAAGCGGGACAAAGATCCCCTGCAATGTGGGTCTTACAGGCCGATTTCCTTGCTAAATGTCGATGCCAAGGTGCTGCCGAAGGTCTTAGCCACGAGGATTGAGGATTGTGTGCCGCAGATCATCCATGAAGACCAGATGGGGTTTGTAAAGGGGAGACAGTTGAACGCGAATGTGCGGAGGCTTTTGAACGTTATCATGATGCCGGCGAGGGAGGGGGAGGCGGAGATAGTGGTGGCAATGGACGCTGAGAAAGCCTTCGATAGGATAGAGTGGGGGTACCTGTGGGAGGTGCTGAAGAGGTTTGGGTTTGGGGAGGGGTTTGTCAGGTGGGTTAGGCTGTTGTATGGGGTCCCGATGGCGAGTGTGGCCGCAAATAGGAGTATCCGAGTACTTTCGGTTGCACCGAGGGACGAGACAGGGGTGTTCCCTGTCCCCCCTGCTCTTCGCACTGGCGATTGAACCCCTGGCTATGGTACTGAGAGAGTCGAGGAACTGGAGGGGGTTGGTGCGGGGTGGGGAGGAGCATAGGGTGTCGCTTTATGCGGACGACCTGCTGCTGTGTGTGGCAGACCCAGTGGGATGAATGCCAGAGGTAATGAGGATGCTTAGGGAATTCGGGGACTTTTCGGGGTACAAGCTCAATATGGGGAAGAGCGAGCTGTTCGTAGTTCAGCTAGGGGACCAGGAGAGGGGGATTGGCGAGCTCCCACTAAAAAGGGCGGAGAGGAGTTTCAGATATTTGGGGGTCCAGGTGGCCAGGAGGTGGGGGGCCCTGCATAGGCTTAACTTTACAAGGCTGGTGGAGCAAATGGAAGTGTTCAAGAGCTGGGATGCGTTGCCGCTGTCCCTGGCGGGTAGGGTGCAGTCAATCAAAATGACGGTGCTCCCAAGGTTTTTGTTCCTGTTCCAGTGCTTCCCCGTGTTTATCCCGAAGGCTTTTTTCAGGCAGGTTAACAGGAGTATAATGGGGTTTGTGTGGGCTTGAGGGACTCCGAAGGTGAGAAGGGTGTTCCTGGAGCGGAGTAGAGATAGGGGGGGGCTGGCACTGCCCAACCTCTGTGGGTACGACTGGGCCGCCAATGCGACAATGGTGCGCAAGTGGGTGATGGAGGGGGAGACGGCTGCATGGAAGAGGCTGGAGACGGCGTCCTGTGTGGGTACGAGTCTGGGGGCGCTGGCAACGGCGCCGCTGCCGCTCCCTCCAAGGAGGTATACCACGAGCCCGGTGGTGGTGGCGGCCCTCAAAATTTGGGGGCAGTGGAGGCGGCATAGGGGGGAAGTTAGGGCCTCGGCGTGGACCCCATTACGGGGGAACCACCGGTTCGCCCCAGTAAGAACTGGTGGAGGGTTTTCGGGGTGGCACAGGGCAGGCATACGAAAGTTGGGGGACCCGTTTGTGGACGGGAAGTTCGCAAGCTTGGTTGAGCTGGAGGCGAAGTACGGGCTCCCCCCGTGGAACACCTTCAGGTACTTACAGGTAATGGCGTTTGCCAGACGGCAGGTGGTGGAATTCCCACGGCTACTGCCACACACAGTACAGGACAGGGTGCTCTCGGGGGGGGGGGTGGGTGGGAGTGGGGAAGATCTCGGAAACTTACCAGGTGATGCAGGAGGAGGAGGAGGCCTCAGTGGTGGAGTTGAAAGGTAAGTGGGAGGAGGAGTTGGGAGAGGAGATCGAAGAGGGGACGTGGGCAGATGCCCTAGGGAGGGTGAACTCTTCCTCTTCGTGCGCGAGGCTCAGCCTCATACAGTTTAAGGTGCTACACAGGGCACACATGACCGGGACAAGGATGAGCAGGTTCTTTGGGGGTGAGGACAGGTGTGTTAGGTGCTCAGGGAGCCCAGCAAATCACACCCATATGTTCTGGGCATGCCCAGCGCTGGAGGAATTTTGGAAGGGAGTAGCAAGGACGGTGTCGAGGGTGGTAGGATCCAGGGTCAAACCGGGCTGGGGGCTCGCAATATTTGGGGTGGCAGAGGAGTCGGGAGTGCAGGAGGCGAAAGAGGCCAGAATTCTGGCCTTTGCGTCCCTGGTAGCCCGGCGAAGGATTCTCCTTCAGTGGAAAGATACGAGGCCACCAAGCGTGGAATCCTGGATCAGCGATATGGCAGGGTTAATTAAATTGGAGAGGGTGAAATTCGCCTTGAGAGGGTCGGTACAAGGGTTCTTTAGGCGGTGGCAACCGTTCTTAGACTTTCTGGCAGAACGATTGGTCAATGGCAGCAGCAGCTCGGGGGGTGGGGGGGTTTACTTTATTTTTGTTTATGTTATTTACACTGGAAGGGTCTGAGGGGGTGTATACACCTGTTGTCTTAAGTCGGGGTGTTAATGTTAATTTATTATTTAGGTACGGGGGGGAGGGGTTTGGGGGGTTGCTTTTTTAGATTGTGTTTTGTACTTAACCCTGTTGGGTTCTTTTTTCTTTCTCATTTATTGATATTTTATGAAAACCTTTAATAAAAATTATTTTTAAAAAATGAGTATTAATGGTTGGGTTCACCCAGAGGTGACTTCCTCGGAGAAAATTAAAATGTCAGCAGTAGCAGAATTCCAAAGGGGGGTGGGGGGGGAAGAGGGCCGGATTGATGTTTTATGGTTGGGGTGTGTGAAAATTGTGATGGAGGTGGAAATGTTTATTGTACCATGTTTATGTCTCTGTTATTGGTATTATTATAAAAACTTGCAAATACCCTAATAAAATATTTTTAAAAAACATTTTGAGCCCATATAACCCCTCTTCAAAACACAGAAGTTTTTCCGACTTGAAATGTTGACTACCGGTTTCTCTCTACAGATGCTGCCAGACCTGCATTCTTTCCAGTATTTTTTACTTTCGAAAATTGAACCCAGGGAGTGTGAGACAAATGGGAGAGAAGCAACTGTGAACAACATGGTAGTGGAAGAGGAACATATGGCCATAGGAAAGACAATTACAGATATCCGACACAAGGAAAACAACAGAAGAGATTTTTCCTAGACTGGTAAGTCTGTGTCCCTGGAGCCTTTTTCTGACAAATATCGTTTTTTGTTTATTGTCAAGGATGCCATGGTAAAATGAGTCACGAGGAAATTACTTGGAAATATAAAAGGAAAACATATTTTGGCTTTGGAACTTATTCAGGAGGGTTAAACAAAGGAGCCCACTCCTTTGGGGTGCTTTTAGTATTAATTCAAACTTTCACGTTTACAATTTTTAAAGTAATGATGCTGCGGTCACAATTATGGAAACGTCCACCGAGAAAGGTATGGAAATGAGTTTTCTCACAGCAGCCTCGCTGACCGTCCCCACCCTCACACCATCAGTCCTTGAGTGCTCGGAGGTAGCAGGAATAAAATTGTGCCTACGTCATCACATCGCGGCAGCAACCCACGGATGATGACGTCATTGGCGATTCTTGCGCAATAGCGCGCAGTGAGAGGTGAAACGTAGTCAAATCCTGACTATGACGGTATCTATGACATCGGCTTCTCCTTAGTAACCGCGCAGCAGGCCTGACAGCTCATTCTAAACTGACATCTGCACCGTGCCAACTCGTTCAGATCTTCACAGCACAAGGGGGGGGGGGGAAACACATTTGAAAGGCCACAGTTCACATACACTTAGCTCAGGGTATCGTGTCGTGTAGTGGAACTAGCCAATAAAAATAATGTAAAATCATTTTAATTGGGTTAATCAAGCCACACGATCAAGGAAATACAGTATTCCGACTGTCGCTGACATTCAAAATTACAACACAAAAAAAAAGCAAAAAAAACAAACGTGACATAACCATCACCTGTACTCCCAGCACACCTTTCGGTTGTCCAGCAGTTAGAGTCCTCCGCTCAATGGACAGTCTGCTGGTCGCTTCAATGCATTACGGGAATTGTAGTTCAAAAATCTCACATTCCACCAGCAAACCGACGGAAATACTTTCAACTGAAAACTACAACTCCGTCATACAGCGCGCCTTCGGAGCATGCGTGTCCGCACTCACTCCTCGCTGCTGTCTCCTGCCTTCAGTAAAGGAGACTTGTTTCGTTTCGTTTAATAACGGAAACTGTGAGTGGAAGGAGAAAGAGGAAACTGAGTACTTCCGCGTTTCATCTCCCAGTAAAGAATATTAGTGACAGGAACAGCCTTTCTCCTTATCAACTGACCATGACACTGTGAGCATCAACGACTAAAAATATATTGACCGATTTTACTATAACCGGAATAATCAATGAGACAATGTTGCAAGGATCTAAGAAAAAAGACAAACGTATTCTGTCGGGTACGTGTCCGGATCCCAAGTGCCAGGCTCGGCTGTTTTTCCCAGCCTATGGAGTCAGTATAGAATGCACCGAATGCGGCCAGCGCCATGAACAAAGAAACCTGCTCAATGTAGAGGAAGTCACCGACCCAGACGTGGTGCTGCACAACCTGCTGAGGAATGCTTTGCTGGGAGTCACGGCCCCCAAAAAGGGCACGGAAATGGTGAAAGTAATGGGACTGTCCAATTACCACTGTAAGCTGCTGTCTCCTATACTGACCCGGTATGGCATGGATAAGCAAACCGGGAAGGCCAAACTCTTGAGAGCGATGAACCAAGGGGAAATGTTTGATTGTGCCTTGTTGGGTGACAGAGCTTTCCTTATTGATGCAGAGCACATTGGAACTATGGGCTATGGGAAAGACCGCTCAGGGAGCCTGTTGTACCTCCATGATACTCTTGAGGAGATCAAGAAGGCAAATAGTAATCAAGAATGTTTAATCCCTGTTCACGTTGATGGTGATGGTCATTGTTTGGTTCATGCTGTTTCCAGGGCTTTGGTGGGCAGAGAACTTTTCTGGCATGCTCTGCGTGAAAATCTCAAACAACACTTTAAGCTAAACCTGGATCGTTACAAGGCATTATTTCATGACTTCATTGATGCAGCTGAATGGGAGGATATCATTAATGAGTGTGATCCTTTGTTTGTTCCTCCTGAAGGCGTACCTTTAGGTCTACGTAATATTCATATATTTGGTTTGGCCAATGTATTGCATCGTCCAATCATTTTGCTGGATTCTCTGAGTGGAATGAGAAGTTGTGGTGATTATTCAGCTACATTTCTCCCAGGGTTAGTTCCTGAAGAAAAATGTTGGGGAAAGGATGGACAGCTTAATAAACCTATTTGCATTGCATGGAGCAGTTCAGGGCGCAACCATTATATACCTTTGGTTGGAATTAAAAGGGGTCCTTTACCCAGGCTTCCTTTAAAACTGTTGCCTAAAGCCTGGGGTGTCCCACAGGAGCTTATTAGGAAGTACATACAGTTTGACGATGACAGCTGTACATTAGGAGGTGACCGAAGTTTGCAGGACAAGTACTTGCAGAGGCTAGTTGCCGCGATGGAAGAAATTTTCTTGAAGACACATGATATCCACCCTTCTCTGGTAGCAGATGTCCATCAATATATATACAGAAGGACAGGGGTGATTGGAATACAGCCTGAAGATGTTACTGAAGCTGCAAAGAAAGCTGTAATTGAAAATCGTTTGCAGAAATGTTTGATTTGTGGAGCTCTTTCTGAGCTTCATGTGCCTACAGAGTGGCTCGCTCCAGGAGGAAAGCTATACAACTTAGCTACAAGCACTCATGGCCAACTGAAGCCAGACAAAAATTACAGCTTTCCTGTTAACCATTTGGTCTGCTCATATGATCCTAAAGAAGATGTACTGGTGCCAGATTATAATTTGAGTCACTTAACATCTTGCAACTGGTGTCATGGTACTTCTATGCGCCACGTCAGAGGGGATGGTTCTGTTGTGTACTTAGATGGAGATCGAACTAATGCCAGATCTGCTGGAGGTAAATGTGGCTGTGGCTACAAGCATTACTGGGAAGGAAAGGAATATGATAACTTACCCGAAGCATTCCCAATAACTTTGGAATGGAATGGAAGGGTGGTTCGAGAAACTGTTTATTGGTTTCAGTATGAAAGTGAAGTGGCTCTAAACAGCAATGTTTATGATGTTGCAATGAAGCTTGTTACCAAGCATTTTCCTGGCGAATTTGGAAGTGAAATTTTGATTCAGAAGGTTGTTAACACCATATTACATCATACAGCAAAAAAGAACCCTGATGAATATACTCCAGTCACTGTTGAAGGGGCACATAGTCGCAGAGTTGGTGACTTGCAAGATGAACCAGCATCAGAGCCTCATTTACCTACCAAAATTATTTTAATGGGTCAGAAATCAAAGACTCTGCATAAGGAAGAACTGAATATGAGTAAAACTGAACGAGGTATTCAGCAGAATATTACTGACCATGCAGCTATCGCGCAAAAGCGGAAAACTGACAAATTACGCCAAGATCAAAAAGTACCAGGCCAACCATCATCGCCTGGAATTATTAAAGATGGATCATCATCTGCTCCAGCCACTCCCATCAAGTCCCCTTATTCCGCATCACCTACCAAGGAGAAAAAGATTAGAGTAACCACGAGTGATGGGAGACAGGCAACACTGACCCTTCAAGCATCTGTAACATTTTCAGAATTTCAAGAAAGCATAGCTAAAGAATTTAACCTTCCTCCACATTTGCAATGTATACGGCATGGCTTTCCTCCCAAGGAACTGCATCCACCTAAAGTGGGATGGGAAAATGAGGTTTTGCCCCTACAACATGGTGATCGTGTTTCCGTGGAGATTTTGAAAGACAGCAAAGATCTTGTTCCTGCTGCTTCAACATCTGCAGCTCATTCCTGGAAAACTGAAGAACCTGAGGCATCTGGTCGAGGTTCTGTTAAGGATATGCAAGACCATATTGATCTTGAAATGTCTTCCCTCTGCCTTCTAGCAACCCTAATGGGTGAGAAATTACATTATCTTATTATAGTACATTTCAGTTAATTTATCTCGGGATGGTATTGTGATAGCATTACACACTAATAGCTATTTAAAAAAAAAAGGAAACCCCAAAGTTGGAAATCTGAAGTAGAATGCTAAAAATGTACCTTAGTTTAGTTTAATCAATATCTGAAAATGAAAGATAACGGAAAATTAAATTTTATGTTTGACTTGGTATTGGGAAGCAAAAGAACCAATAACAATATTTTGAAACAGGTACTGGTGTATTTACAATACACATTAATTTTATGAGTTGAAATAGACTGTTCTGCAAGGCTACAACACTGTGTGTGCGATTGTGTGCTTGTTATGAGGGCATGTCTTAAGGTTGAGTTTTGATATTGTAAATAGCGAGAGAACAGTGATGTAACCGGTGATGTGTTGAAACTGAAAATTGATTTTTGAGTATTGACATAGAATTAACTATTAGAGTAGACAAATTTAATAAATTTTGCCACTAGATATTTTAATTAACATGCTTTCTAAATACTATAGAGCTGCATAACACCATTTGAGTTTTGAGGAGCCTGATCTAACAATAATTAGATTTCATATGTTGCATTCGGAAATTGAAGCTTTAAACTTCTACAGTTTAGTTTTTGTGTAGGCCATGATTCAAAGTCCAAATGCCGGTATCATTGCAATGTAAATAAATCTAGGCATATTATTAGAGCCCTGGGCTTATAGTGACTGAACAAGCGTTACTACATTAGATTCTGGAATATTTATTCAGATTTTTTTAACCGCTTTGTAAAATTCTGTCCATCTTCTGGTGAAAATTAAAATAAATAGCCTGACAAATTATAATATTTTTAGCTTTGTAATGCTAGAGTTGGATTTTATTTTCCCAACATGAATTTTCTTTTGCCTGGGAGAGCATCCAGTGGAGACCATGTGGGTGGAACTGAGGAACGAAAAAGGATCTAAGACTGTAATGTGTCAACCCCCTAGAAGCAATTCTGAGGTGTTAGATTGTATAAAGGCAGAAATTAGGCACGTGAGATGGTCGAGTGAGGGAACCATGGTTGACAAGAGAGGTTGAATGTCTTGTTAAGAGGAAAAAGGAGACTTATGTAAGGCTGAGGAAACCAGGTTCAGATAGGGCGTTGGAGGGATACAAGATAGCCAGGAGGGAACTGAAGAAAGGGATTAGGAGAGCTAAGAGAGGGCATGAACAATCTTTGGCGGGTAGGATCAAGGAAAACCCCAAGGCCTTTTACCCATATGTGAGAAATATGAGAATGACTAGAGCGAGGGTAGGTCCGATCAAGGACAGTAGCGGGAGATTGTGTATTGAGTCTGAAGAGATAGGAGAGGTCTTGAACGAGTACTTTTCTTCTGTATTTACAAATGAGAGGGGCCATATTGTTGGAGAGGACAGTGTGAAACAGACTGGTAAGCTCGAGGAAATACTTGTTAGGAAGGAAGATGTGTTGGGCATTTTGAAAAACTTGAGGATAGACAAGTCCCCCGGGCCTGATGGGATATATCCAAGGATTCTATGGGAAGCAAGAGATGAAATTGCAGAGCCGTTGGCAATGATCTTTTCGTCCTCACTGTCAACAGGGGTGGTACCAGGGGATTGGAGAGTGGCGAATGTCGTGCCCCTGTTCAAAAAAGGGACTAGGAATAACCCTGGGAATTACAGGCCAGTTAGTCTTACTACGGTGGTAGGCAAAGTAATGGAAAGGGTACTGAAGGATAGGATTTCTGAGCATCTGGAAAGACACTGCTTGATTAGGGATGGTCAGCACGGATTTGTGAGGGGTAGGTCTTGCCTTACAAATCTTATTGAATTCTTTGAGGAGGTGACCAAGCATGTGGATGAAGGTAAAGCAGTGGATGTAGTGTACATGGATTTTAGTAAGGCATTTGATAAGGTTCCCCATGGTAGGCTTCTGCAGAAAGTAAGGAGGCATGGGATAGTGGGAAATTTGGCCAGTTGGATAACGAACTGGCTAACCGATAGAAGTCAGAGAGTGGTGGTGGATGGCAAATATTCAGCCTGGATCCCATTTACCAGTGGCGTACCGCAGGGATCAGTTCTGGGTCCTCTGCTGTTTGTGAGGGGAGGGGGGGAGCACTATTTTTTGTTACTTTGTTAGTTCACTATATTATTTAAATAATGTTATTTATAAGTTACTGTACTATTTTTATGTTGATTTGTAAAATGGAAAAATTCTGTTTGAAAACTTTAATAAAATATATTTTTTGAAAAAAACCAGAGGGATTGAATTTAAGAGCCGTGAGGTGATGATGCAGCTGTACAAAACTTTGGTAAGGGCCGCATTTGGAGTACTGTGTACAGTTCTGGTCGCCTCATTTTAGGAAGGATGTGGAAGCTTTGGAAAAGGTGCAAAGGAAATTTACCAGGATGGTGCCGGGAATGGAGAGTAGGTCTTACGAGGAAAGGTTGAGGGTGCTAGGCCTTTTCTCATTAGAACGGAGAAGGATGAGGGGCGACTTGATAGAGGTTTATAAGATGATCAGGGGAATAGATAGAGTAGACAGTCAGAGACTTTTTCCCCGGGTGGAACAAACCATTACAAGGGGACATAAATTTAAGGTGGAAGATATAGGAGGGATATCAGAGGTAGGTTCTTTACCCAGAGAGTAGTGGGGGCATGGAATGCACTGCCTGTGGAAGTAGTTGAGTCGGAAACATTAGGGACCTTCAAGCAGCTATTGGATAGGTACATGGATTACGGTAAAATGATATAGTGTAGATTTATTTGTTCTGAAGGGCAGCACGGTAGCATTGTGGATAGCACAATTGCTTCACAGCTCCAGGGTCCCAGGTTCGATTCCGGCTTGGGTCACTGTCTGTGCGGAGTCTGCACATCCTCCCCGTGTCTGCGTGGGTTTCCTCCGGGTGCTCCGGTTTCCTCCCACAGTCCAAGATGTGCAGGTTAGGTGGATTGGCCATGATAAATTGCCCTTGGTGTCCAAAATTGCCCTTCGGTGCAAACTCAATGGGCCGAATGGCCTCCTGCACTGTAAATTCAATGGTAATCTATGATTAATCTAGGACAAAGGTTCGGCACAACATCGTGGGCCGAAGGGCCTGTTCTGTGCTGTATTTTCTATGTTCTATGTGTGTAGTAAAGACAGAGTAGTATTAATGGGGGATTTCAATTTATACATAGATTGAGAGAGGCAGACAACCTGTCAGAAAGGTAGTGAATTTCTGAAATGTGTCTGGGATAGTTTCCTGCAGCAATATGTTCTAAATGCAACAAGGGGGCAAGCCATATTAAATTTAGTTATGAGTAATGAGCCCAACTTAATCAGTAGCCTAACTGCACGAACATTTATCAAATAGTGATCACAACATGATTGAATTCCGTTAGCGTTTGAAAGTGAAAAGCACATTTCGGATACTAGGATTTTAGACTTGGGTAAGTCTGACTTTAATGGGATGAGGCAGAGACTGTCCACGGTAAAGTGGGAAGATCTGTTAATGGGTCAAACGACTGAGGATCAGTGGAGAATATTTAATAATACATTTAACGAGATACCGAGCAAGTATATACCCCTGAGAGGAAAAGGCTCTGCTTCACAAAAAAAGCAGTCATGGACAACTAAAGAGGTTCGGGACAGCATAAAACTAAAAGAAAGGGCTTACAAAAATGCAAGACAAAGAACAGATCTGGACGAATGCGATGGGTACAAGGACCAGTAAAGCGTCACAAAGCATCTTATAAGAGCTACTAAAAGGGATTATGAAAGGAAACTTGCAAGAGACCACAAAATCAAAAGGAAAAAATGTTATAGTTGTGGTCAAGAGCAAATGTACGCCCACTAAAAGCTGAAAATGGAGATAGTGTCAGTGATAATGGTGAAATGGCAGACATGTTGAACAATAACTTTGCCTCAGTATTTACAATAAAAAAGGAGGATAACTTGCAGGAAGTCCCCAAAAAATTAATATTCGATAGAGGACAGGGACTTAATACAATTAAAGGTGACTAAGGTAATAGACAGGAGAATGTCTATGGATGTCATTTATATGGACTTCCAAAAGGATAGAGTCCCACACAAGAGACTGTCAACTAAGGTAGAAGCCCAAGGCGTTGAGGGCAAATTATTGAAATGGTGAGGAAATTGGTTGAGTGATCTGATCGAGGCATTCAATATATTAACAGGGAAAGACATTGTAGATGAAGATAAACTATTTCCACTGGTTGGAGATTCTAAAACTAAGGGGAATAGTCTAAAAATTCGGACTAGATGGTTCAGAAGAGATGTTATGAAGAACTTCTTCACTCAAAGGTGCTGGAAGTTTGGAACTCTCTCCCATTAACAGCAGTTGAAGCTAGATCTGCCATTAACAGAAGTTGAAGCTAGATCAGTTAATTTTACATCTGAAATAGATAAGATTTTTGTTCAAATTAAGCAACGGTATTAAGGGATATGGGCCAACGGCAGGCATATGGAGTTTGGTTACAGACCTCAATGAATGGTGGGACAGGCACGAGGGGCTGAATGGCCTACTCCTGTTGCTATGAGAATGAGCATCAGAAGAATATCACATCGCCCCCCCTGACACTGCCCCTCACCCACTCCCTGCCTTCCCCATTTTAATCTCCCCTACACACCCCAAAAGCTCCCCGACCCCTCAATCCTCCTTGGAAGAAAGCAATGAATGGTTTCCACCTCCGGGTGAACTCTTCTACCAACCCCTGCAGAGAGAACTTGATCTTCTCCAGCCTCAGGAATTCTGCCAGGTCCCTGACCTCCATCCAATCTCGTCCGCGCAAATCTATTATTATCACAAATAGACGCCCACAACAACAACAACCCCAAGTGCAGCCTACACAATCCCCATACCCTCAAAGCCGACACACTGGGCTAATGGAAACAACAAAGCCCTCACGCTTGTTCCCCTACACAATGCTACCTCCACCCCTCCACAAACACAATCTCAGATGAAAGGGACAATCTTTTAAAACAGATATGAGGAGGAATGTCTTCAGCCAGAGGGTAGTGAATCTGTGGAACTCTTTGCCGCAGAAGGCTGTGGAGGCCAAATCACTGAGTGTCTTTATGACAGAGATAGATAGATTCTTGATTAATAAGGGGATCGGGGTTATGGGGAGAAGGCAGGAGAATGGGGATGAGAAAAATATCATCCATGATTGAATGGCGGAGCTGGGGGAGCAGGGAGGCGAGCGGGTGGTGAAGATCAAGGAGAAATGGGAAGCAGAGTTGGGAATGGAGATCAATTGGGGAGTATGGAGTGAGGCACTGCGAAGGGTAAACGGGACCTCCCCTTGTGCAAGGATGAGCCTGATACAGTTTAAAGTGGTGCACAGGGTGCATACGACTCAGACGAGAATGGGTGGGTTCTTTCAGGGGGTAGCAGATGAGCGTGAGAGGTATGGGCGGGGGCCAGCGAATCATGCGCACATGTTTTGGGGTTGTGAAAAATTGGGAAGATTCTGGGCGGGAGTGTTCGTGGTCTTAGCCAGGATAGCGGAGGAGGAAGTGGACCCGGACCCTTTGGTGGCGATATTTGGGGTTTCAGAGAAGCCGGAGCTCATGGAGCGGAAGAAGGCCGATATCATGGCCTTCGCCTCTCTGATTGCACGGCGACGAATATTGCTGGAGTGGCGGTCGGCATTGCCACCGGGAGTAGCAGCATGGTTGGGTGACCTGTATGACTTCCTGCGGTTAGAGAAAATAAAGTATGAATTAAGGGGCTCAGCAGGGGAGTTTGAGAAAAGGTGGGGGATGTTTGTGACAGTGTTTGAGGAGCTGTTCGTCGCAGGGCGGGGGGGGGAGGGGGAGGGGTGATGGGGAGGGGGGGTAGGGGGGGAGTGAAAAAGGAAAGAAATCTGTACAAACTGTATAGTTGATTGTTGGGAAGATTGTTTCCTGGGGTGTTTATTTGCTGTAACCTACTTTGAAAAAATTTGAATAAAATGCGTTTTTAAAAAAAATGATTGAATGGCGGAGAAGGCTCGATGGGCCGAGTGGCCTAATTCTGCTTCTATGTCTTATGGTCGAACTGACCTCTCCTCCACGACCCATTTCCTCACCATTGCAATGTTTGTAGTTCATAATAATTGATCAAATTTGAAAATGGCAGGCCCCCTCACCACCGTTCCAAAAGGCCCGCCGCACCCGCGGGGCCTTCCCTGCCCACACAAACCCCAAGATCAACCCATCGACTTACCTGAAAAACGACTTGGGGACAAAGATCGGGAAGTTTTAAAACACAAACAGAAACCTTGGCAGCACATTCTCTCCTTGTCTGCGTGGGTCTCACCCCCACAACCCGAAGATGTCCAGGGTAGGTGGATTGGCCACGTTAAATTGCCCCTTAATTGGGAAAACTAAATTGAGTACTCTAACTTAAAAACCGTCATTTTACTTTCTGCACCCGCCCCATCTCTTAAAATCCACCTTCATCCCCTCATCCCCTCCACCAATCGGGCAAGTTCAACCTATGCAGCTGGACCTAGCTCTGCGCCACCTGGATACCAAGGTATCTAAAGCTCGTCCCCACCACCCTGAACGGCAACTCCCTAACTTTCTTTTCTGCCCCCTAGCATTGATTGGGAACTTCCCTCTTTCCCCATATTCAATTTATATCCCAAAAACTGGCTTAATTCCCCCAATGCAGCCCAACGAGTCCGAAATCTATAATAAAGGATCATCTGCATACAGTGAAACCTTATGCTTGACACCCCCCACCAACCGTTCAATTTCTGTCCAATTCCGCGATGCCCTGAGCGCCATTGCCAAGGCGAAAAGCAACAGGAAGAGTGGGCATCCCTGTCTCGTCCCACGGTGTAACTCAAAGTATCCCAAACTCACTCATTTTGTCCACACACTCGCCACCACTGCCTTATACAGTAACCGGATCCAATCCAGAAACCCCTGTCCGAACCCGAACCGCCCCAGCACCTCGAGCAAATACGCCCACTCCGCCCGATCAAAAGCCTTCTTCCCTCCATCGTCACCACTATCTCAACCTCCTACCCCCCCCCCCCCCCCTCCCCCCAAGAGCTTCTTAATCTCTTTCAGTAACCTCCGCACATTTGCAGACAACTGCCTTCCAAAATCCGTCTGATCCTCCCTAATCAACCCCGGCACACAATTGTCAATTTGCGATGCAAGTGCCTTCGCCAAAAGCTTGGCATCGACATTCTATAACTATATCAGGTGATACAATCCACACTGCCTCCAGGTCCTTATTCTTTTTAAGAATCAGGGAGATGGAAGCATGCGATAAAGTAGGGGCGAGTTTCCCCCCGCCCCCTCTCCCGCGCTTCATTATATTTTTTTATTAAGGTATTTATATATACATACATATTATATATCCTCACCAGCAGTGGCTACAGCTCCCCCCCCCCAAACTTTTTATAAAACTCTAGTGGGAACCCACCCGGGGTCTTCCCTGTCTGCCTCGCCCCAATGCCATCCATCATCTCCCGCAGCCCAATTGGGGCCTTCAGGCCCTGAACCTGCCCCTTCTCCACCTTGGGGAACTCCAACCCATCCAGGAACCGCCATATCCCCTCTTCCCCACTTGGGGGTCCAACTCATAGAGCCTCCTATAAAAGGCCTCAAATACTCCATTCACCTCTCCGGGTCCATCACCACTGTACCCCCCTCTTTCCTCACTCTACCGATTTCCCTTACCGCTACCTGCTTTCTCAACTGATGGGCCAACATCCTGTTCGCCTTCTCCCTGTACTCATAAACTGCCAACCCTCTCCACCTGGCCCTCCGCAACTGCCGCGTTGCATTCCCCATAGATACTAACCCAAATTCCATCTGGAGCCTCTGTCTCTCCTTCAACAACCCCTCCTTTGGTGCTACCGAGTACATCCTATCTACCCTCAAGTTCTCATTGATGAGCCTTGCCCTCTCCTCCCACTCCACCCTCTTCCTGTGCACCCAAATCAAAATAAATTCCCCTCTAACTACACCCTTAAGTGCCTCGCACAACATGGCAGCTGTGACCTCCCCCTATATCATTTTTTTAAATATCAGGGATTAAACCTTGCACTGACCCAGTGGCAGGAATCCACCTGTATCATTTTTTTTTTAAATAACATTTTTTTTTTAAGAGTACCCAATTTTTTTTTTCCAATTCAGGGGCCAATCCACCTACCCTGCACACCTTTGGGTTGTGAGGGTGAAACCCATGTATACACTGGGAGCATGTGCAAACTCCACACGGACAGTGCCCCAGGGCCGGGATTCGAACCCGGGTCCTCAGCACTGTAGGCAGCAGCGCTAACAACTGTGCCACCGTGCTGCTCCCTCCCCCTTATCATTCACCCCCAATAGCCCCGAATGGCAGCTCTCACCTACTGACACATCCCCTCATCCGCCAACAGCCCGACATCTAATCTCCACTGTGGCCGTTGGGCCTCCCCCTGAACCACCTGCAAATCTACCCAATGTGGTGTTTGGTCAGAGACCATGATTGCCGAACCAGCAGTGCCTTGTCCATTACGATAAAGTAAATCGGGAATACACCCGCTGCATATGGGAGAAGTATGAAAATTCTTTAATTCGCCCTCTGTCTCCCAAACTTCCATGGGTCCGCCCCCCCCCCCCATGCATTCCATGAACCCCCTCCGCTCCCTAGCCACTGCCAACCCCCTTGACGACTTCGGGCTCGACCGGTCCATGCTCAGATCCAGGACCGTATTAAATTTCCCCCCCACTCCCCATAGTCAACCTGTGCGTATCGAAATCCGGAATCCTCCCCAACACCCATCTCATAAAATTCACATCACCCCAATTCGGACATAAACATTTACCAGGACCACTGGCATGCCCTCCAGCTTCCCACCAACCACCACATATTTACCCTCTGGATCGGCCACAATGCTCCCACCTCAAACACCACCATTCCCCTCGTCTTCATATCCAGCCCCGAGTGGAACACCTGCACCATCCATCCCCTCCTCAGCCAAGTCTCCCCCACTTCAGGTGTGTCTCCTGTAAGAACACCATGTCCGTCTTTATACTCTTCAAATGCATGTACACATGTGATCGCTTAACCAACCCATTCAACCCTCGCATGTTCCACGTGACCAGCCTGGTTAGGAGGCTCCCTGCCCCCCTCACTGCCGATCAGCGACACTCCTTCTTGGCCAGTCCCTGGCCCGCGTCACGTGCCTCTCTAGGCCCACCCTCGGATATTCACCGCCATCCCTCACTTCCCAACTGCGCCACATCAACCGCACCCACTTTAGCAATCCTTCCCCTCTCCCCTCCCCCTTCACCCCCAACAAAGAATCAACCCCATTCACCCCCTATGCCTTCCTCCTAACGACCCCCCCACTTCACTTCAGTTAACTAGCCTGCCTAGCTGCCCAAAGTCTCTAATCTCCCCATCCCCCTCCAGCCCACCCTTCCCCCCCCCCCCCCCCATCCCTCCCAACCACCAACAAACAAAGAAGAACAAAAGTCCCCATCGCCGTTCCCCCATCGAACCCCACTCCGACCTACCCATCTCAAACGTTCTACCACAAACACAAAGCTCCATTCTAAAGTTCAGTGCCCTCACATTCCTCCCAGAACATGGTCTCTCATAAAGTCTAACGCCTCCTCCGGCGAGTCAAAATAGAACTCCTGCTTCTGATGAGTCACCCAAAAGTGGGCAGGGTACAACACCGAAAACTTCCAAATTCCACTCCCTTCTTGAAGAGGGCAGCCTTTACCAGTTGAGCTCGGCTCTCTTCTTTGCCAATTCCGCATCCAGGTCTTGGTTGACCCGCAGCTCACTCGCACAGATATAAATTAATAGGTTTGATTTATTAGCCATTACAGAGAGATAGTTGCAAAATGACCAAGATTGAGAACAAAATATTCCAGGATAATTAACATCTAGGCGAAAGAGGCAAATTGGAAAAGGAAGACAGTCTTGCCAATATACGATAGGCTAAAGACTAGAGAGAAAGGATACTAGCTCAGAAAATCAAGAATAATAAACTTGGGTTGAGCTAAGAAACAGCAAGGGCAGAAAACATTGATGAGCGTTGTCTACAGATCTCCTGAAAGTAGTTAGAATCTAGGGTAATAGAATAAATGTGGGGATTTTAAACTTCAAATAGATCAGGCAACCAGTAATAGTGTGAATGATGAATTCATGGAATGTATTCATGGGTGGCACGGTAACACAGTTGTTAGCACTGTTGCTTCACAGCGCCAGGGACCCGGGTGTGATTCCCGGCTTGGGTTACTGTCTGTGTGGAGTCTATGTGGAGCCTGCACATTCTCCCTGTGTCTGCGTGGGTTTCCTCCGGCCAACGCTCGTGACCCATGCCGGCCAACACTCGTGACCCATGCCGGCCAACCTTCGTGACACACCATTATTGCTTACTTTTAATGCGGCAGGTGAGCCTGCTTGGTCCTCACAATATCACATGCTTTGTTATTCAATATTGCATTTCTGCTAAGGACTTCAGCTGACGATTTAAGTTATCGCTGCATCCTTTGAAAACAATTAAGAAGTTTGTCCTCGAAATCGCCGTGCTTAGCCTTCAAATGCCTTTAAAGATTTGAGGGTTTTAAACTTTCATTTGCCAGTACTTCCCTGCACATAACACACTTGGGCTTTGCATCCTGATTTGCATTGGCACAATGAAAGCCAAATGTCAATAAATCATCTTTATACTGCTATGTCAGCTTCTTCTTAATTGTTTGTTCACCAGAGGCCCTGGAGCTCTCGATACAGCTCACACCAGCACTGCTTTGTCCTGCCCTGGACTCTCCTGAAAAGCTCTCTCCTGCAGATTCAATTGTGAGATGCTGGCCTGTTTGTGTCTCTGGCCCTCTCTCCCTTAATACAAAAGAATCCATCTTCAGTTCTTCACAGAGTCCTGTTGCTTGCTTGCTGGCAGCTACAAAATGGAGGAATCTCTCCTTCGTGATTTCATACCCAAAGCGCGGATGTGCAAGGCGCATGCATCCATGTACGTTCTGACCTTCTCTCTGCTACTGCCTCTGGCAGAAAGACTCCATTGTTCATATTTAAAGGCCGGTTGCGGCCAGCATTCTTTTCTTACTTTGAAACTTTATTTCCAATACCTGATTTTTCCAAATTTATGACTTTTGACGACTGAAAATTAAAACAAATTCAGTTGAGCATGCGCATCCTTACATTTACACACAAACATTGTTTTAAATATATTCCAATTTCTTTAGAGATTTAAACAAGCATAGAAAAATTGTACAATCTTGTTTTTATTTTATAAACTATGACTTTAGACGAGATGAAGTAATTTGTCAAACACATACAATGTCACAATATTTCTCACTGGTTCCACTGCACTGCACTATCCAAACATCCAAGTCATTTTTTTCTCTATTCTTACCAAAAGCATTTACTTCCTGGTTTCCAGAGTGGCGACACAAAGTGATGACTATGTAGGTTTATTCCAGTGTTGACATATGTCAGCCGTATTGACTGGCCATGTTTGATCGGTATTGTTCGCCGACACACCTGGTCTGGCTTCCCTCTCACTGTCCAGTAGCTGCATCCACTCTAGTCACAGGAGTGCAAGTAGACTTTATGGCAGCCGGCGAACAGCTTGACCACGGAGCCGCAGGTCGCATACTGCCAATAGGTGGTGGGGGATGAGCCGAGCAGTGCACAGAGGATGAGCACCAGAGCGGGGTCACCACTGTTAACATTGCAAGCCCAAGTGGACGCCTGCCAGCACCTGACCCCCCCCCCCCCCCCACAATGTGGTGACCTGCACACAGCCTAGCCTCGTGCCACCTGCCCCTTCAAACAATGCAACCAGTCGGGGACTGCCCCCGGTCGTATTCTTAAAAGCCGGTCGCGGCCATTGGGGGATTCTTCCCGCGATCGGGAACACCACAACCAGTCGCTCCGCAACACTTGTGGGTCGCGACCCTGAGTTTGAAAAACCCTGCTTTAAGGCACAGATGAAGTGGATAAGACATGACTAACAAGAGGAGTTAAAGATGGTGTTCAATTTAAGGAGGAGACTCTTACTGTTACCAAAAGGAATAGTAAACCACGGATTTAGGATTTTAGAATTCAACCAAAGAGGACCAAGAAATTGATGAGGAAAGAGAATGGGAGAATAAACTAACAAGAGACAAATCTATAGAAATGTTTACAATCTGTAATGTTAATAGGAAGAGATTAGGGAATGTAAGCATGGGCCCATTACTGGCAGAGACAGGTGAAATTGTAATAAGGAATAAAGAAATAGCAGAGACATTTGAAAAAAATGTTGTAACTCTCTTCACAGTAGAAAACACACAATTATTTGGAAATAATGGAGAACCAAAGGTTTAGTGAGAATGAGGAACTTAAAGAAATCAGTACAGTCTTTGTAAAGAAATAGCACTGAAGTGTCACAAGGAGGCTTACATTAACACTGCATTGAAGTTACTGTGAAAATCCCCCAGTCGCCACACTATGGCACCTGTTTGGGTACATGGAGCGAGAATTCAGAATGTCCAATTCACCTAACAAGCACGTCTTTTGGGACTTGTGGGAGGAAACTGGAGTGGCCGGAGGAAACCCATGCAGACACAGGGAGAACATGCGGACTCCACACAGACAGTGTCCCAAGCTGGGAATCGAACCCTTGCCCCTGCTGCTGTGAAGCAACTGTGCTAACCACTGTGCCATCATGCTGCCCTGATGTAGTTTATATGGATTTCAGCAAAGCCTTTGACAAGGACTCACATGGGAGACTTATAAAGAAATTAATAGCACATTGGATCCAGGATAACATGGCAAGTTGGATCGAAAATTGGCTTAGTAATAGGAGGCAGAGGATGGTGGCAGAAAGCTGTTTGTGTGACTGGAGGCTTATGCCCCCAGGGATCAGTGCTGGGTCCCTTATTGTTTGTGATATATATAAATGATATAGAAGAAAATGTGTGGGGGGGTGATAAGTAAGTTTGCAGATGACATGGAAATTGTCCGGGTGGTTGACAGTGGAGAAGAAGGTCTCGGGAGGATACAGACTGGTTGGTCAGATTACAGATCAGTGGCAGATGAAATTTAACCTTGAAAAGTGTGAGGTGAGGCATGATCAATCTTACATGACAAGGGAGTACTCAATGAATGGCAGGACACTGGGAAGCGTAAAGGAACAGAGGGATCTTGGGATGCATGGCCACAGATGCTTGAAGGCGGCAGGAAACCTTTTAATAGAGTAGTTAAAAAGGCATATGGGACACTTGCCTGTATCAGTCATGGCATAGATTATAAAAGCACGGAGGTTATGTTGGAGCAGGACACAATTTTGCTTAGGCCACAGCTGGAGTGCTCAGTTCTGGTCATTGCACTATAGGAAGGATGTGATTGCACTAGAGAGGGTGCAGAGGAGATTCACCAGGATGTTTCCCGGGATGGAGCATTTTAGCTATGAACAGAGCTGGATAAGCTCGGGTTGTTTTCTTTGGAGCAGAGAAGGCTGAGATAGTACCTGATTGAGGTGTATAAGGTATGAGGGACATGGACAGGGTGAATAAAAAGCAGCTGTTCCCCTTAGTTGAAGGGTCAGTAACAAGGGGGCATAATTTTAAGGTGAAAGGGAGTATGTTTAGAGGGGATTTGAGGAAAAGGTTTTTCACCTGGAATGACTACCTGGGAGGGTAGTTGAGGCAGGAAACCTCACAATCTTTAAATGCACTTGAAATGTCATTACGTTCAAGGCTATGGGCCAAGTGCTAGAAAGTGGGATTAGAACAAAGAACACAGAACAAAGAAAAGTACAGCTCAACAACAGGCCCTTCGGCCCTCCAAGCCTGCGCCGACCATGCTGCCCGTCTAAACTAAAAGTATACATTTGAGTAGTTTTTTTGTTGTTGTTGCAGGTGTACTGTTGATAGTAGATGCATTGATTTTGCTCTTGCAGACTTCCCGAGATTCAAGCACAATTCCGAAGATTGGAAAGTAACAAACATAAACCCATTATTTAAGAAAGATAGAAAGAAAGAAAGAAAAGGGAAAACGAGGAACTTACCATCATTAGTAGGCAAAATGTTAGAAACTAGCTTGGAAGGTGTTGACAGGCTTTTAGTAAAGCATAATTTCATTAAACAGAGACAACAAGGATTTATGAAAGGGAACAGGCGATTGATAAGTCTGTTACCAGTTTTTTTTAATGGTTGTAAATAGTAGAATGTATAAGAGGAGTACTATTGAATATAGTGCATTTTGATTTTCAAAACATATTTGATAAGGTGCTACACGAGTATTACTTAAAATTAGGTCTCAGAGAATTGAGGTACTATAATAGGATTGAGGATTTATTAAAGGACTGAAAAAAGAGAGTAGGAATAAATGGGACATTTTCAGGTTGGCAGTCTGTAAGTAGCAGGATTAATACTCAGGACCGGGCGTACCAAGTTGGCTGGCATTACAAAGTTAGGTGGGAAGTTAGGGTAAAGAGGATCAAAGAGACCACAGAGAGATGTAGACAGGTTGGATGAGTGGACAAGGACATAACAGGTGGAATACAATGGGGTGAGTGTGAAATGATCCAGTTTTCTATGAAAAACCGAAAAGCAGAATATTTTTTAAATGGTGAGAGACAAGGAGGTATTGGGTGTTCAGAAAGACCTGGTGTCCTTGGTCAAATCACAGAAAGTTAACACAGGAAAAGAAAACAATTAGGAAAATATTGGAAAAGGATTGGAGTACAAGAATAAATAAATCTTATTTCAATTATATAGGGTCTTGGTGAGAGCACCTCTGGATGGAGTACTGTGTGCAATTTGTGTCGTCTTATCCAAGGAAGCATATACTTGTCTTAGAGCAAGTGTAGTCAGGTTCACCAGAGTGATTCCTTGGATGGGGGGATTGTTCTATGAAGAGAGATTGTGCAGAGGAATGAGTGGTGATCCAATTGATGTACATAGAGCCTTTAAAGGGCTTGACAGGGTAGTCCTTATACCCCAATTCCTGTAAGGACTCAATCCCATTCTCCCAGTTTGTCCACCTCTGTCAGATCTGTTCCAATGATACCACCTTTGAAAATGCTTCTGACACATCTGCCCTTTTCCTCAACCGAAGTTTCCTCCCAGGGCATTCAATCTTGTCTGACCCATCTCCCGCACCTCTGCCCTGCCCCTATTCCCTCCTTCCCAGAACCATGATAGGATCCCTCTTGTCCTCACTTTTCACCCCATTAGCCTCCAGATTCAAAGGACCATCCTCTGCCAACTCCTCCAACTCCAGCATGATGCCACCAGTAAACACGTCTTTCCCTCAACCTCCTTATCATCATTCCACAGGGACCACTCCTTCTGTGACAGCCTGGCCTACACCTCCATCACTCTCAAACCTTTATCCCCTTCCCACTGCACCATCCCATGCCATCGCAGAAGGTGCAACACCTGCCCCTTTACCTCCTCCCTCCTCACTGTGCAAGGTCCCAACACTCCTTTCAAGTTAAGCAATGTTTCATTTGCACCTCCTTCAATTTGGTCTGCCATATTCACTGCTCATGATGCAGTCTCTTCTACATTGGGGACATTAAATGCAGACTAGGTGACCGCTTTGTGGAACACCTTCGCTCAGTCCACAAGCATGACATCAAGCTTCCCATCACGAACCATTTCAACTCAGCATCTTGCTCTCATGCCCACATGTCCGTCCTTGGCCTGCTGCAATACTGCAGTAAAGCCCAACTTAAATTGGAGGAACAACACCTCATCTTCCGATTAGACATGTTATGTAGCCTTCCGAACTCAACACTGAGTTCAACAGCTTTAGACTGTGATCTTTCTCCTCCAACTTGACTGCCACACACAACACCCGCCATGCCAAATCCCCGTTGGACTAAAGAAGGACTACCATATAGAGGACCTCCAACTAGGGATTCTCACCTACTCCATTTAGCAGGATGAAATGCCAGAGTGTATCCGAACGGCAGACAGGGATGAAAAGTGGAAGGTGTGCAAAAGCAGCCTTTACAGGAAACATGCACACAGAAAGTAGAATTACATGGAGGGAGTTCCCAAGAGCTGGTTCAGGTTGAAAGGAAGAGGTGCCTGAGGGAGCATTGGAGTGCTTTACACACCTGAGCCACTCACCACCTTGAATGCAGTTCAGGCCGAGCAGCATTTTGTAAAGATTCTTAATGGCTTTGGCTGTGCTCTGTCATGCAGCTCCTCCGGCCACGTCTAGCCCGCCTCTCCACCCATCCAATACATCCCTGACACTGGTCACTTTGAGCCGCCTTCACCGCCAGTCAAATGAACCTTTCCTGAAGGCGTTGTGGATTCCTGATAGTCACTACAGTTAATAGGGGAGAGTTCCTGGAGTGTTTTAAAATTATTTTATGGGACGTGGGCATCCCTTTTTATTGCCCATTCCTAATTGCCATTGAGAAGGTGGTGGTGTGCTGCCTTCTTGAACTGCTGCAATCCATATGGTATAGGTACACCTACAGTGCTGTTAGGGAGAGAGTTCCAGGATTTTGACCCAACGACAGTGAAGGAATGACGATGTGTTTCCAAGTCAGGATGGTGAATGGCTTGGAGGGGATCCGTCAAATGGTGGTGTTCCCATGTGTATGCTGCTCTTGTCCTTCTGGATGTGCAGTCGTGGGTTTGGGGGATGCTGTCTAATGAGCTTTGGTGAGTTGCTACAGTGCATCTTGTAGATGGTATACACTGCTGAGGGGGTGAATATTTGTGGTTGAGGTGCCAGTCAGTGGGTTGCGTTGTCCTCGATGGTGTCAAGCTTCTTGAGTGTTATTGGAACAATACTCATACAGGCAAGTGGGGAGTATTCCATCACTCTCCTGACTTGTACCTTGCGGGTGGGCTGTGGGGAATCAGGAACTGAATTACTCATCACACGATTCCCAGCCTCTAACCTGCTCTTATAACCACAGTATTTATCTGGCTAGTCCAGTTCAGTTTCTGGTCTGTGGGAACCTCAGCATACTTCTCTTCCGTCAGACACAAGAAATTGAGTAATGTACATTGTGTCTCCATGTTGCTGTTGCTATTGAAGCTGGCTCTGATGGTCCTCGTGTCAAGAAAACAGCTGAACCATCACTTAACAGCTACAGTTGTTGGGGAGACGTGCAGAGCCACTCCTGTGCCTTTGGCCGGTGGAGCTCAAATATGTTCCATCCTTTCTAGTGATGCCTGTGCTTTTTGCATCAAAGCGAAAGGACTTAACAAGCAGTGCCACCTTTGCAAATTTTTTTTTGCAGGATCTGGGCTTTGCTGGCTAGGCCACCGTTTATTGCCAATCCCTAATTGCCCCGAGAGGGTGGTGGTGAGTTGTCTTCTTGAACCGCTGCAGTCCATATAGTGTAGGAACACTCACAATGCTGTTAGGGAGGGAGTTCAAGAATTGTGGCCCGGCGCATGTGGATAAGGTAGTCAAGAAGGCATACGGCACGCTGGCCTTCATTGATCAGGGCATTGAATATAAAAATTGGCAAGTCATGTTGCAGCTATACAGGACCTCAGTTCGGCATCATTTGGAATATTGTGTACAATTCTGGTCGCCACACTACCGGAAGGATGTGGATGCTTTGGAGAGGGTACAGAGGCGGTTTACTAGGATGTTGCCTGGTATGGAGGGCATTAGCTATGAGGAGAGGTTAGATAAACCCGGTCTGTTCTCACTGGAACGACGGAGGTTGAGAGTTGACCTGATAGAGGTCTACAAGACTATGAGTGGAATGGACAGAGTGGATAGCCAGATGCTCTTTCCTTGGGTAGGAGAATCAATGACTACGGGGACATAAGTTTAAAGTGCGTGGGGAAAAGTTTAGAACAGATGTGCGAGGCAAGTTTTTTTACACAGAGGTTGGTAGATATATGAAACACGCTGCCTGGGGAGGTGGTGGGAACAGGTACAATAGCGGCATTTAAGGGGCATCTAGACAAATATATGAATAGGGTGGGAATGGAAGGATACAGACTCCGTAAGTGCATACAGTTTTAGTTTAGGCAGGTACCATGGTCGGCGCAAGCTTGGAGGGCCTTGGGTCCTGTTCTTATGCTGTATTGTTCTTTGTTCTTTGACATCAGCAAACCCCTGCCAGAATCCACTGAGCTTCGGACATGCTCAAAACATACAGACATGATCAACAGGCCCACCCGCACACCACCTACACATATCCTCCACCCCTTCAAAAAACCTGCTCATCTGGGCCACAGTCATGTGCGCCCTGTGGACCACCTTAAATTGTATCAGGCTAAGCTTGGCACACAACAAGGAGATATTGACACGCCTCAGGGCCTCCTCCCACAACCCAGCCTCCACCTCCCCACCAGCTCTTCCACTTTTGCTTCACCTCCCCTATCGGGGCTCCATTCCATTCCATCAGTTCCTTATAAATCTCCGATACCTTCCCCTCCCCCACTCCTGTTTTTGACACGACATTAGACTGTAGCCCCTGGGGCGATAGGTACGGGAATGTCGATACCTGCCTCTGCACAAAGTCCCTCATCTGCAGGTAGCGGAACCCATTCCCACCGGGTAGCTCAAAGTCCTCCTCCAACTCTTCCAAAGACGCAAAGCCGCCGTCGATAAACAAATCCCCAAACTGCTCGATCCCCGCCCGCTGCCGGAACCCCCCATCCAAACCCCCCTGGAACATACTGCCGTTTGCCACATACTGGTGCCCACACTGACGCCCCCTCCAGGCCCATGTGCTGCCGCCACAGTCCCCGCACCCTCAGGACAGCCATTACTACTGGGCTTGTGGAGAACCTGGCCGGCGAGAATGGCTGAGGCGCTGTTAACAGTGCTACTAAACTCGTGTCTCTACATGAGGTCGCCTCCATCCGCTCATACCGACCCCATCCCCACTACGTACTTCCTGTCCATCGCTATTTTTGCCGCCCAGTAATAATTTATAAAGTTCGGAAGGGCCAGACCCCGCATTTGACCCTGCTCCAGCAGCACCTTCTTCACCCGCGGGGTTTTATATGCCCACACAAACCCTGAGATCTCCGCACTCACTTTCTTGAAAAAGGCTTTTTGGGATAAAGAAAGGTAGGCTCTGGAAAACAAGAGGACCTTATCATCTGGACCCTCCCCACCTAAGACAGCGGGAGGGCATTCCACCTTCTGAAATCCCCATCATCTGCTCCACCAACCGAGCCAGAATCAGCTTATGCAGCTGCTCCCCTCTGCGCCACCTGAATGCCCAAAAACCGAAAGCTCCTCCCCCACCACCTTGAACGGCTTCTCCTCCAATCTCTTCTCCTGTCCCTTCGCCTGGATCGGAAAGACCTCACTCTTACCCATATTCAATTTGTATCCCGAAAACCGGACGAATTCCTCTAGAAATGCCCCCCATCATGTTCGAAATGTACACTAACAGGTTGTCTGCGTAAAGCGAGACGCTAATGCTCCACGCACCCCAACCCCCCCCCGCCCGGTACTATCCCCTGCCAGTCCCTCGACGCTCTCAGTGCCATCACCAACGGCTCTCTAGTCCTATAGCCAAGGCAAAAAGCAGCGGGGAGAGTGGACATCCCTGCCTCGTTCCCTGGTGCTGCGTAAAATAACCCAAGCTCACCCAGTCCACAAAGCGCTGCCCAAACCCAGGACCTCCCACAAATAGTCCCACTCCACCCGATCAAAGGCCTTCTCCGTGTCCATGGTGACCACCACCTCCACCTCTTGTCCCTCGGGGGACATCATTATCACGTTTAGCAACCTCCTGATATTCGCCGCCAGATGCCTCCCCTTAACGAACCCCATCTGGTCCTCCCCTATTACCCCTGGCACACAATCCTCAAATCTTGAGGCCAAGATTTTGGCCAACAATTTGGCATCCACATTGAATAGGGAGATCGGCCTGTAAGACCCACACTGCTCCAGATGCTTATCCTGTTTCAGAATGAGAGAGATCAAGGCCTGCAACATTTTCGGGGGGAGCACCCGTTCCCTTGCCTCGTTAAATGCCCTTACCAACAAGGGCCCCAGAACCCCCGAGAACCTTTTATAAAATCCCACTGGATACCCGTCCAGACCCAGGGCCTTGCCTGACTGCATGGCCTCCAGCCCCTCCATCGGCTCCTCTTCCACCCTCGGGAACTCCAACCCCTCTGAAAACCACCTCATCCCCTCCACCCTGGTTGGGGATTCCGACTCATACAGCCAACTGTTAAAATCTCTAAACATCCCATTAACCCCCACAGGGTCCAAAACCACGTTCTCCCCTCTGTCCTTCACTTTCCCGATCTCCCTCGCTGCCTCCTGTTTCCTCAATTGGTGTGTCAGCATCCTGCTCGCCATCTCACCACATTCATACACTGCGCTTCTCAAATGCTCCACCGCCTCCCCGTGGATAACAACCCGAACTTCATCTGCAGCTTCTGCTGCTCCTTTAACAGCCCTGCCTCCGGGGCTTCGGAGCACCTCCTATCCACCTGCAGGATCTCCTCCACTAGCCTTTCCATCTCCACCCACTCCGCCTTCTCCCGATATGCCCGTATCGATATGAACTCCCCTCTTACCACTGCCTTCAATGCTTCCCATACCATGGCCGCCGAGACCTCCCCCATATCATTTATCTCCATGTACCCCCGAATGGCCTCCCTCACCCGCTCACACACCTCTTCATCTGCCAACAGCCCCACATCTAGCTTCCATTGCGGGAACTGCATCGTCCCAGATCGGAGCATAAATATTCACCAGCATCCCCTCCAATTTTCCACTCACCATCACATATAATAATAATAACCTTTATTGTCACAAGTAGGCTTACATTAACACTGCAATGAAGTTACCATGAAAAGCCCCTAGTTGCCACTTTCTGGCGCCTGTCTGGGTACACGGGGGGAAGAATTCAGAATGTCCAATTCACCTAATAGCACGTCTTTCGGAACAATCCTCGCCAAACACAGTTGGGACTGAAGGCCGATAAATCCCCAGGGCCTGATAATCTACATCCCAGAGTACTTAACAAATTGGCCCTAGAAATAGTGGATGCATTGGTGGTCATCTTCTAAGATTCTATAGACTCTGAACAGTTCCTCCAAATTGGAGGGTAGCTAATGTAACCCCACTATTTAAAAAGTGAGGTAGAGAGATAACGGGGAATTATAGACCAGTCAGCCTGTGCCAGTATTGAGGAAAATGCTAGAGTCCCTTACAAAAGATTTAATAGCAGGGCACTTGAAAAACAGTGGAATGGCTATAGATTGAGAAAGGGGAATGTGCAATGAGACCTGGGTGTCCTCGTATACCAATCACTGAAGGCAAGTATGCAGATGTAGCAAACGGTGAGTAAGGCAAATGGTATGTTGGCCTTCATAGCGAAAGGATTCCAGTGCAGGAACAAGGATGTTTTGCTGCAGTTACATGGGACCCTAGTAAGACCACACCTGGAATATTGTGTGCAGTTTTGGTCTCCTTATCTGAGGAAGGATGTTCTTGCTATGGAGGAATTAATTCCAGGGATGGTGGAACTGATGTATGAAGAGAGATTGAGTCAGTTAGAACTATATCCGCTGGAGTTTAGAAGAATAAGGGGGTCTCATAGAAACCCTGAAAATTAACAGGACTAGACTGAGTAGATGCAGAAAGAATGTTCCTGATGACTGGGGAGTGGTAGACCATTTAGGGCTGAGATGAGGAGAACGTTCTTCACACAGTGGCCACAGAAGCAATTGAGGCCCAAACATTGTATGTTTTCAAGAAGGAGTTGGATATAGCTCTTGGGGATAAAGGGATCAAAGGATATGGGAGGAAAGTGGGAATAGGTTACTGGGTTGGATGATTAGCCATGATCATAATTAATGGCGGAGCGGGCTCGAAGGGCCGAATGGCCTACTCCTGTTCCTATTTTCTATGTTTCTAAGTAGGTTTTTCCCTTTTGTTGGCCTGTAGCTGCTAGCGAGGGAACCAGTCTAGCAGCAATGCCCTTCAGGACTCAGCCAACTCAATTAGTAGTGATGCAACCAAATAATTCTTGGTGGTGGACATTGAATCCCCCCTTAGAATGTATTATGTGCCTTTGCCACTCTCAGTGCTTTTCCAGTTGATGTTCAACAAAGAAGATTCATCAGCTGAGGGAGGCCAGTAGGTGGTAATTAGCATGAGGTTTCATTGCCCATGTTTGACCTGATGCCATGTGACTTTATGTGTCCAGAGGCAATGTTGATGATTCCCAAAGCAACTTCCTCCCAACTGTATACCACTGTGCCACAACTTCTGCATAGTGCGTCCTGCTGGTGGGACAAGACATATCCAGGAATTGTGATGGTGGTGTCTGGGACATTGTTTACAAGATATGATTTAGTGAGTATGGCTATATCAGGCTATAGTCTGTGGGATAGCTCTCCCAATGTTGACAGAACACCCCAGAAGTTACTGAGAAGGACTTTGCAAAGTTGACAAGGCTGAATGATCCGTCCTATTTCGGTCCTTTTTTTACTTTTTGATAGCGCAATTGAGTGGCTTGTTAGGCAATTTCAGAGGGCATTTTAAGAGTCCAGCACATTGCTGTGAGTCTGGAGTCACATGTGGACCAGATCAGGTAAGGACAACAGATTTCCTACCCTGAAGGACATAAGTGAACCAGATGAGTTTTTACAGCAATTGATTATAGTTTCTTGGTCACTGTGACTGAGTCGAGCTTTCCAGATATATTAATTAAGTGAATTTAAATTCCAGCAGCTGCCCCGGTGGATTTTAACCTGTGTCTCAAGAGCATTAGCCTGGGCCACTTGCAGCTAATCCTACAACATACTCAAAATTTAACTTGACTCACATGTTTACAGAGAAATGAAAGTGACTGCTGGTTTCCGTATTTCATTTTTCAAATAAATCTATGGTGGCTCTCATGTTTCATGTATGCTAAACATGGAATAATGCTTTGCAAAATTGCAGTTTATAAGAATGAAAAATATTTGGTACCAGTCGTAGAAAATTTAGATCTCTTGTATTTGTCTCTGTAGCCTAATGTTTTTCTTGCATGCACTTCAGTTAACTTGTTTAACTTGCATACCAGTAACCAAAGCACATCAGATATTTAGCGCTTTGTGCAACATTAGTTAAAAAATGTTGACAGTCAATACCATTGACCATCTTCTATTGACCAGATAAAGCTGTTCAATTTGGACATTGACTGTGATGTAGGAGAAAGTGGTATTGCTGCTGTTTATTTAGAACAGGGTGGCCTTCAAAGACATGGGGCTGGATTATCCGATTCTGAGACTAAGTGCTGACGGCAGTGTGGGAACGGTGGGGTTTTACGACAAAAAAACGGCGCAAAACGGCCACCGATCCTCCGTCTGGTGGGGGTCTAGCAGGCATGCAACGTAGAGCCTCTGTGGATACAGCCGGAGAATTGCCGTGTCTGTGGCCGCGCATGTGCACGGCGGTAGCCTGCAGCGAACATGCCGTGTACCATGGCGCCGATCGCGCGCGGACCCGGCCTGCCAAATAGTGAACCCCTTTGGCCAGGTTCACCACCCCCCACCAGTGCCCCCAGTCCCTGCCAAAGCCCCCCTTGCCTGCGGTTGCCCCCCCCCCCCCCCCCCCCCGCCCCAGATTTAGTCCTAGAAAAAAATACCACACGCAACCGACGCCATCGGGAACACGGCCCGTCGGGGGTGGAGAATCGGGGGAGGGCCTCAGGTAACATCCTGAGGCCGTCCCGATGGCATGCGGCGTACTCCTAGAGGATGCCGTTTTGGAGGGGGTGGAGCATCGCAAAAGTGGTGCCGCCTTCGATTTCGGTGCCAATGTGTATTCTCCGGCCGAACGTGAGTTCGGCGTCGGAGACCGGAGAATCCCACCCATGGTAAATACGAAAAGACAATGAAAGGGTTAACTAGCCAATTAGAGCTACTCTCCTTCTTACACGCCCAGTTTTGTAGATTAAAGTTTATAAAATTAGATTACTTAAATAAACGATTGATATAATCAGTTTGCAAAATATTTGGAATTTTCTAGCGAAGGCTGAAATCAAATGAAGAGGCCATATAATGTTGCTCGCACTTTTAAATTCCCAGTTTGTTCTGTTTTGATGCGATTTGTTACAGGTGTCCATGCAGTTTCGAAATGTTGAAAATACTTGGATTGTAATTGATTTGCTTTCCAAGCATCACGGTGGAAATTTACCCCATCAAATATTTCTAGCAAATTTTAAGAGTGAATTATTGAACTTTCCTCAGAGGATAACCTGCACATCACTGTTGACCTTTCAGTGGGCAGCAGCTGAAGAGTGGTGGAATGTTTCCAGAGAATGATCACATGGTCTTTCACACATTGAAAACCTGTTGTTTTATCTTTTAGTTGTACTATTGCAAACCCACATGACTACTTTTCTTTTTAGTATAACATTGGTGGATTCTGCAGTTTCAGCATGTGCATCAGCTGGTTAGGGCAGTGTTTAAGATCCCTGGGACTTCACTGCATGTTTGAGTGCACACTCACATTTGACCAAAGTGCATTGCAATAGATTGTTCAAGCAGTTGCAGTTAATTAGTAATAGTGAGCCGTATCCAGTTGCAGTAGGTGATCTTTCTCCTGACATGGTTCTTTCCATCACACGTGCACAATAAAGCATGATGTGTATTACCAATTGGGTAATATAACTGCAATACTTCGAAGATTGCACAGTTCTTTTGAAAAATTTTATTCAAGTTTTACATTTTTACACTGTACATAAAGATAGATGAGACGGTTACAGTTTACATGTCCATAAGACCAAAAGCCATAGGAGCAGAATTCGGCCACTTGGTCCATCGAGTCTGCTCCGCCATTCAACCATGGCTGATATTTCTCTCTTCCCATTCTCCTGCCTTCTCCCCATAACTCCTGATCCCCTTATTGATCAAAAACCTATCTATCTCTATCTTAAAGACACTCAGTGATTTGGCCTCCACAGCCTTTTACGGCAAAGAATTCCACAGATTCACCAACCTTTAGTCTGAGATTGTGTCCTCTGGTTCTAGTTTTTCCTACAAGTGGAAACATCCTCTTCACGTCCACTCTACCCAGGCCTCGCAGTATCCTGTCGTATAAAATCCCGAATTTAACATCAATTTTGTACAGAGCCGACTTTGTGTGGTTGAAATCGGCACTGGGCTTTGCCAGGTCCGCCCCAATGTCCTGGTATACTTTTATCCTGTGTCCCTCCCAGCTGCTTGCCGAGCCCAGTGTAGGATCCTTTCCCGGTCCTGGTACCTGTGTAGTTGGCAAATATCGCCCTAGACTGCTCCCCGGCCTTGAACATAGAACATAGAACATTACAGCGCAGTACAGGCCCTTCGCCCTCGATGGTGCGCCGACCTGTGAAACCACTCTAAAGCCCATTTACACTATTCCCTTATCGTCCATATGACCATTTGAATGCCCTTAGTGTTGGCGAGTCCACTACTGTTGCAGGCAGGGCATTCCACGCCCTCACTACTCTCTGAATAAAGAACCTACCTCTGACATCTGTCTTATATCTACCTCAATTTAAAGCTATGTCCCCTCGTGCTAGACATCTAGACGCTTGAGCTTTGGTTGGAGTGACCTGTGTGCCCTGTCGATCTCTGACGGATTGTGAAAGCTGCACCTTCCAAACAAGTTGCCCAGCATTTGGGCCATGTAGTCAGTTGGGTCTCTGCCCTCAATTACTTCTGGCAGGCCCACTATTCAAATGTTTTGACGCCTGGGCTTGTTCTTTTGCTCCTCAATCTTTTCTTTCAGGCTCGCTTGGGTCTCCACCAACCTCTTTATCTCAGACTCCAGGGCAATGATCCGGCCGCTCTGGTCCATCGATGCCTTTTCGAGTTCTTGGACCGTTTTCCCCTGGGCGTTCAGCCTCCTCATCCCGTCGAGCGGCGCCTGCAAGTTGGCCAGCGCCTCCGTCATCCTGACCGCTGTTTGGATCTCCACCTCGATCTCGTCTTTCATTGTGGTCAGTTCCTTAGTTAGGAACGTATTCCAATCATCTCCCGGGGGGGAGAGTTTGGCGTTTTTTGGGGGGTGGGGGAGAGCCCGCTGTCCGGGCCGCCGTTCTCCCTCTCTCGGGGTTGGCCGGAGACCCCGGCCTCATGGGTCCACCGACCTGCTCATTCACTGCTCCTGCTCATTTCTGCCAATTCTGGCTTCCCTGCAGCCTCTCGAACTACTGCTTCCTCGCATACTTTTCTTCTTCTCTGTCTTTGTGGGTGAGGGGATGATTGAGCTAAATTCGGCCAAAAGTGCCTATTTTGCAGTGTTCTGGCGGAGAGCCACCTGATGTACGACTACTCAGCATATCCCCATCACCGGAAGTCAAATATTGCACAGTTCTATATATATTTGTGTAGAAATAATTTTGTGGGACAAGTAAGATCAACTTGCGTACTAATTATTGTTTAAAGTACAAAAGGGAACCAACAGCAATGTGTTAAAATGAGGCTGTTCTGTTTCAGTTAAACTGAACCAATTGATTTAAATCCCAATCCATTCACTTTTCAAGCAATAAGGGGATTTACTTTCTGGCATGTCACTCTTTCCTAGTTGATATGAATATGAGTTGACTTTAAATAACATTTTTAATTTTGCCTTGTTGATTGCTTTGGCAGTGTATTACTCACCAGAGTTATCTGTATGCTTTTATCCTTATGTTCTTATCCATTGAATGGATGCATACATACCAATACCAATCTAGAAAACAAGCAAAAAGACCGACACAGCAGTCAAAAAGCCAAAAAGAACATCCTTGCTTCTGTGTCTTTGTGTAAACAAGAAGTTACTTAGACTTCGGAAATTAAATAATGAGTATAACCAACTCACTTCACTTGTATTGGAAGGAAAGAACAAAATGTATTGAAGTCTGAAAGGGAAATACAAATTGTGAATGCACAAAATTGATGATGTATGTTTATGGCATCCAGCAATCGAGTCTCCAATTAGCATTCATTATCCAGAAGGCACAGTTCCTGTGAAACTAACAACTGAGGATATTAGTAAAACATTAGATTCAATTTGATTGTTTTCTTTATTCTTAAAAGAAACAAATTATTTAAGATAGCATAGAACCCACAATTGCAGCATTTTGTGTGCAAGCCTAATGTGAGTTTAATTTGCACTATTGAAAATAATGGACACGATTTAACGGAAATGAAACAGTGTCCCGTGTTGAGTGCGTTTAGCTGGATGTTTCCCGGCGCTGGCAGTGCTGAGAACGACCCTGCTGTTAAATGGGACACTGCTTTATTTCTGAGCCTCGATGAGGAACGCCCCGCCAAGGCTACACTTAGTCCCGTTTCCTGTACGAACGAGCTCCAGTCGCCAGTGCAGGAAGAGATTGGGGCATCTTTTTAAATGGTGTTCTGATCTCTTGGCCCCTCCCCCACCGTGGCCTCCAGTCCCCTCCAATGACCCAACTCGCCAATAAGGGGGTCATCGAGCACCCGCATCCCACCTCATAAGGTCATGGCACCCCTGGACCTAATCCCTGGAATGGGCATGATGCCACCTGGCCACCTTGGCACTGCAACCCTGGCAGTGCCCCTGCCAGCCTGACCGTGCCACCTGGGCACCTGAGTTGGGTGCGGCGAGACCAATAGATCGCGCCCAATGTTATAATGGATCTGAATGGCCATCCAGCATTTTGTAGCTCTAATATTGCTATGATTGTCAACTGACCACCGCCCCAGTTATAATGGCACAGCTTTCCCAGTCGATGTAATATAAGGGCATTTGGGTTAGTAAGGCTAATGTGAGACTGAGGAAACAATACCATCCACATTATGTTGTAGAGAGTCACATGATGGTACACTGTGTGTACAAGGTGTCTGGAAGAAACCAGTATGAAAATAACATCTAGGTAGGCTGCACCTTGAAGATGTATATAGTTATGAGATGTTAATAAATGCTTAATGTTCAACCATACAAGCCTCCCAACCTTTTAGTGAGACACCAAACAACTCTGAAATCGTACTAGCTGACCCAAACCTTTAATTTGACGACTTGGAACGAAAAATCGATCTCTTTGAAATCAGGCCTGCAATTGCCATGGGAGTCAGCCAAAGTACGGCATGCATTGTAAGAAGCATTGAAAAAAATACGTTACTGCAGCGCCATCTTGGAAAAATTGACGTGGAACAAAAAATCGATCCCTTTGAAATCAGGCCTGCAATTGTCATGGGAGTCGGCCAAAATGGCATTGTAAGAAGCATTGGGAAAAAAAAGTTACTGCAGCGCCATCTTGGAAAAATTAAAGCTGTACACCCTTGTTCTGAAAAACGTACACTACTAAATTAAAACTACCAGACCAATTTGAGCTCCCGCAAAGACCAAAAGACACAGAATTGGGCGTCACAAAGAAGACATTTTTTTACACTACAGGAGTACATCAGGATTAAGTAGGAAATCAGAAGAAGTACAAGTTAATACATTTTATGCATGTTTGGGGTATTTGCTGATGAAGTAATCCTAATACAAGCCATTGATGAATCCTCAGCCAACTTTGATTCGGTATTAAAAGCCTTGGACGGTATTTTAAACTCCAAATTGTGGAGATCACAGACCTTTTAAAAAAAAGTTATAAAATACCTTCAATAAAGCACCAAAATGGCAAGGATACCCCAGGATGAGGGAGACAGCAGCCAAGCAGAACACACAGTGATCACCAATCATGTCAGCGCAATGACGTGCATGAGCTGAAAACAGCCAAAAGGCTTAAAAATACAGCTTCGAAAATGCCAACACAATACCCAAATTGCAACAGCAGGTGGTGGTGTGGAATGAGCAGATGAACAGGACAAACTAATGGTGTTCGAACAGGGCAGATAAGTTGTTGATAAAGAAAAACCCAACGCTAGGGAATGCAAACTGATGGAGACACCCAAGTACTGTAAACATTGAATATTATGATTTCAACTCCGAACCAACAAAATCTGACCAAAGAGACTGCCATTCCTCCGAATATGACAAGACGAGATCTGGAAGAACTATAAAGCCTCCAGATTGTCTGCATTTGTAAAGTCAAAGATTGGGGATTTGGGGGAGGGAAGAGGTGTGCAGTGGTGGTTGGGATTAGTTGTGGAGAAGGCATAACATGCAAATAAATATTGTACTGTAAATATGTTTAGGTAAAGACTTGGGGGGAGCTGCAGTATCAGGATATTCAGATTAGTAAGGATTAATGTGGGATGAGGGAAACAGTACTCCTACATTATGATGTAGAGAGTCACATGATGGTGGACTGTCTGAACAGAAAATCTGGAAGAAGCCAGCATGGAGATAGCACATACCTTGGAGATATATGTAGTTATCAGTTGTTAATAAATGCTTAATGTTCAACCATACAAGCTTCCAGACCTTGAGTGAAGCACCAAACAACCCTTACAAGAGTCACTGGTGAAGAGACGGCACTTGCTATTGTCCTCGGAGATCTTTGTGGCATGTGTAATGTTCTTGTCGGATGGCCTTATTTATTACAAGAACACTTGTAGTTAAAGCTATAAACAATTTATTAACATTAAGTGTTGGTAAAATATACACGAGAACAGAAATAAAACCAGTAAAATCATGCACATTAAGCCTTTCTTTGACTTCCTCTAGCCAGTCTGAGGGTCAGCTGACTTTGACATTCACTTATACTAGTGAGACTCCTAGTGGTCAGTCGGTGAATTACAACACAACCATGATATCACTTCATCCCCTTTCCTTAGAAAGAATAAATTAATACATTATCATCAGTATATTTACATGTAATATCATGAGCCTATGAGTCGTAACAGTATGAATTTTAATTTTTAAAACTGGTTTAGCAACTACACATAAATATATATCTTTATGACCGCAAATCATGTCAGCACAATGACGTTCATGAGCTGAAGAGATTAGTGTAGAAGAAAGCAGTGTGTGTGTATACACACAAACACACAAGCACACGACCAGCACGCACCGTATGTACAAATTGTCCAACTGTACAACTTGGGTCGATCAGGTTTTCTTCTACTCTGGTTGATCTTCCCAAAGTTTGACCTTGCTGCTTAGAACTTGTACATTCCATGTTTTCCATGACAAGAGCATGTCATGGAAAACATGGAATGTACAAGTTCTAAGCAGCAAGGTCAAACTTTGGGAAGATCAACCAGAGTAGAAGAAAACCTGATCGACCCAAGTTGTACAGTTGGACAATTTGTACATACGGTGTGTGCTGGTCGTGTGCTTGTGTGTTTGTGTGTATACACACACACTGCTTTCTTGGGAACTATCTGGCACTGCAGCTTCCGTTGATTCAGATGTAGATTCGTCATCCATCACGTCGTTGCGAAAGTCTTCTCTGGTTTTCAAGAGTGAGCAACAATTTCTTCTGAAAACCAACCCATCCTCTGCTGTACATTGTAGGAACGAGGTGCTACTTCTTCAAGTACAATGGCTTTTCTCGGCCAATTGCCTGAATCTTTTACTCTCACAATGTTATCACTATTCAGACGTGGTAAAGTTCTAGACACTCTATCATATAACTGCTTTTGTTTCTCTTTGATGTTTTACATTTCCTGCAGTACCACTGCATTCTCCTCCTTTGCCAAGTATAGAAGTATGGCATGCAACCTTCTATTCATGAGTAACTCTGCTGGCGATCTACCATGTGACAGTGGTGATGCTCTGTAACTCAATAATGCGAGATATGGATCAGACTGGCTGTCCATTGCTTTCTTCAACAATTGTTTAACAATATGGACACCTTTTTCGTTTTTCCATTGGCTTGAGAGTACAACGGACTCTATGTGACGTGATTGAACTCATACATCACTGCGAAGTGTTGCCACTCTTTGCAGCTAAAGCAAGGACCGTTGCAACTCACGACGACTTGCGGAATTCCATGTCCAGCAAAAATTGACTTGGTATGCAGTATTACATTGATTGCTGTTATGCTTGACAGTGGAGCCATTTTGCGATAGTTTGAAAAATAGTCTGTGATCATTAAATAATCTTTCCCTCGTAGGTGAAAGAGATCAATAGCTACTTTCTGCCATGGTGCCATAGGTAAACCAGATGTTTGCAAAGGTTCTCTTGTTTGCTTGCAACGATGCATCTGTGTGGAAGGGAAATTAATGAGTTGCCAACTTGGAAGCATGCTGGGAAATGCTTGACTATATAGTTTAACAATGCTTTTGAATGAAAATAAGTAGGTCAGGTAACATAAACAAAATACTGCTTAATATTTTAGTCTCGGCCTTATTATGATAGCACATTGTCCTCCGAAAGATAACAAAATGTGTACTCGAGTTGCTTTCAGCCAAAGGAAAGATCATACGTAGTACGCATTTCATCTTACGTACTTTCCAAGGTCTATTTAATATAAACATGGCTGTTTACTTCAAGCTGTTATTTCAGACTATAAAGGTATGTTTTCTTCGGTCGAATTTCAGAGTGCTGTGGAGTGGCTGTGCCAGACCACTCCTCTCTCCGCAAATATATTTGTGTCAAATAAATTTCCTTAAATCAAACCTCGAAGAATTTGTCTTTATTATAATTTCCACGACAGTCTGGCATGTGTCACAACTGACCATCCTTTCAATATCCTGGTTTATATCTGGCCAGTAAACAGATCCCCGAGCTCTTTGTTTACATTTTTCAATCCCAGGATGTCCTTCGTGTATCCTCTTTAGTACATCCTTGCGAAAAAAATTGAGGTGTGACTAGAGTGTTCAAACAAAGTACCACACCATTAATGATACTGAGTTCAGATCTTCTATTGTAGAACTCTATACATTGACCTCTGGGCCAGTGTGAGTTGATGTCCCTCATCGCTGTTTGATCCTTCCTGGTCTCTTCTTGGATCTCCTGGTCTCTTCTTGGATCTCCTGGTCTCTTTTTGGATCTCACATAGTTTTGCATCTGATACTGGTAGTTGTGTTGAAATAAGATTGACATGCAGATCTACATCCTCAGTAATCACACCACCAATACTTTGTATCGGCGCTCTCGATAATGCATCTAAGAACAAATATTTGCCTGGCGTGTAGATGAGATTGAAGTCATAGCTTTGTAACATCATCACCAACCTCTGAATGCGTGGAGACACCTGGTTGAGATTTCTTTTGATGATGTTTACCAAAGGATGATGATCTGTCTCAACTATGAAAGTTGGAAACCCATAGCCGTAGTCGTGGAATTTCTCCAAACCTACAACGAAACCCAGGCGTTCTTTTTGATTTGAGCATACCTCTGCACTGTTGTCATCATGGACCGTGATGCATATGCGACTGGTTTCCAACTGTCATGCTCGAGTTGCCGAAGAACTGCTCCCAGATCATCTTTGGACACGTCTGTTTTTAAAAAAAATATATTTATTAAAGTTTTTTAACAAAAAACAATCTTTACCCCTTACAAACAATAAACCCCCCCCCCCCCCCGGGGTAACAAAATAACACAAAATCGCCCTGAGCAAGATATATACATGGTAAGATGATATATTTACAGAGCTTTATACACTGGCTCTCGCCCGTTCGTGCCAGTTTCCCCCACCCTCCATGTTATCCCCCGTTCGTCCGCCCCCTCAAGCAATCTCTTCCCCCCCCCCCCCCCCCCCCCCCGGGTTGCTGCTGCTGCTGACCGACCTTCCTCTAACGCTCCGCGAGGTGGTCTAGGAACGGTTGCCGCCGCCTGTAGAACCCCTGCGCAGACTCCCTTAAGGCAAACTTAATCCTTTCCAACTTTATGAACCCAGCCATGTCGTTTGTCCAGGCCTCCACGCTAGGGGGCTTCGCCTCCTTCCACATTAGCAAGATCCTTCGCCGGGCTACCAGGACGCAAAGGCCAAAATGCCGGCCTCTTTCGCCTCCTACACTCCCTACTACTCCAAATATTGCTAGCCCCCAGCTTGGCTTGACCCGGACTTTCACCACCTGAGATATTGCTCCCGCCACTCCTCTCCAGAACCCCTCCAGTGCCGGGCATGACCAAAACATATGGACATGGTTCGCCGGACTCCCTGAACACCTTCCACATCTGTCCTCGACCCCAAAGAACCTACTCAACCTCGCCCCCGTCAAGTGCGCTCTGTGAACCACCTTAAATTGTATCAGGCTGAGCCTGGCAAATGAGGAGGAGGAATTGACCCTACCCAGGGCATCAGCCCACAAACCTTCCTCGATCTCCTCCCCCAGCTCCTCCTCCCATTTACCCTTCAACTCTTCTGCTAGCGCTTCCCCCTCTTCTTTCATCTCTTGGTGTATTGCCGAAACCTTGCCCTCCCCGACCCATACACCTGAGATCACCCTGTCTTGAATTTCCTGTGTCGGGAGCAGCGGGAATTCCCTGACCAGTTGCCTCACAAAAGCCGTCACCTGCATATATCTGAATGCATTTCTCGGGGGTAGCTCAAACTTCTCCTCCAGTGCCCCTAGGCTCGCAAATGTCCCGTCGATGAACAGGTCCCCCATTCTTCTAATCCCCGCCCGGTGCCAGCCCTGGAACCCCCCGTCCATCTTCCCCGGGACAAACCGGTGGTTACCCCTGATCAGGGACCACACCGAGGCTCCCACTGCACCCCTATGCCGCCTCCACTGGCCCCAGATCCTTAACGTTGCTGCCACCACCGGGCTCATGGTGTACTTTGATGGCGAGAGCGGCAACGGTGCCGTCACCAGCGCCCACAAGCTCGTTCCTTTGCAGGACGCCATCTCCATCCTCTTCCATGCCGCCCCCTCTCCCTCCATAACCCACTTATAGATCATCGCCACGTTTGCTGCCCAGTAGTAGCTCCCTAGGTTTGGCAGCGCCAGCCCTCCTCGGTCCTTACTGCGCTCCAGGAACCTAATAATGAATACAAGCCCTCGGATACAATACAGAATGGGACAGAATAAACTGTGCTCTTCACCATCACACTCATGTCACAAACGCCATAACATTTAATGCTTGAACCATTATCATCTCTCAGATATATTTTGTGATTTCGAATCGGCTGAATTTTTAGATTTTTAAAATCAGTCATGCTGATTAAATTGCTTTGGCACCAGTGTCTGACTTGAATTGAACCACTGAACCATTCACTTCAAGTGGTAGCAGCCATTTGTTCTCATCGACCGCATTTATTTTAAATGGAGTATCCGTGTGCATTTTTTTAAGTGCTGGAGAATCTTTTGATGTCTCCAAAAAAGTATTCTTCTCTGTTATTACTCCAACAAACAATGATATTTCATCTGTGGAGACTGTGTCTTCCACCGTGCTGACTAGTCTGGGGTTGAGCTTAAGAGTAAAATTCTGAGCGAAGTGATGCATCTGGGACAAAACTTGCTAAACACTGGACACTGCCTTAATTTGTGCCTTTGACCACATCTTTTACACAGAACTACTTTGTCCTGATCTTTAACCTGTTGGTGTGCGAGGAGCTGCAAGAACCTTCCCTCCTTTTTTTGGAAGTTTCCCTCCTTTTTGGAAAAAGGGCAGCAACCAGAGTTTTCCCCTCCAAGAAGACGCCGCCATTACTGAGAAACATTTCAGAATGCTGTGCAGCTAGCTCGGGAGCCTGACAAATCTTAACTGTTTGTTGCAAAGACAGGTCCGATTCCCTTAGCAACCATTCCTGCAGCTTACTTTCATTCGCACCAAACACAATCATGGAAGATTCCACTACAGAAAAATTACAGGTTTTAGCTTTTAACTTTAAATCAGTGAAGAACTGATCTATGGACTCTCCTGTCTTCTGTAAACGTGATCTAAACACATAGCGTTCACAAATTTCATTCTTTCTGGGGCTGCAATGGGCATCAAATCTTCAAATTACTTCATTAAAATTGTTACTATCGTCATTGTTTGCAAACTTAAACGTATTAAATACAGCAATTGCTGCTGGCCCTGCCGCAGTAAGGAACATTGCTACCTTATGTGAATCTGATTGACTTCTAAATTTACTGCAATAAGAAACAAATTAAATTGTTGTTTAAACACTAGCCATCCACATTACCATGAAAGCTGAGACTCTGGTGGCTTCAACGACTCCATATTAAATTTTTGCAGACTGCAAAATCTTCAAATCTCTGTGGCAGGCTGATAGTTTTTTCTCAGTGTTTAATACCTTTCAACCCCAATCTTGGTACCATGTAATGTTCTTGTCTAATGGCCTTATTTATTATAAGAACACTTGTAGTTAAAGCGATAAACAATTTATCAACATTAAATGTGGGTAAACTATATACAAGAGAACAGATGACAAAACAGTAAAATTGTGCAAAAACAGCCTCTCTCTTTGACTTTCTCTAGCCAGTCTGAGGGATCAGCTGACTTTAACACCCTAGTGGGCAGTCGGTGAATTACATCACAACTATGATATCACTACAACACGTATTTCCTTTCCCCCCCAACGCCAGTTTAATTCTGACACCACGATAAAGATAATTCCAGACATCTAGCAGTAGTAATGTCTTCAAGCAGAGTAAGCGGCCAACCGCACTGAAACATTCAAATGGCAAATACTTTCCAGTATTGTTTTGATTTAAGGTCATTGAAGCAGTCTCAACTAAGTTGTTCAAATGAGGAACATCCATACCTTGAGATAAAATCTCAGGGCAAGTAATTCAAATTATTCTTGCATGCTTCTATTTTAGTTAGAGCCATGCATCAGATCAAGACTGAGAATGGAAAAAGTGAAATTAATTCAATGCTTTTTAAAAAAAAATAGCTTCAGATAAGATTATGGTCGTTGCTTTTGAAAATATATTCCAATGTTCTGTAAATAATAATGACATAAGTAATTATTGCATTTTCTGTGCTTGAGTAGCAAAATCAATCAGGTGCTTCGAGTTATCAACAAAATTTGTTTTGTGTCATTGTTTAGGAGAAGATGTTTGGTCATACGCAAAGAAATTGCCACACTTATTTGAACAAGGTGGGGTGTTCTATAACACAATGAAGAAAGACGTAGGTAAGGTGAATCCTGTTGCATTTTTCATCATTTTTATAAATTCTCATTTAATGGGAAAAGTATGTATTTTTCCAAGTAGAAGGTGGAAAGTTATCATTAATATGTCTCTGCTTCCAAAGTGACTGCTTGCCTGTGCTACTTATGGCTAGTTGCGAGGAGACATGATCTACTAACTGGTTGAATGCGCGATATAATTTATTTTATTTGCACTTCCACCCTGCAGGGAAACACCATAAGTCTTCATATGAGGCTTTCTGATTATATTAAATCGGATTGTGAACTGATGTGTTATATGATTGCATTTCTGATGGTTTTGAGTGTTGGAGCTGCAGTGCATTGCAGTTGTGCACAACCCATTTCCTCAATTAATTTCATGTTCTTTTAATTACTTCTGTTTAATAAAGGCAAATTATTGATTCTTCTTTGAACTAACTTCATGTACAGTTTTATTATATTGAAAAAAATCCAAGTTGTTTAATTTTATGAATGGAGAGAAGTTTAGTAGATGGTTTTCAGACTGGATTTAATGATGAACCTGATAGCTGCCACTTCAACAATCAAAATGTATATTTAGGTATCATTAACATTTTTATCAACTGAGCAATCATCTAAATGAATGTTTAAAGCTTGCTACTATGGAAACACACAGAACCAGAAGAGCATCATTAAAAAAGGGAAAAGCAACTAATTCTTAGTTAGCTTAGTTTATTATATTGGTGTAATATAATAAACTGACATAGCACCGAACAGGCTGTTTATTTCGCACCAACTCCACTGTCCTCAAGTTGGCAACTCTAAACTAGGCACAATTGGAAGTCACATAACTTTCTCTTCAAATTAACCCCTTTTTATGCCATCTACAAATTTTGCCAGGTTCCAAAAGCTAACTTCTGTTCACATCCTTGCAGTATGGGAAAAGATCTATTAGTTACTAGTATATATTTTCTTCCCTTTAACAGACTTCCATTCACGCTTGAATATCATATAATTTCATTTTATTGACATGCTTTCTGTGCAGCACCATTTGAAAATCTACATGCACAATATCCACTGCATTTCCATTATCAAAAAACTTATTTATGTTAAATTTGTCAAATCTGCGCCACCTGTTTTTAATTAGCCTGTGTATTTCCAGTGCATATTAATTTCACAATGTAGTATGGTTTTTGGAGGCTTACCCAGTGTTAGACCGACAGGCCTATTTTTGTCTGAGTTATTACTTTTTGAACATTTCTGAACTTCGAATCATAGAACCTTATAGCACAAAAGCGAGACCATTTGGCCTCTGCTGGCGCTTTGAAAGCACTGTTCAGTTTTTGCCCCAGCAAATGAAAACCTCATAAACCTAAAACATGGTTCTCTTCCAGTGCATGTCCAGTTGTCCCACGGAATCTACTTCTACCACCCTTTCGGTTATGTGTTCACAGCGCCAAGGACCTGTGTTCAATTCCGACCCTGGCTCACAGTCCGTGTGGAGTTTGTACATTCTCCCTGTGTCTGCATGGCTTTCCTCTGGGTTCTCCGATTTTGTCCCACAGTCCAAAGGTGTGTAGGTTAGATGGGGTTTTAGGGTTATGGGGATAGGAGGGGGGCGTGGGCCCAGCTAGGGTGCTGTTTCAGAGGGTCGGTGTAGACTCGATGGGACGAATAGCCTACTTCTGCACCACAGGAATTCTATGTTGGGGAGGGGGTGGGGGAGTTTGCCTCTTTCCCTTTTAATTCTGTTGTCAATTATTTTAAATGTGCCATCCCTGTTTATTGATCCACTTGCTTGAGCAAATAATATCTCACTATCTCTACGAAACCCCTTATAAATTAGAGTACCCCTATCAAGTCTCCCATCTTCGTTCTAAGGAAATCAATAGCAGATTTTCCAATTGTAATTGAAGACCCTTATTCCCAGTGATCGTCCTGGCAAACCTCATAGTAATTTCTCCGAGACCTTGACATCCTTCTTCGTGTGGTGCTCAGAATTGTACAGTGTATTCCAGCTGAGATTTGTAAAGGTACAGCATGACTTCCTTGTTTCTATATCCGATGTCCCTATTTACAAATGCAGGTATATCATTTGGTTTTTAATTGCCTTATCAACTCGCATTTCCACCTACAAACAGTGAGAAGATGCACCACCACCCCACAAAATAGTATCATTTAGATTTTTTAAAAATTCTTGATATTCATGTTATTAGTTCTATATTTGGTGTATTCTCCTCCACTATCCTGGCTAAGACCGCGAACACTCCCGCCCAGAATCTTCCCAATTTTTCACATTCCCAAAAGCTTGAGGAAATACTTGTTAGGAAGGAAAATGTGTTGGGCATTTTGAAAAACTTGAGGATAGACAAGTCCCCCGGGCCTGACGGGATATATCCAAGGATTCTATGGGAAGCAAGAGATGAAATTGCAGAGCCGTTGGCAATGATCTTTTCGTCAACAGGGGTGGTACCAGGGGATTGGAGAGTGGCGAATGTCGTGCCCCTGTTCAAAAAAGGGACTAGGGATAACCCTGGGAATTACAGGCCAGTTAGTCTTACTTCGGTGGTAGGCAAAGTAATGGAAAGGGTACTGAAGGATAGGATTTCTGAGCATCTGGAAAGACACTGCTTGATTAGGGATGGTCAGCACGGATTTGTGAGGGGTAGGTCTTGCCTTACAAGTCTTATTGAATTCTTTGAGGAGGTGATCAAGCATGTGGATGAAGGTAAAGCAGTGGATGTAGTGTACATGGATTTTAGTAAGGCATTTGATAAGGTTCCCCATGGTAGGCTTCTGCAGAAAGTAAGGAGGCATGGGATAGTGGGAAATTTGGCCAGTTGGATAACGAACTGGCTAACCGATAGAAGTCAGAGAGTGGTGGTGGATGGCAAATATTCAGCCTGGATCCCAGTTACCAGTGGCGTACCGCAGGGATCAGTTCTGGGTCCTCTGCTGTTTATGGTTTTCATTAATGACTTGGATGAGGGAGTTGAAGGGTGGGTCAGTAAATTTGCAGACGATACGAAGATTGGTGGAGTTGTGGATAGTAAGGAGGGCTGTTGTCAGCTGCAAAGAGACATAGATAGGATGCAGAGCTGGGCTGAGAAGTGGCAGATGGCGTTTAACCCTGAAAAGTGTGAGGTTGTCTATTTTGGAAGGACAAATATGAATGCGGAATACAGGGTTAACGGTGGAGTTCTTGGCAATGTGGAGGAGCAGAGAGATCTTGGGGTCTATGTTCATACATCTTTGAAAGTTGCCACTCAAGTGGATAGAGCTGTGAAGAAGGCCTATGGTGTGCTCGCATTCATTAACAGAGGGATTGAATTTAAGAGCCGTGAGGTGATGATGCAGCTGTACAAAACTTTGGTAAGGCCACATTTGGAGTACTGTGTACAGTTCTGGTCACTTCATTTTAGGAAGGATGTGGAAGCTTTGGAAAAGGTGCAAAGAAGATTTACCAGGATGTTACCTGGAATGGAGAGTAGGTCTTACGAGGAAAGGTTGAGGGTGCTCGACCTTTTCTCATTAGAACGGAGAAGGATGAGGGGCGACTTGATAGAGGTTTATAAGATGATCAGGGGAATAGATAGAGTAGACAGTCAGAGACTTTTTCCCCGGGTGGAACAAACCATTACAAGGGGACATAAATGTAAGGTGAAAGGTGGAAGATGTAGGAGGGATATCAGAGGTAGGTTCTTTACCCAGAGAGTAGTGCGGGCATGGAATGCACTGCCTGTGGAAGTAGTTGAGTCGGAAACATTAGGGACCTTCAAGCAGCTATTGGATAGGTACATGGATTACGGTAAAATGATATAGTGTAGATTTATTTGTTCTTAAGGGCAGCACAGTAGCATTATGGATAGCACAATTGCTTCACAGTTCCAGGGTCCTAGGTTCGATTCCGGCTTGGGTCACGGTCTGTGCGGAGTCTGCACGTCCTCCCCGTGTCTGCGTGGGTTTCCTCCGGGTGCTCCGGTTTCCTCCCACGGTCCAAAGATGTGCAGGTTAGGTGGATTGGCCATGGTAAATTGCCCTTAGTGTCCAAAGTTGCCCTTGGTGTTGGGTGGAGGTGTTGAGTTTGAGTAGGGTGCTCTTTCCAAGAGCCGGTGCAGACTCGGGGGGCCGAATGGCCTCCTTCTGCACTGTAAATTCAATGATAATCTATGATTAATCTAGGACAAAGGTTCGGCACAACATCGTGGGCCGAAGGGCCTGTTCTGTGCTGTATTTTCTATGTTCTATGTTATGCTCTATGTGTGCGTGATTCTCTGGCCCCTGCTCACACTCATCCACTACACCCTGGAAGAACTCACTCGTTCTCGCCCGAGTCATATGCATCCTGTGCACCACCTTAAACTGTATCAGGCTCATCCATCCATCCCCCCCCCCCCCCCCCCCCCCCCCCCCCATGATTCTCGCACAGCGGCGATAATATCGTCATCCCTTCCACCCTAAAATGCTTACTCAACTGATTCCATAAAGTCACCGTAGATTGCACCACCAGGCTCTCTGAATACCTACTCGGAGCCATTGGCAACGCTGCCATGACCATAGCCCTCAAATTGGACCCCTTACAAGATTCCTCCTCCATCTGAACCCACTCCACCCCTTCTCCCTCCTACCATCGCCACACCTTATCCACATTTGCCGCCCAATAATAATGAAGCAGATTCGGCAACGTCAACCTCCCCTGCTACCTCTATGGCAGGGTCCTCCGAACCCTCGGCACCTTCTCTGCCATACAAAGTCCGAAATGATCGTATCCAATTTCCGAAAAAGGTCTTTGGTATAAAGATCATGAGAGTCTGAAAAATAAACAAGGACCTAGGCAGAATATTCATTTTCGATACTTGGACCCTACCCGCTAACGTCAACTGTAGTGTATCCCACCTCCTGAGATCCCCCCTGGCTTCCTCTACCAGCTTCTTTAAGTTCCAGTTATGGAGTCCCGTCCATTCCCTCGCTACCTGAATCCCCAAATACCTAAACCTATCCCTTGCTACCGTAAATGGCGTCCGCCCTAAATTAGCCCACTGTCTCAGCTCATTCACCGGGAAAACCTCACTTTTCCCTACATTGCAGCCCAAAAACCCTCCAAACCTCCCCAGCAGTCCCATAATCCTTCCCATACTTTCCAGCAGATCCGAAACATACAGCAACAGGTCATCGGCATAGAGCAACACCCGATGCTCCCTCTATCCCCTCACAATAACCCGCAACTCCGCCGACCCCCTAAGAGCCATCTCTCAATGCTCTATAGCCAGCGCAAACAGCAGCGGCGACAGTGGGCACCCCTGCCTCATACCCCTGTGTGAGTCAAAGCTTGCAAATTCGTATTATTCGTCCTCACACTCACCCTTGGTGCCACATACAGCAACATGCATGCCACAAATCTCGCCCCAAACCCAAACGTTCCCAAAACGTCGAACAAGTACCAGTACTCCACCCGATCAAATGCCTTGTCCGCGTCCATGGACATCACCACCTCTGGTACCAGAGCCCCCAACGGATTCATCCCCACATTCAGCAGCCTTCTTATATTACTCGCAAGCTGCCTGCCCTTCACAAAGCCTGTTTGATCTTCTGCAACCACCCCCGGAACACAATCCTCCATCCTCCCCGCCAACAACTTAGCCAATATTTTCACATCCTTGTTCAATAGTGATATGGGTCTATACGACCCACATTCCACCGGGTCCTTCCCCTTTTTCTGGATTAACTTGACTACTGCCTGCATCATTGTCTTCGGCAGCTCCCCCTTCCCCAGCACTTCATTAAACGCCCCCAACAGGCGTGGTGCCAAGTCCGTCGCACATTTCTTATAAAATTCTGCCAGATATCCATCCGGCCCTGGGGCCCTCCCCGACTTCAAACCCCTGATACTATCCAGCACCTCCCTCAGCTCCAGGGGCTCCTCCAACACCTATCTCTTTGCTTCCTCCACCTGAGGAAATTCCAGCTCGTCCTGAATCTACCCCATGTCCCCCTCCTCTTCCGGGGCCACCTCGTACAGTCTCTGGTAGTACTCCCTAAACGCCTCGTTTATCTTCCCCGGCTCTGACACCACATCTCCAGCCCCAGTCCGTAACTTCAATATTTCCCTGGACGTGGCCTGTCTCCACAGCTGGTGCGCTAGCATGCGGCTCGCCTTCTCCCCATACTCGTATTGCACCCCTCTAGCCCTACCGCCCTCCCTGTTGTCAACCTGTCAAACATCTCCTGCATCTTTTTCCTCCTCACCAATCCCTCCGTGGTGGGCACCCTCGAATACTCCCTGTCCACCTCCACTATCTTGCTTACTAGGCGGTCATATTCCTTCCTCTTTACCCCATCAGCACGAGCCTTAAAAAAATAATTTCTCCCCCGACCACTGCCTTCAGTGCTTCCCAAAAAATGGCCGCTGACACCTCCCCATTCTAATTCAACTCCTTACTCGCCGCCCGCACCTGATCACAAAAACCTCCAACCGCCAACAACCCCGAATCAAACCTCCACACCGGCCTCTGCTCTCGTCCCGATCTAAACCGAATCTTCAGCCAATGGGGAGCATGGTCCGAGATAACTATCCCCGCATACCCCAAATGAAATCTCCCGGCTCACTGCAAAGTAATCAATCCTCGAATACACATTATAGACGTGTGAAAAGAAGGAATACTCCCTTCGCCCTGGGTTCCGAAAGCGCCATGGATCCACTATACCCATCCTCTCCATAAACCCCCCCAGCTCCCTTGCCATTCGTACCCACCCATCGACCTGGGGCTCGACCTATCCACCATCGGCTCTAGGACACAATTATAATCTCCTCCCGTGATCAACTGATACATGGCCAAATCCGGGATTGCTGCCAGCAACCCCCTTATAAAACCCACATCATCCCACTTTTGGGCATACACATTTACCAACACCACTGGCGCCTCTTCCAATACCCCACTTACAATCACATATCTCCCACCCGGATCCCTCACCTCCTTCGCACTCTCAAATCCCATTTCTGTGCTCATTAAAATTCCCCCATCTCTTAATTTCGAATCAAACCCCGAGTGGATAACCTGCCCGACCCACGCCTTTCTTAACCTAACCTGGTCCTTCACGTGGAGGTGCATCACCTGCAGAAAGAACACCCCCGCTTTCAAACTCCTGAGGTGCGCGAACACCCACGACTTTTGAACCGGCCCATTCAGTCCCTGAACGTTCCACGTTACCAGCCTTACTGGAGGTTTACGCCTCCAATCCCCTCTTCCCGTCCGTCATCTTCCCCATTTAACACAAGCAAACCTAATGGTATTATAGGTATTACGGTACCTGATAGGCTAAAGCACAATTGGTGGAAACTGTATGCTTTCTATTGGTTAGAATGTATGATAGCTCCACCCTGCTAGGCAGGGTTTAAGAACCCGTGCCGCCCCAGCAGCCTTCATTCTGTACCTGAGCTGCTGGGGGAAACATCTAGCTTATTAAAGCCTTCAGTTGGACTACAACCTCGCTTTAGTGGTCATTGATCATGCATCAATTTAATAAGCTAGTTTTTTAAGAAGAAAGGATGGAGCTCCGAATCAAAGCGGAGTGTCTGCAACTTAACTCCCACGCGGCGAACTCAGCGGCAATCTTTAAGCACTGGCTGGCGTGATTTAAAGGGTATCTCGGGACGGCCGAAAACGCACCCACAGGAGAGCAGAAACTGCACGTCCTGCTATCAAGGGTGAGGCCTGAGATTTACACCCTCATTGAGGAAGTGGAAGACTTCGATGCAGCAATAGAGCTGCTAAAAGGACACTATGTTCGCCCGGTAAACCAGGTCTACGCCCTGCACCTGCTTGCAACAAGACGACAAACCCCTGGGGAATCGCTGGAGGAATTCTACCGCGCACTCCCGGTGCTGGGAAGAAGCTGCAGCTGCCCGCAGGTTTTGACGAGCGAACACACGGAACTCTTAGTCCGGGACACTTTCGTGGCAGGTATGCTATCTTCACAAATCCGCCAGCGTCTGTTAGAAAAGGACACCCTGGGTCTCAGGGAGGCACGGGCCCTTGCAGGCTCCCTGGACGTGGCCTCCAGGAACACCCGCACTTACGTTCCCGACAGCGTTGCAGCCCCCTGGACTTCCCCCATTCCCCCACAGGCCTGCGCTGTAAGGCGGCCTGGCAACCCCGAGGGGCCCTGCTGCTACTTTTACGGGCAGGCCAAGCACCCCCGCCAGCGCTGCCCGGCCTGCGCATCCATCTTCAAGGGATGCGGCAAAAAGGGCCATTTCGTGGGGGTATGCCAGGCCCGAGCGGTAGCCGTGGTCTCCAGCGGCGAATGCAGACCGCAACCACAAACCTCTCCACGAGCCCCGTGTGGCCAGCGGTCGCCGCCATCTTCATATTCCAGGGCCACGTGTGGACCCCGGGCGCCACCATCTTGTTCTGCGGACGCCACGTTGGAGGGATGGGCCCCGCCATTTTGTGCACCCCCAGTCATTTGCGACCAATGGGAGCCGCCAACTTGGATGAACCCCCAGGACCCCAGCTCGGCTAACCACGCACTGCCCGAAGAGAACTCTCAACTGCTGCGATTAGCCTTGGTGACTCTGGATCAGTCTCGGCCTCGAACACTCAACTGCTACGACAACCGTATTCATCTACGGGCACGATACGTCCTGCCTAATCGACTCTGGGAGCACGGAGAGCTTCATACACCCTGACACGGTAAGGTGCTGTTCTCACCTCATCCACCCCATTAATCAAAAATTATCCCTGGCTTCCGGTTCACACTCCGTGGAGATAAAGGGGTTTTGTGTAGCAAATCTCACAGTCCAGGGAAGGGAGTTCAAAAATTTACGTCTCTACGTCCTTCCCCACCTCTGCGCGGTTACACTCCTGGGTTTAGACTTCCAGTGTAGCCTTCAAAGTCTGACCTTCAAATTCGGCGGCACTATACTCTCCCGTACTGTCTGCAGCCTCGTGACCCTTAAGGTCGACCCGCCTTCCCTGTTTGCGAACCTCACCCCGGATTGCAAACCCGTCGCCACCAGGAGCAGACGCTACAGTGCCCAGGACCGGATCTTTATTAGGTTAGAGGTCCAAAGGCTACTGAGGGAAGGGGTCATTGAAGCCAGTAACCGCCCCTGGAGAGCTCAAGTAGTGGTGGTAAAGACCAGGGAGAAGCATAGGATCGTCATCGACTACAGTCAGACCATCAACAGGTTTACGCAGCTGGACGCGTACCCTCTCCCCCGCATATCCGACCTGGTAAACCGGATCGCGCATTATAAGGTCTTCTCCACGGTGGATCTCAAGTCCGCCTACCACCAGCTCCCCATCCGTACTAGTGACCGCAAATACACGGCCTTCGAAGCAGATGGTCGGCTCCAACACTTCTTAAGGGTTCCCTTCGGTGTCACCAATGGGGTATTGGTCTTCCAGCGCGAGATGGACCGAATGGTTGACCGGTATGGTTTACGGGCAACATTCCCGTATTTCGATAATGTCACCAACTGCGGCCATGACCAGCTGGACCACGACACCAACCTCCGAAAATTTCTCCAGGCCGCTAAAATCCTTAACCTTCCATACAACAAGGATAAATGCGTGTTTGGCACCGACCGCCTAGCCATTCTCGGCTACGTAGTGCGAAAAGGAGTTATAGGCCCCGACCCTGAACGCATGCGCCCCCTAATGGAGTTCCCCCTCCCTCACTGCTCCAAGGCCCTGATACGTTGCCTAGGGTTTTTTAGCTACTACGCCCAGTGGGTCCCCAACTACGCAGACAAGGCCCGTCCCCTGAGCCAATCCACAGCTTTTCCCCTGTCGATAGAGGCCCGCCATGCCTTCAGCCGCATCAAAGCAGACATTGTAAAGTCCACGATGCACGCCATCGATGAGTCCCTCCCCTTCCAGGTCAAGAGCGATGCGTCCGACGTAGCTCTGGCGGCCACCCTCAACCAAGCGTGCAGACCCGTGGCCTTCTTCTTTCGTACCCTCCATGCTTCCGAAATCCGCCACTCCTCAGTCAAAAAGGAGGCCCAGGCCATAGTAGAAGCTGTGCGACATTGGAGGCATTACCTGGCCGGCAGGAGATTCACTTTCCTCACGGACCAACGATCGGTTGCTTTCATGTTTGATAATGCACAGCGGGGCAAGATAAAAAACGATAAGATCTTGCGGTGGAGGATCGAACTCTCCACCTACAACTACGAGATCTTGTATCGTCCCGGGAAGCTAAACGAGCCTCCTGACGCCCTGTCCAGCGGCACATGTGCCACTGCACAAGTGGACCATCTCCGAGCCCTCCACGAGGACCTCTGCCACCCGGGGGTCACTCGCTTTTTCCATTTTGTCAAGACCCACAACCTGTCCTACTCCATCGAGGAGGTCAGGACAGCCATCAGGGACTACCAAATCTGCGCGGAGTGCAAACTGCACTTCTACCGACCAGAGAAAGCACACCTGACAAAGGCTTCCCGTCCTTTTGAACGCCTCGGCATGGATCAAAGGCCCCCTCCCCTCCACCGACCGCAACACGTACTTCCTGAACGTGATTGACGAGTACTCCCAGTTCCCATTCGCCATCCCCTGCCCCGACATGACCGCAACCACCATCATCAAGGCCCTCCATAGCATCTTTGCACTGTTCGGGTTCCCCGCCTACATACATAGTGATAGGGGGTCCTCCTTTATGAGCGACGAACTGCGTCAATTCCTGCTCAGCAAGGGCATCGCCTCGAGCAGAACGACCAGTTACAACTCCCGGGGTAACGGACAGGTAGAGAGGGAGAACGGAATGGTCTGGCAGACCGTCCTACTGGCTCTACGGTTTAGGAACCTCCCAGTCTCCCGCTGGCAAGAAGTCCTCCCGGATGCCCTCCACTCCATCCGGTAACTGCTTTGTAAGACCACCCAGACACCCCACGAGCGTCTCCTTGTCTTCCCCAGGAAGTCCTCCTCTGGGACCTCGCTCCTGACCTGGCTGGCAGCACCCGGACCCATCCTGCTCCGAAAACACGTGCGGGCGCACAAGTCGGACCCATTGGTCGAGAGGGTCCATCTGCTCCATACTAACCCCCAGTACGCCTTTGTGGCGTACCCCGACGGTCGACAAGGTACGGTCTCCCTACGGGACCTGCCGCCCGCCTGAACCCCACGCACATCCCAGCCACCAGTCCCACCCTCCCCTCCACCGCAGCACCTTACAGGAGGATCGGTCCTTCCGCCGGCCCAGTCTAGGCCCCCCCACCCCCTCAGGCGCCCCCTTCCCAGGTCAACCGTTTTCCCCACCAGCGCCGTCTAGGGGTGCCGAAACTGCCATGGAGATCGAAGCCACGCTCCCGGAGTCACAGATGCCTGAGCCTCCACCGGAGTCACCACCGAAGCTCCGACGATCACAGAGGACGACCAGAGCCCCCGATCGACTGATTGCTTCATTTTAATTGTAAACTGTAAATATAAACCATCAAATGTACATAGCTATCAGAATTGTAAATAGTTACTAAACACTGTACGGAGGTATTACGGTACCTCCATAACTAATTATAGCACGTTGCCATGTTTTGTAGTTTCAGGCCACCACCCCCGCCGGACTTTTTTTTTAACAGGGGGTGAATGTGATATTATAGGTATTACGGTACCTGATAGGCTAAAGCACCATTGGTGGAAACTGTATGCTTTCTATTGGTTAGAATGTATGATAGCTCCGCCCTGCTAGGCGGGGTATAAGAACCTGTGCCACCCCAGCAGCCTTCATTCTGTACCTGAGCTGCTGGGGGAAACATCTAGCTTATTAAAGTCTTCAGTTGGACTACAACCTCGCTTTAGTGGTCATTGATTGTGCATCACCACCCTCTACCTAGCCCATTCCAGATGGCCCCTTCACCGTCCCTGTCCATGTCATCTCTGCCATGTCGCCACAACCTCTGCCCCCGGCTACCCTTCTGGGCCTTCTCCTCCACTACCTCACTTCCGTTCACCAGTATTACTTGCTAGCGTGGCTGCCCTTGCTCAAAGGCACCTCCCAATGACCTCCCCTCCCCCCACTCCTCCGCTCAAGGAAGAAGGTGATGCGACCATCAATTCACTCGAAGACACGTGGAGAAGTAAACCGTGGTTTTAATCAGCTTAGAACTGTGCCTGCCTGCGACCGGTACAATACTGAAGGTGGCCCCGCAGGTCAGCTGTTCTTGTACTTCCTCTAAAGGGGTGGAGCCATGGGCGGAGCCTGTACATGCCCAACTTATCCCCCTGTGGGTGAAGCCACACAATGGCCCATAGCTGGAGCCCACAGGGTTAATACAGTGCACTTGTGAATTATCAGTAATTATACATTCACCACATTCACCCCCTGTTTAAAAAATGAAGTCCGGCGGGAGGGATGGGCTCATAGATTCAGTCGGTCCGGTGCCCGGATCGTACGTTGCGACCGCCGAAGCACTGGTGCTGCAGCCGCTTCGGGTGGCTGTGGAAGTGGGTCCAGAGCGGGCACAGGCGTGGACTCCGGGAGCAGCTCTTCTGGAGCTTCATTCCCGTGGACCGGTGTGGCGGGTGGGAGGGAGCGCGGGAACCATATAGGGGTGGGGGCGCTGAACATGGGAGGTTGGACGGGACATAGTGTGGGGGATGCAGTCGTGGTAGCGGTGGTGGAGCCCGCGGGCGCCAGGTCTTCCAGACCGTCGCGTTCTCCCTCTCCACCTGCCCGATTCCCCTGGGGTTATAACTGGTAGTCCTGCTCGAGGCTATGCCCTTACTGAGCAGGTACTGACGCAGTTCGTCGCTCATGAACGACAAGCCCCTGTCGCTGTGGACATAACTGGGGAAACCAAACAGGGTGAACACTATGCAGGGCTTTAATGACAGTGGGGGTGGTCATATCGGGGCAGGGGATGGCAAACGGGAAGCGGGAGAACTCATCTATGATGTTACGGAAGTACGTGTTGTGGTTATTGGAGGGGAGGGGCCCTTTGAAATTGATACTGAGGAGTTCAAAGGGCCGGGTTGCCTTTACCAGGTGGGCCTTATCCGGTCGATAGAAGTGCGGTTTACACTCCGCACAGATTTGGCCGTCTCTGGTTATAGCTCTGACCTCCTCGGTGGAGTAGGGCAGGTTGCGATGTAATGGGCGAGCCGGGTGACCCCCGGGTGGCAGAGGTCATCGTGGATAGCCCGTAGTCGGTCATCTTGCGCGCTGGCGCATGTGCCGCGGGACAGGGCATCTGGGGGCTCGTTGAGCTTCCCAGGAAGATATACTATATCGTAGTTAAAGGTGGAGAGTTCGATCGTCAAACATGAAGGCAACCGATCGTTGGTCGGTAAACCTCCTACCAGCGAGGTAGTGCCTCCAGTGCCACACAGCTTCCACGATGGCTTGAGCTTCTTTTTCGACCGAGGAGTGTCGGATTTCAGAGGTGGTGAGGGTGCGTGAAAAGGACGCTACCGGTCTGCCTGCTTGTTTGAAGGTGGTGGCGAGAGCGACCTCTGAGGCGTTGCTCTCCACCTGGAAGGGGACGGACTCGTCCACCGCGCGCATCGCGGCTTTGGCGATGTCCGCCTTGATGCAGTTGAAGGCCTGGCGAGCCTCGGCTGACAGTGGAAAGAGGGTGGCCTTAAATAGTGGGCAGGCTTTGTCCGCATACTGGGGGACCCGCTGGGCGTAATAGGAGAAAAATCCAAGGCACCTCTTCAGGGCCTTGGGACAGTGAGGGAGAGGGAGTTGTAAGAGTCGGGGTCGGGCCCTCGGACCCCATTTTCCACGACGTAGCCGAGGATGGCTAGCCTGGTTGTGCGGAAAATGCATTTCTCCTTGTTGCAGGTGAGGTTGAGTTTTTGGGCGGTTTGGAGAAATCGGTGGAGGTTGGCGTCGTGGTCCTGCTGATCATGGCTGCAGATGGTGACATTGTCCAAGTACGGAAACGTGGCCCGCAGCCCGTACTGGTCCACCATTCGGTCCATCGCTCGTTGGAACACCGAAACCTCGTTCGTGATGCCAAAGTGGACCCGGAGGAAATGGAAAAGGCGGCCGTCTGCCTCAAACGCCGTGTAGTGTCGGTCCTCCGGGCGGATTGGGAGCTGGTGGTATGCAGACTTCAGATCCACCGTGGAGAACACACGGTAGTGCGCGATCTGATTTACCATGTCTGAAATCCGGGCAAGGGGTATGCATCGTGTTGCAAAACCGGTTAATGGTTTGGCTGTAATCAACCACCATCCGGAACTTTCCCCCAGTCTTGACGACTACCACCTGAGCTCTCCAGGGGCTATTGCTGGCCTCTATGACCCCCTCCCACAAGAGACGCTGGACCTCGGACCTAATGAACGTCCTGTCCTGCATGCTATGCCGCCTGCTTCTGGTGGCTACTGGCTTGGAATCAGCGGTGAGGTTTGCGAAGAGGGGGGGCGGTCGATTTGTAGGGTCGCGAGGCTGCATATGGTGAGTGGGGGCAGGAGCCCCCTGAACTTAAGAGTTAGGCTCCTGAGGTTGCACTGGAAGTCGAGTCCCAAAAGGAGAGGAGCGCAGAGGTCTGGGAGCACATATAGTTGAAAATTAGCGTACTCAGCGCCCTTTATTGCTAGGGTTGCAGTAGTGCACCCTTGGATTTGCACCGCGTGCGACCCAGAGGCGAGGGAGATCGTTTGTTGGGTCGGGAATATTGGGAGCGAGCAGCGAATTACCATGTCCGGGTGAATGATGCTCTTTGTGCTCCTGGAGTCGAAGAGGCAAGGTGTCTCGTACCCGTTAACCCGGACGGCCATCATGGAGCTCCGGAGGTGCTTAGGTCGCGACTGGTCCAGGGTGACAGTGCTGAGTTGTGGGTAGCCGGCGGCGTGATCGGAGGTGCTGGGGCGGCCGCGCGATGGCTGTCCCATGTAGGTCATATGCGTCGAGCGGCGTCGCAGATGGCGGCCAAGATGGCGGCCCCCGTTGGTCGAACGTGGCGGGCGGTGAGGAAGATGGCGTCCAAGATGGTGGCCCCCATGGATCGCACGTTGTCCCCATGGATCGCACGTTGTCGGCTGCGTGGGGGAGGATGGCCAAGATGGCGAACCCCATCGTGTTGTGCGGAGGCGGAGGCGGCATACACGCTGCCACCTTGCGGGGTCTGCGGGCCTGTGAGTCTGTGGATTGAGTCTGTGAGTTCGAGTTCTTAGACCTGGCCAGGCAGACCTTGGCGAAGTGTCCTTTTCACCCGCAGCTGCTGCAGTTCACGTTGCGGGCCGGGCAGTGCTGTCGGGGGTGTTGGGAATGGCCGCAGAAATAGCAGGGTAGCCCTCCATGATGGGCGGGCGGCCGCGCGGCACAGGCCTGGGGTAGTCTCTGGTCGGGGGCCCACGAGGTGGTCGCGTGGTCGGCCAGAAACGCAGTAAGGCTCTGAAAAGCGACCTCCAGAGAGGTAGCCAGTTTTACCGTGTCGTCCAGGTCCTGGGCCCCTTTTTCGAGCAGGCGCTGTCTCACATAGTTCGATCGGACCCCCGCCATGTAAACGTCTCGGACGGCGAGCTCCATGTGCTGAGTGGCCGTAACGGTCTGGTAGTTACAGTTGCGTGTGAGGGCTTTGAGGTCACGTAGTTAATCATCTAGCCACTCCCCGGGCGCTGGCGGCGAGTGGTGAAGACGTGTTGCGCGTAGACCTCGTTCGAGTAATGCGAGGGCCTCTGTATAGGAAGCTGCTTCGTCGAGCTGGACAGAAATGCGATGGCTCACCCGTGCATGGAGGAGGCTCAGCTTCTGTTCATCAGTGACGGATGGCGTAGGCGACGCGGCGAGATAGGCCTTGAAGCATCGAAGCCAATGTGAAAAGATTTATTTCGCCTCGCGGCCTGTGGATCGAGTTCCAGTCTGTCAGGTTTTAGGGCTGATTCCATAGTAGTATTTTAAGCTGATTAAATTGATGCGACCATCAATTCACTCAAAGACATGTGGAGAAGTAAACCGTGGTTTTAATCAGCTTAGAACTGAGCCTGACTGCGACCGATACAATACTGAAGGCGGCCCCGCAGGTCAGCTGCTCTTTTACTTCCTCTAAAGGGGTGGAGCCATGGGCGGAGCCCGTACATGCCCCAACATATCCCCCTGTGGGTGAAACCACACAATGGCCCATAGGTGGAGCCCACAGGGTTAATAACATAACATAATACAGTGCACTGGTGAATTATCAGTAATTCTACATTCACCACAGAAGGCTCCCTACTGACCCTTCCCCACCCAAACAAAGACTCCTCCAGAACTCCAGGCTGCCTCCCCCAAAAGCAAACAAACAAATGCTAAACACAAACAGTCGCATAAAACAGGAAGGGGGGAATGGGAACATTCATCCCCACATAACCTTTTCACCCCTGCCACCCCTTACGAACCCAACAGTAAACAGCAAACCCTGAAAAGGACTCCCTCCAAACTGGAGGGGACGAAAATCCCCCAATCCCTACCCCCACTTCAAACATGTTCCCAACCATTACGAAGTGCCAGCACCCCAGTTCCCAAGCATTGTCGACTCAGTTATCCCCCAGTTTCTGCTCCTTAATGAAATCTTCTGTGCTTCTGGGGTCTCAAAATAATACTCCCAACCCTCGAACATCATCCATAATTACGTCGGGTAAAGTACCCCGCACCTGATCGGCTGTCGATACAGCAATGCCTTGGCCTTGTTGAACCCTGTCCGCCTCTTTGCCAACTCGACTCCGATGCCCTGATAAATTCTGACCTTGTTCCCCTCCCATTCGGGGTACGCTTCTCCCTGGCCCAATGCAAAATTGTCTCTTTCTCCACAAATTTGTGGAGTCTCACAATCACCGCCCGCGGTGGCTCCCCAGCTCTAGGTTTCTGCCTCAGGGACCTATACGCTCGGTCCACTTCAGAAGCCTTATCTAGCACCCCTTCCGCCACCAGTCCCGTCAGCATCTTCGAGACGTACCTTGTGGCACTCGCACCTTCCACTCCTTCAGGCAGACCCACTATTTGCAGGTTCTGCCTCCTTGAGGTATTCTCCTGCTCCTCCACCTTTGCCCTCAGTGCTTTACAAAGGTGTCCTAGGAGCCCCACCTCTGCCTCCAGAGCCACCACACGATCGCTGTGGTCTGAGATCACTCCTTCATTCTCGTGAATCTGCCATCCCTGCACCTCCAAACACTTCTCCACCCGTTCCATCGAACTCTTCAGAGGTGCCACAGCTCCTTCAATGGCCTTTAAGTGATCCACCCGCATTTAATTCCTCTGTTGGCGGAATTCCTCCTTAATAAAAACCATCAATTGCTCTTTCTGGGGTTTCCACCTTGCACCAGCCCTTCCCCCTCAGCCATCCTTACACTGGCTGCTGCACCACAGCTTTTCTCCAACTCTTTGGCCATGTATTTCACCATCTTCTGCCGGGTTTGGTAACCAGCAGACATACCATTTGTCATGTGAGAGAACCTTTAAGAAATGGGTGTGTATTACTGCAGTGATGTCAGAGAGTGGGTGGGAGCTGGGTGGAGCTGTCTGTCAGCTTTTTACTTTTGTTTTAGGCTGTTTGCTGCAGGGTATGTTTTAGTTTCGTTTTCAGAGCTGGATAGCTGCAGTCACAGCCAGAAGGTGCATGAGTCTCTCTCTCTCTCTAATCTAAAGACTGTAAATCGATCCTTTGGTGATTTAAAACTAATAACTGCTCTCAGTAGTGACTTTAACCTGATGTGCTTCTGTTTAAAGTTTTTTTTAAAAGTCTTATGGATGTTAAAAGGACAGCTTAAGGATTACTTAGTGTTGTATTCTTTGGGGGTTTGAATTAATGGTTGCTAAGATGTTCACTATGTTTTAAAAAGGTTAACTTGAGTTCATAGAATAAACATTGTTTTGCTTTAAAAAATACTTTTCCATTTCTGCTGTACCACACCTGTAGAGTGGGCCGTGTGCTCCCCATACCACAATCTATTAAAAGTTGTGGGTCAGGTGAACTTCATGATACACTTTGGGGTTCTCTGAACCCTGGCCCATAATACACTCCCAGGGGAAACCACTACTCCGACCTTCACCTACACCTTTTCATCAAGATTCCACCAAATATTGGGTAAAAAGAGCTCTTTTCTGCGCCTTCAAGCAGGAGCTGCCCTGTGTGCGACCATTCACACCATGGCCGCCACCGAAAGTCCCCGAGGTCAGCTTTTTTATCGCCCTCATTAAAGTTTGGACAGTTCTCTCATCCAACCTGTTCGATGCTGGGTGATGAGGGGCGGTCCGTACAGTCGAATTCTGTTTGCGGCCGTAAATGCTTCGAACTACTTGTTGGTGAACGCGGCCCCGTTGTCCGACATCAGCACTTTGTGTATGCCATGGGTGCTGGAAGTGTGTCCCAGCCTGTGTGCTGTTGTCTTCAAGGTCACGGTCTGCACCTTGTGAACCTCGAGCCACATCGAGTTGGCGTCCATCATCACGAGGAAAGCTGCTCCTTGAAATGGGCTGTCGAAGTTGATGTGAATGCGGGCCCACTGTTTTCCTGGCCATTCCCAAGGGTGTATTGGTGTAAGCCGGGGGGGGGGAGACGACCTTTTGGTTCTCTTGGCATGGTCCGCAGCGCTGGGCCAGCTGCTCGATGTCTGAGTCAATCCCAGGTCACCAGTCATAGCTGCGGGGGAGCATCTTCATCTTTGACACCCCCAAGTGTCCATTGTGGAGGTCGTGCAACAAAGACGCCTGACTGTGTTTCGGGGTGACCACCCATGTCCCCCACAATCGGACACCGTCTTCTACGCTCCGATCCGGGAGTTTTGACATATAGGCCCGCAGATCGTCGGGCAAAGCTCTGTGCTGGCGCCCATACTGGACCATGTATCACATCTGGGTCCATTCTTTTACACGAGCCGCTGTAACTGGCAAGGAATCCATAGGGGCTGGTTTAGCACAGTGGGCTAAACAGCTGGCTTGTTATACAGAACAAGGCCAGCAGCGAGGGTTCAATTCCTGTACCAGCCTCCCCGAACAGGCGCCGGAATGTGGCGTCTAGGGGCTTTTCACAGTAACTTAATTGAAGCCTTCTTGTGACACTAAGCAACTATTATGATTATTATAAAGTGTAGACATGGTGATGCAGTGGTTAGCACTGCTGCCTCACGACACCGATGACCCAGGTTCGATCCCGGCCCTGGGTCACTGTCCCTGTGGAGTTTCCACATTTTTTTCTGCGTCTGCGTGGGTCTCACCCCCACAACCCAAAGATGTGCGGGGTAGGTGGATTGGCCACACTAGTCCCTTAATTCAAAGATTTTTTAAAAAAGGAATCCATAAAGTGGAACACCGCTACTATTTCACAGTGGAGGCTGGGTCCAGCGGTCTTGTGGAGAGGGGCAGAAGGCTCAATGCATCGGTGTGTGGGATCCGTGTGCCCGGCCAGGGTTCCGGTGTGTATTCGTATGCAGCATTGCCCATCGCTGGACACTGGCAGATGCGACCAGGGGAATCACTCGATCCTCCTTGAATAGTCCAAGTAACGGTTTGAGTTGTATATAGACCATAAATGTGTGGCCGTAGACATACCGGTGGAATTTGCAGAAAGCATATACCACTGCCAGGCCCCCATTCTTGATTTGGGAATAGTTCCGCTCGAAGTCAGCCAGTGTGCGCAAGGCAACATCCAGTGTGTGAGGACAGCTCCTTCGCAATAGGGAGAAGTGCGCACATCAAGAGAAGCGGCTTTGTTGGGCCGAAGTGCGTCAATAGCTTCTTGGAGGACAACTGCTTCTTTACCCCTTGAATCGCCTCTGGTGGGGGGTTCTATTCCCACTGATGTCCTTTTTTTAATAGGTTGTGGAGCGGACTAAGCAGCGAGGCCAAGTTGGGGATGAATTTTCCATAGTAGAGTCCCAAAAAGGAACGGTTGGGTCTTCAGCGATTGGAACCTGCCGGATGGCCCGCACCTTGAGCTGATTCTCCGCGCTGAGATCGGGATTGCCTGTCGGGAATGGCCGGTGGCGACTTTCCTTAAAGTCCAGAGCGAAACTTGGACGTTTTGACACTGGCGTGGGGTCATAGCCCCATTATTGGAGAATCCCGCCCCTTGTCTTCCACCGGGTAAAACCCCTTTTTCTGTTGACCCAGTATACCAGATAGGTGACCTCCAGAACGTTAAAAACGCATTTCTCTCTGAGGTGGCGGACGCCGGTCTATTCAAAGCACTGAGGACTTTGGGCAGATTCTTCAAGTGTTCCTTTTCCGAGGCCCCGGTGATGAGCATGTCTTCTAAGTATACGGCCACCCTAGGTACTCTCCGAAGGATGTTTTCCATCACCCGTTGCACAGGACATTGAAACCCCAAAGGGCAGCCTATGCTCTCTGGATTTAAAAAAATGAAGTGAGCTCATTGAAAATTGCAAGATTCTGAAGGGGCTTTGACAGGCTAGACACTGAAAGATTGTTTCTCTTCAGTGAGGAATTTAGAACACTGGGCACAGCCTCAGAATTAGGTCTAAATAATTTAGGCCTGGGATGAGGAGTAATGTCTTCACTCAGTATTGTGAAACTTTGGAATTGTCTATCCTAGAAGATTGCAGATCCTTCAGCTTTCAGTGTATTCAAAACTGGGATTGATAGAGTTTTGGTTTCTCAGGGGGCAGACAGGAAAGTGAAGTTGAGGCAGAGGATTGGAAGTGATCACATTGAATGCTGATGCATGTCTGATGGGCCAAAGGATCTACTCCTATTTCTTATGTTGGTACGGATTACATACTTGAACCAACTTTTAATTATTTTCAAACTGCAAATAGTATATTATTTATTTTCTTACTACAAATACAAATTGTTTCTTCATGTACAAAAATCTTTTTGTTTGTGTGTTTTTGAAACTGATTTGAATATAAACTGGTTGATGAATTTGAAGATGTTTCAACTCATTTTTAAGTAAGAGCTATTAACTTCACTTTGTAATTCCAGAAAGCATCAAACCAAGGAAAATATTTTCTGGGAATTTCCTTGGGGCTGTTCCCACTCCACTGCCATCATTTTGCCAAAAGTGTGGCAGAAACCCTTCCATAATGGGAGAAGCAGACAGAGATACACTGTCCTTACAAATAATTTGTTTGCTCAACTGCCATAAGAGAGGGGACAGTAATTATTTGCAGTTCAGTGTAATATTTTGGAAGCTATGTGAAATAGTACAATTATTGTATATTCACCTGATTATGTTAGTTTTTATGAAAATTATATTCACTCTCTTACTGCAGGCAAATATTATTCTCTGGGGTAATTTCTGTAAATGGTGAAATTGAAAAATTCTGGTCATTCACAGCGGATATTAATTACAAACCTTCTCCCAAGCCTCCACTCGCCATTTGCTCCCTCTCACCATGATTGCACTCTCTCCCTTTCCCTTCCACTTTCTTCCCTCGCAATTGTCCCCTCACTCTGTCTTTCAGGACTGGAGCTTGAGTTCTGCTTTACTGCAAGGATTTGAATTCTTTATGTGGGTTGAGGAGTTATAATTTCCCAGTATTTCCATATGTCATTCATGGGGATTGTAGTTTTTGTTCTTTTAGAATACTGAGAATGCACTGGCACAATTTATCACTCTTCCCAGGTTGGTTAGAAAAATATTCTTTACAGAGTGTGGTTGGAATATGGAGTTCACTTCCACAAACTATTGGAGATGCAGAGTCTGAAATTACAATAGTGTCTACCTTTCAAAAAAAAAAAAATTGGCTGTAAAGTGCTTTGGGGCATTGAGTTTGTGAAAGGCACAATGTAAAGACAAATTATCTTTTCAGAATCTGTTAATTGGTTTAAATGGAATTAGATAGTTGCATGACAACATACTTTAGTGGTAGGGGATGTGAACAGAAGGGTGTGATTTGATTAGTTCGCACAAAGATAAAAACTCCCGCACAGGTTTATTGAGCAGAATATATAGCAGTGTTTGATTTTATTAAACATGGCTACTAAGGCACTAGTTATACAGATAAATACCAGGAGGCACAAGTTACAAGATGGATGGCCTGAATCTTTCAAAAGCTCCTTGCACTAGTTGGAGGTCCGAGTGAAGGAGATGGGGCAAGGAATTTACAAGGCAATTTAGTATTGGAGAAGGTTATCTTCACGTTCCAGGATGATCCTGGAATATTGAACAGTTTTGATAGAGGAGACAAAGGTCCAGTAGAACTTTATGTAATACAGTCAGTTTTGGTGATACATGGTTTAACTCAGTTATAGACTATAAACATTCAAATCCCTTGGACTTAAGGGAGTAGAAAGCTGTGCCAAGGTGTCTCCATCAATATTTGATTGGTATGCCAATTAATTTTAGTGACTGAACTACTATTTAAATGAAAATTAGGTTTCTAGTTCTAGTGACCTGTAGTCTATTGCAGATCTATTAACTTTATCAGTTGTAACAAGTGTTCTCCCCTGTGCTTCCTTTTTCCCAAAAATAAGATTTTGAATTCTTATAGAGAGGCTATATTGAAACATACAAGTGAAAATTCATTGCTCGTAAAATTACATTTTTCTTTACTTATGCTGCAATGAATTTTTTGAAATGGAGATCCTAAATAGTAAAAAGCAAAATATGCAGATGTTGGAAATCGGAAATGAAAACATAATCCTAGAAATAGTCTCCAGGCAGCATTTATGGAGCAAGAAAATTAATGTCTCAGGTTGATTATCTTTCATCAGAACTGGGGAAAGTTAGAAATGTAATAGGTTTTAAGCAAGTAAAATGTGGGAGGTGGAAAAACAATAAATGGGAAACCTGCGATCGGGTAGAAGACACGGCCGATTAAATGACAAAAGGATTGGTCATGCAAGGCCTAAGAAGGATTGTTAAAGGGACAAAATAGGGTAAAGAAACAAAAGATGTGTCCCGCAGAGGTGTGAATGGCAAAATGATGAACAGCTGCCATTGAAAGCCACAAACATGTGAGTTAAACCAAAATTCCTTTGTCTAGTCTCTTCACAGCTACATTCATGACTCTTCCAATGCTCCCCGTCACTTTTAACAGTTTCCAATAGCCTGGCCCTGTCCACCGTGGCAATCAACTCTTCTACACTTCTGTCCCCCACTAGGAAGGTCTGAGGGTTCACTGTTTCTTCCTTGAATTTAACCCTAACCAGTCTCTGTCCAGCATCACTCCCCCTCTGCCTGATTGAACTTATTCTCAATCTGAACAACTTTTCCTTCAACTTCACTCACTTCCACCAAATAAAAGGTGTCACCATTGGTACCTATATTGCCTGCCTTTTTGTGGGATATATGGAACATTCCTTTCTCTAGTCCTATTATCTCCCTTCACCTCTTTTTCTGGTATATTGATGACTGTATTATTGCACTTTCCTGCTCCCACCCTGAACTGGGAAATGTCATCAACTTTGTTTCTAATCTCTCTTCTCTCGCCTTAACATGGTCCATTTCCGACTCTTCCCTTCTCTTCCTCAATTTTCAGTCTTCATTTCTGGGGTTGGGCTTCCAATTGAAATTCACTAATATCTCAACTATAGTTCCTCACACCCACTTCCTGCAAGGGCTTCATTCCATTTTCCAAGTTCCTGCATTTGCTTCGCATCTGTTCTGATGATGCAACCTTTCATACCAATGCTTTTGATATGTATTCCTTTTTCCTCAACCAAGAATTTCTGCCCACCATGATTGATAGGGCCCTCGGCCAGATTTATCCCACACTTCTGCTCTCGCCACTCTCATCCTTCACAGAACCATGATAGGATTGCCCTTGTCTCAACCTTCCACCCCACCATCCTCCCTATTCAATTGATCATCCTCTGCCATTTCTGCCAGTTCCAGTATGACACCACTGCAAAGTACATCTTCCCCTCTCCTTTCAACATTCAAAAGGGACTGTTCCTTCCATGACACCCTGATCCACTCCTCTCACCTGTTCCACTCCTCAATTACATCCTTTCCACACCTTTCCATAACATAAAGTACATCATTTGCCCTTTTATTCCTTCTCTCCTCACTGTCTCAGGCCCCAAACATCCATTTCTGGTGTAACAGCCATTCATGTGACTTCTTTCAGTTTAGTATACTGTATTCACTGCTCTACATTGAGAAGACGAAATGCCTATTCATAGAATCATAGAATCCCTAAAATGCAGAAGGAGGCCATTCGGCCCATTGAGTTTGCACTGACCCTCTGAAAGAGCTCTCCACCCAAATCCACTTACCTGACCTATCCCAATAAGCCCTTAACCTAGCCTACACATCCCTGGACACTAAGGGGCAATTTAGCATGGCCAATCCACCTAACCTGTACATCCTTGGACTGTGTGAGGAAACCGGAGCACCCGGAGGAAACTCACGCAGACAAGGGGAGAATGTGCAAACTACACACAGTCATCCAAGGTCAGAATTAAACTCAGGAGGGCAGCACGGTGGCCCAGTGATTAGCATTGCTGCCTCACGGCGCTGAGGACCCAGGTTTGAATCCTGGCCCTGGGTCGCTGTCCGTGTGGAGTTTGCACATTCTCCCTGTGTCTGCGTGGGTTTCAACCCAAAAGACGTGCAGGATAGGTGGATTGGCCACGCTAAATTGCCCCTGAATTGGATAAAATAATTGGGTACTCTAAATTTTTTTTAAAAAAATGTTTTTTAAAGAATTAAACTCGGGTCCCTGGCACTGTGAGGCAACAGTGCTAACCACTGTGCCGCCTGTTGAGTGACTGATTTGCTGAACACCTCCATTCAGTCCAGTTGCCTGTCATTTAAATTTTCCTCCTTGTCGTCACACTGATCCACCTTCCAACTCTTGGTCTAGTCTTTAGGAACATCACTTAAAGCACAATCTGATCATCTTGATTAATAAGGGGGTCAGGGGTTATGGCGAGAGGGTAGGAGAATGAGGATGAGGAACATATCAGCGAAGATCGAATGGCAGAGCACACTGGATGGGCTGAATGACCTAATTCTGCTCCTATTCTTATGATTTCTGTGTTCTCAGTCTTCCAATGAAGCTCAATGTAAGCTTGAACAACTTCTCCTTCAACTCCACTCATTTTTCAATCAGGCACTTTACAGCCTTCCAGGCTCAACATTTTAGACTGTAACCCATGCCCCCATTATGTCTTTTAATTCTTTGCAGATTTTGATTATTTTCTTTCTCATGTTTTTGCATTTGGATGGTAGCTGTTCATCATTCTACCATTCCCACCTCCTCTGGATGCTTTTTTTTGTTTACTTTTCCCGTTACTTTTCTCTTTGGTATTGTGCCACCAACCATTTTGCCATTTAATCTCTGTTCATTAGAAATGTTCACTTCTGTTGTTTTTCCTACTCTCCATCATCTTTCACCTGGTTAAAACCTTTAACATTTCAAGTGAATGACCTTCCATCAGAACTGGAAAATAATTAGAATAATAAACTGTGTTTCTCTTTCCTCGGATGCTGCCAGACTCGAGTATTTCCAGTATTTTTTGTTTTAATAACAAACTAATATCTATGAATTGATTCTAAAATGTTGTTTTTTGTATTCATTTGTTTACACAGGTTTGGCAGATGGCAAGCACTTCACTCTCCCCCATCTTCCTGGTAAGACATTTGTGTATAATGGAACAGACGATAGGCTGGAGCTGTGCATTGATCCAGCAGGGCACATCCCCATTGGTCCTGACATTGACAATCTGATCAAAGAGGCCTTAAGTCAATTACGGTCTGAGGGAGGGTCAAGAAGTAGGGAAGGAAGTCCTTCCTCGCACGGAGGGATGAAACTTGGCAGTGGAGGAGTGGTGCGAAAAAAATCTGAACAAATGCCAAATGTTACAGCTTTCCAAGGAAAAGGCCATTCCCTTGGAACTGCTTCAAGTAGCCCACAGTTGGAGCAGAGGCATAGCAGGGAAATGCAAGTGCCCAGGAAACAAAGCACTGGTAGTTCTTCGGGAACAGATCTTAGTTACGGTATTGGCAGGTCTAGTCCCAAACATGGGGCTTCCCCACCCAAGTCCAGCGGTGGGGATAGTCAGCTAATACGAATGGCGCCTGGTTTTGTAACAATGAGAGATGGTAGGCAACTTGACCCCAATTTAATTGAAGCACAACGTAAAAAGTTGCAGGAGATGGTATCTTCCATTCAAGCCTCCATGGATAAACACTTGAAGGATCAAAATGTAGAACAATCAACACCTAATGAAGTCCCTGAATCAAAAGTACATTCTACGACTTCCTCGGTTCAATTAATAATGAGAACTGAAAGCCTTCATACTGATGCACTGGAGACACCATCAATCACTCCACAAGCAGGTGACAATGAGAATTTGAGTATGGAAACAACATCTGTTGGTGTGGAACTGTTATCCCATCCATCCATACCATCCAGCAAGGCACAGAATGGAAACCTTTTGAATGAAGACCTTGAAGAAATGGATAGTCAGGAAATAGAGGGGACAATTGAACCAATGGATCACTCTTGACTTCATGTAGAAATGGATACTATGAAGCTTGGTGAGTCTGAAATAAGTACCCAAGACATTATAAGTTCTTCACAACTGCAGAAGTATTTCACTGGGGGGAAGGGAAAAGAAATGAACTGAATAACTGACTATTTTTGGAACAACTATTAAGAAATCTGTGTCCTTTAAAGGTTTTTTCTGTAAACTAAAGAAGAGGCATGTAGGAAAATGTAATTTTAAAATACTGATAAAATGTATCTGGCTATTTTGGAAATTATAGATCAATCGGCCATCACATTGCCCACAGGGAATCAATGCTTAATGTAGTCTTCGGGTGAAGCAGGTGAGAAAGTGAGCAACATTTGGACGAGGGCACACAGTTGTAATTCAGTTGCCATTTTAACCTTGTGTTCATCTTTAGTTTTGGATAATACTTTTATTTTATAATTATTAGCAAAGTGTAAGGCTATTTGGGAAGTAGTAAATTAGAATTGTTTGGAATCAGGAGTTTTTCTGCATTACAGGTTGAGGAGATGAAAATTTGGGGTCCAACAATTTGTCAGTGGTGGGAGAGTGTAATTGCAAGTATAACTGGACAATTTCCCTTATAAATATGGAATAAATGAAATTTGTAATTGGAAAAGTTGATTCAATGCAGGGGAGGTAAGATTGCTAATGAGTTTAATAATAATGTTGTAACAGAAGACAGATTTTGTAGATCGGGAATACATGTAAATGTAGAATTTTGGGGGTTGGGACCAGAGCAATGCAAATATGTTTGTTATTACAATACTGATTACTACATTCCTTCAAACACACATATCACATGAAGGTTTTCAGAAGCCACCAACTGTGATTTCCCCCAAATGAAGGGGAATAACAATCCATTTAAAAGAGGGCATAATTTGTCTATGTCTGCAACACTAATTTCATGTGTTTATGTAAAAGTCAGGATTGCTGTACAAAGAGGGAAATATATTTCTGTATTTGGATGGTGTTTCTAAGCCTCTTTTTTAAAAAAATATTTTTATTTGGATATTTGCAAGTTTTTATAATAACAGTAACAGCAACATAAACATGGTACATTAAACATTTCCACCCCCATCACAATCTTCACACACCCCAACCATAAAACAACAATCCGGCCCCCCCCCCGGCCCCCCCCTTTGGAATTCTGCTTCTGCTGACATTTTAATTTTCCCCGAGAAAGTCGACGAACGGCTGCCGCCTCCGGGTGAACCCAACCATTGATCCTCTTAAGGCAAACTTTATTTTCTCGAGACTGAGAAACCCAGCCATGTCACTAACCGAGGTCTCTACACTCAGGGACTTCGAGTCCCCCCACATTCATAAGATCCGTCTCCGGGCTACCAGGAAGGCAAAGGTCAAGACGTCGGCCTCTTTCGACCCCTGAACTCCCGGCTCTTCCGACATTCCAAAGATCGTTACCTGCAGACTCGGCACCACCCGTGTTTTGAGTACCATGGACATTGCCTTAGCGAAATCCAGCCAAAACCCTCTAAGCTTTGGGCATGCCCAAAACATTTGGACATGATTTGCTGGACTTCCCGCGCACCTCGCACACCTGTCCTCTACCCCAAAAAACTTGCTCATCCGGGCCACCGTCATGTGTGCCCGGTGGACTACCTTGAATTGTATCAGGCTAAGCCTGGCACGTGATGAGGATGTATTAACCCTGCTTAGGGCATCTGCCCACAGACCAGCTTCTATCTCTCCCCCTAGCTCGTCTTCCCACTTGCCCTTAAGCTCCTCCACTGGTGTTTCCTCCGATTCCAAAAGTTCCTGGTAAATATCTGATACCTTCCCCTCTCACACCCAGGTACTGGAGACTACTCTGTCCTGTATCCCACGTGGCGGCAGCAGCGGGAAGGCCGGAACCTGCCTTCTCAAGAAGTCTCACACCGACAGATACCTAAACCCATTCCCTGCTGGCAATTCAAATTTATCCATCAAGTTGAGGAAGCTCCCGTCTATAAATAGATCCCCCATCCTCCTAATTCCTGCCCTTTGCCATCTCTGGAACCCACCATCCAGCCTACCCGGTACAAACCGATGATTATTATAAATCTGAGTCCAAACCGATGCTCCCTCCACACTCTTATATCTCCTCCACTGCCCCCAGATTCTCAGAGCCGCCACCACCACTGGAGTTGTGGAGTATCGGCCGGCGAGAACGGAAGAGGTGCCGATATCAGTGCTCCCAAACTTGTGTCTTTACATGACGCCGCCTCCATCCGCTCCCACACCGACCCCTCCCCCATTACCCACTTCCTAATCATGGCTATATTAGCCGCCCAGTAGTAATTGCAGAAGTTCGGCAGCGCCAACCCACCCTCTCCCCAACTGCGCTCCATCAACACTTTCTTCACTCGTGGGGTTTTACCCACCCACACAAAGCTCAAAATAACCTCATTCACCCGCTTGAAAAAGACCCTTGGGATGAAGATGGGGAGGCACTGAAAGACGAACAGAAATCTGAGAGGACCGTTATTTTCACAGTCTGTACCCTCCCCGCCAGCGATTGCGAGAGCATGTCCCATCTCTTAAAGTCCTCTTTCATTTGTTCTACGAGCCGGGATAGATTTAACTTGTGCAGTGTCTCCCATTCCTGGGCCACCAGGATCCCAGATACCGAAAGCTCCTTCCTACCATTCTTAACGGCAGCTCTCCCAGTCTCTTCTCCTGCCCTCTTGCCTAGATCGCGAACATCCCGCATTTCCCCATGTTCAATTTCTACCCCGAAAAATTACCAAATTCCCGGAGGATACCCCATCCCCTCCAACGGGTCTGAAATATACAAGAGCAGGTCATCTGCGTAAAACCAGACCGGGTGCTCCACCCACCCCCGAACCAGCCCTTTCCAGTTCCAAGAGGCTCTTAACGCCATGGCCAATGGCTCTATGGCCAGAGCAAACAGTAGCGGGGAGAGGGGGCATCCTTGCCTCGTCTCACGGTGTAGTTTAAAATACCCCGACCTCAGCCGGTTCGTACGCACACTCGCTACTGGTGCCTGATAGAGCAACCGCACCCAGTCAATGAAGCCCTCACTAAACCCAAACCTTCCCAGCGCCTCACACAGGTAATCCCACTCCACCCGATCAAAAGCCTTCACCGCATCCATCGCTACCACTACCTCCACCTCCCCTCCTTCTCAGCGCATTATAAAAACATTTAAAAGCCTTCGAACATTGGCCTTGAGTTGCCTGCCCTTTACAAATCCCGTCTGGTCTTCCCCTATCCCCCCCCCGGGACAGAATCCTCCATTCTTGTGGCCAGTATTTCAGCCAGCAGTTTGGCGTCCACATTCAGTAGCGAAATTGGCCTGTATGACCTGCATTGCTCCGGATCCTTTTCCCGTTTCAGGATCAATTAAGTCGAGGCCTGCGACGTTGTTGGGGGGAGAACTCCCTTCTCTCTTGCTTCATTAAATGTCCTCACCAGCAGTGGGCTCAATGGGCGGGATTCTCCACCCCCACGCCGTCGTGAACGCCATCGAGGTTCACGACGGCGCGGAACGGCCCCGGACCCGACCGATTCATGCCCTGACAATGGGCCAGTATCGGGGCCGCGTCATCTACCCGCGCCAGGATTGTCGCCCGCGTAAAAGCGGTGCCGCATAGATGACGCGGCCGGCGACGCATAACGGACGTCATCCGCGCATGCGCGGGCTGGCCGGCGCCAACCCGCGCATGCGTGGTTGCCGTCCTGTCCAAATCCGCCCCGCAAGAAGATGGGGGACGGATCTTGCGGGGCGGCGGAAGGAAGGGGGTCCTCCTTCAGAGAGGACGGCCCGACGATCGGTGGGCACCGATCGCGGGCCACCCCACATTTAAGGTAACCCCCGGTGCAGGATCCCCCCTCGCCCCCCCACAGGCTGCCCCCCCAGCGTTCACGCACCACCCACGACTGTAGCGACCAGGTGTGGACGGCGCTGGGGGACACCCGCCGTTTTGGCCTGGCCACTCGGCCCATCCTGGCCTCAGAATCGCGGGGGTGCCGGAGAATCGCCATTTTGGGTATCCCAGGCGATTCTCCGGCCTGCGGCCCGCGAAACTCGACCAGGCCGTTCCCGCCACTTGGGACAATCGTGGGAGGGCGTCGGACCGGCGTCCCCGGAAATTTTGGCGGCCCAGGCGATTCTCCCAACCGGCGTGGGAGTGGAGAATCGCGCCCAATGTCTCTGAAAACTTCTTATAGAATTCCACCGGGTAGCCGTCCGGCCCCGGGGCCTTGCACGACTGCATGCCCTCCAGCCCCTCAATTATTTCCTCAATTTCAATTGGGGCTCCCAGCCCTTCCACCAGATCGTCATCCACCCTCTGGAACCTCAACTGACCCAAAAACCACCTAATCCCCTCCACCCCAGCCGGGGGTTCTGACTCATATAATTTTCTGTAAAAGTCCTTAAACACCTCAGTCACCCCACTGGGTCCAGGACCGTATTTCCACCTCTACTCTTTACTCTCCCTATCTCCCTGGCCGCCTCCCTTTTTCTGAGCTGGTGTGCTAACATTCTGCAAGCCTTTTCCCCATACTCCTAAATCGCCCCTTTAGCCTTCCTCAGCTGTTCCACCGCTTTCCCTGCAGTCAACAGCCCAAACTCCGCCTATAACCTCCACCGCTCCCTCAGTAGTCCGGGGCCTCCGAGTATCCCCTGTCCACCTGGAGTATCTCCTCAACTAATCTATCCCTCTCCGCCTGTTCCGCCTTTTCATTGTGGGCCTATATCAAGATTAATTCCCCTCTGTCCACTGCCTTCAAAGCTTCCCAGACCGTCGCTGCAGAGACCTCCCCCGTATCATTTGTTTCCAGGTAGTTTTGGATGGACTTGTTCACCCACCCACAGGTCGCTTCGTCCGCTAACAACCCCACAGCCAGCCTTCATAGCGGGCGATGTCCTCTCTCCAAACTAACCCATAGATCCACCCAATGTGGGGCAATGTGGGGCATGATGCGACACTGCGATTGCCGAGTACTCAGTATCCACCACCCCCGGTATTAGAGCCCTGCTCAGAACAAAAAAGTCGATGTGAGAGTATACCTTGTGGACATGGGAGAAAAAAGAAAACTCCTTCGTCCTTGGCCGTGCAAACCTCCATGGGTCTACTCCCCCCCCCCCCCCCCCCATCTGTTCCATAAACCTCTTCAATGCCTTTGCCACAGCTGGCACCCTCCCTGTCCTAGATTTTGACCGGTCCAATTCCGGATCAATGACTGTATTAAAATCTCCCCCCATGGTCAAGTTATGTGACTCTAAGTACCACCCGCACCCCTCCAGCTTCCATTCACCATTATGTACCTACCCCCGTGTCTGACATGATTCTCCCTGCCTCGAATGCCACTCGTTTATTGGTCAAGATCGTTACCCGCCTTGTCTGAGTCCAGCCCTGAGTGGAATACTTGGTCAACCCACCCCTTTCTCAATCTAGTCTGGTCTGTAACCTTTAGGTCTGTCCCCAGCCTCCTCGACCCCCCCCTCGTGCTTTCGCCGTCCTCGACCTCCCATTTGTCCCCTAGTAACAGTTCCTCCCTTATCAGCAAAGCAGCTCCCCCCACTCCCTCCCCCCTTGGTAACAGCACTAGAAACCCAACCCCCCATATCAAGCTCCAGCTTATCACCTGCTCGCTCCCCACTCTGCTTCCGTGAGTTAGCTGACCAAGCTGACTTGATAGCTCCCACCCATGGCACCAAACAGTCTGTTTCCCCATTGTTCTCTCCCCTCTCCCCCCACTTGGACAAACATATTCAAAGCATCACATCATAAAAAACAGAGGAAAAACAGCCACAGAAAAAACAACCATAGAAACCAATCCCCCTCCAACCGGCTCCCAGTAAGACAAAGTTAACTTTAGCCATCGAAACAGCCCCTTATTGCATATAACTTATTTAAACCAGCATAAAGTGATTTTCAACAAATCGCCACTACAATACTCTCCAAGGATTCAGTGTCTTTAGTTCACCTCCAGTCTTTTTTCCTTGATGAAAGTCAATACATCATCTGGTGTTTCAAAGTAAAAGTCCCGTTCCTCATATGTGACCCACAGACGAGCTGGGTACAACTTCCCGAACTTCACCCCCTTCTTAAAGAAGACTGTTTTTGCCCGATTAAACCCAGCTGGCCTCTTGGCCAAATCCGCGCCCAGGTCTTGATAAATGCGCAGCTCACAATTCTCCCACTTGCTACTCCGTTCTTTCTTGGCCCACCGCAGAACATGTTCCTTGTCCAGGAATCAGTGCAAACACACCACCATTGCCCTCGGCATCTCATTCACTCGGGGCTTCTTCGAGAGGGCTCTGTGCGCTCTATCCACTTCCAAGGGCCATGGAAAAGCCTCAACCCCCATCAACTTCTCCACCATGTTCGTCACATAGGCCCTCGCATACGATCCCTCACTGCCTTCAGGGAGGCTGACGATTCTCAGATTCTGCCTCCTGGACCTATTCTCCAGGTCCTCCAGCTTCTCCTACATTCTTTTCTGGCGATCATTCGTCATCTCCACCTTGGTCTTCAGCACGGTATTCCTCGTGCTCGGACACCTTTTTCTCCACCTCCTGGATCGCACGTCTGTGGGTTTCTTGATTCTGCACCACCTGATCAATCGAAGCCTTAATCGGGTCCAGCGTGTCCTTCTTAAGCTTGGCTAAGCAATCTTCAAAAACCTTCACCAGCTGCTCCATCGACCACTGTGCCGTCTCCCCGCGGCCCTGCTTCTCCGCCATGCTTTCCCACGTTGCCAGCTCTGCTCGCGTCTTCCTTGTAGAACTTTGTCTTCTCAGACGGCCAATTCTGGTTCAATTCTCCATACACTGGAGGGGGATTTCTCCTCACTGTCTCACTCTTCACCGATTTATCCAATAAAATCCGGAAAAAAACAGGAGAAAAAGGTCCAAAAGTCCTTCACAGGCAGGAGCTATCAAATGTGCGACCTACTCCATGGCCGCCACCAGAAGATGTTTCTAAGCCTCTTGAGATGATTTATTATATCTTGTGAACCAATTTAGTATCAAATTGAAAGAAAAAGAATACAATGGTGTAAAGATTACTAGTAGACCAGAGATAGGAAAAAATAGGAACCAGAAAAGGATGACTTAAAAAAAAGAGGAGAAATTAGAATGAGAATAAACCATCAAAAATATAAAAACAGACAATAAGAGCTTCAACAAATGTATACAAAGGAAGAGAACAGCTAAAGTAAACGTTGGTCTGAGACGGGAATTAATAACGGGAAACAAGGCAATTGCAGACTTTGAACAAGTATTTTGTATCTGACTCCATGATAGAAGACACAAAAGGATCCCAAGAATAACAAAAAATCAAGGGGCAAAAGGAGGAGAGGAACTTAAACAATCATTATCACTGGAGGGAAAGTACTAGGAAGACTAATGGATAACTAGTCCCTGATCCCGATGGCTGCAGTCTAGGCTCTTAAAATAAGTGGATGCAGAGATGGGGGATGCATTGGTTGTAAAGTTCCATAGGCTCTGGATAGGTCCCAGTGACTAGGAAAACCACAAAAGATGGAGTATATTGTGGGAAAATGTGAGATTGTCCAGTTCGGTAGGAATAGTAGAAAAGCAGAATGTTAGAGAGAAACTACAAAATGTCATGGTGCAGGAGGATTCATAGAAAAATCAGAAAATGGCAGCATTTGGGTAAAAGTAATTAGGAAGGCAAATGGAGTGTGGGCTTTATTGCAAATGAAGTTTTTTTTTTTAAAGTAGGAAAGTCTTGCTAGAAGAGCACAGCATTGTTGCAACTACAGGTAGAGTACTATGTACAGTTTTGGTCACCTTCAAGAAGGGATATCCTTGTATTGGAGACAGATGAGAGAAGGTTTGTTAAGTTGATCACTGGGATGAAGGGATTATTTTATGAGAGAAAGTTGATCAGGGTTGTCCTTTACTAATTGGAGTTCAGAAAAATTGAGAGGTCACCTTATTGAAACATAGGATTCTGATGGAGCTTGACAGGGTAGTTGTTGAGAGGATATTTTCCCTCATGAGGCATCTAAAGCAAAGGGACACAGTTTCATAATAAGGAATCTCCAATTAAGTTGCTGGTGAGAAGAAATTTCTTCTCTCAAAGGGGCATTAATCTTTGGAATTTCTACCGCATGGCGCAGTGAGGGTTGGGCCACTGAATATATTAAGGTTGAGTTAGACTTTTGATCTACAAGGGAGTTGAGAATTATGGTGGACAGGCAGTAAAGTGGAGTTGATGCCACAATCAGATTCGCCATGATCTTATTGAACAGCAGAACAGGCTCAAGGGGCCAAATAGCCTTCTGCTTGTATTTCTTATGTTCTTTAGTGCCGTCTGGTAGCACCCTTCAACCTGTATTTTTTTTCATCTGCAAGTCCACAAAAATATTGTAACTCTGTCAAAGAGGTAACCACATGTTAAATAAAACACATCTTCCAGTTAGCTGCGAGAACTATATCCCTGGGGCAGAACAGTATTTTTTTACTTTCATCCCCTAGATTTTCTATCATATTATGCAATACTGCTTAGAAGTACTGGTTATCAACATTGTCAGGGTTAACAGAAGATAAAAATTTAAATGGGAATCCCTGTAATAGGCAGAGGGTGTATGTCAGTAAATTAATTTTTAAAATGGCAGCGAGTATGTTAAAGATGTAACAAATAGTTGTGGTCATTGTTCACATTATGGGCCGTAAGTTTTGAGCTTCTCAGCGCGTATTGGGAGTACCCCAATGATGCGCTGAGGAATCCCCTTCAGGAGTTCCCAGGTAAGGTTTACACAGAAGTGCAAATTTCTTTGGGCAATTGACCTGCCCTGGGAACCATCTGAAAATACAGTTGAAATCGCAAACTCTGGATGGTTCTGACTGGGTTACACCAATAGTTAACCAGAAAAAGTTGGAAGAATTAAAACCTCTTCTGACGATTGTACAGGCTCACACGGACCCCCTATGGGACACCCCTCACCCCCAGGGGACTCTGCCCATTCCCCGACTATCCCGCCACTCATAAGGACCTCCCCTGCTGACCTCCAATCAAACCCCCCCCCTGCCCAAAAAGGTCTGTCCACTCCAGCTGAGGCCCGACATCTGGCACCCCCTGACCTCCGACACTCCCTCCCCTACCCATGGTTTCTTTCAACTTTCAGTCCCGTGTTCCCCCACCCTCTCCAAAATCCTATCCTTATATGTTAGATACTTACCATCTCCCTGACCTGTCAAGAACCCTTAAATTGCACTGGAATTTTAAACTTTCCTGGTTTATGGCAGCAAGTGCTGCAAAAAAGGGGGCATGTCCTCCTTCACCTTGATTCTGATGGACTTTGACCATAGGCACCGAGAACACACTACACTACCTGAATCCTTCCCGGCCTGAGTGGGAAAGTCGGGCGAGACAGGCTGGGGAAACAAAAATCAGGTAAGAAAGGGAGCACAGTGTGACAATCCGACACTGATTGCCACTCCGAAGAAGTTCAGGCTAAATATTTAAAACAAATCGCCACTTCAAGCTTACCTCTGTTTAGTCCCTATTACAGGCTTGTAACAGTCTATTCATTATTTTTGAAACACAATTGCTTTGTTAAATCAACCACACCTAATTCTTACATTGAAAATTTTGCTAAACATAATGTGTCAAAATACAAGAAATAATGCTTGCTGGAAAGCTTTGTGCAGAAAGTTTGATTGTTGAAACTAGATAGTTGTGCCCTCTAATTCATTGCCCTGTACAGTTGTCCACTAGATTGGAGAAGGGAAATGATGGAGTAGATGAAGAGAGCAAAACAAATAATTCCACACCAAATTTGCACATTGAATGATCTGAAAGCAGCATTACTGGTAATATTCAGTCCTGTGAAACCATTTTGTTTCCCCCATCCTGTGCCTCTGGTTAGATGACAATGTATTGTAAATGTCTAGGGGGACAATGAATTTGCATGTCCAAAATTTAATTTAACTATGTGTCTAACTTTTCTCCCCCTTGCAGGCAGAGCTGGGCTTTGTACAAGAGCCATGCCACGAAAGGAGCTCATCGTGTTCAAAAGACAGAATCAGTCCCCCTATGCATTGCATGACAGCAAGAGTTTTCTTGGTGATCCACATGACAGCTTCTGCCCATATTAGTTCACAGAACCATAATTATTAGCTTAACATTTAATGAGATGTAGCTCTCAGTGAGAGTTCTTTGGTAAAACGAGATGAGTCTCATAAGGATACATTTTCTTGATGCATTCAAAATTTGATTTTCACAATATTAGTTAATGGTGATGTTTGTGCTAGAAGCAAAATACTGGAATGTGAAGTTGAATAAGATCATATTTAGTGTACATCCGTTAAAATAAATATAGTGCTCTTTAGAAAGATCCACACAGCCATTCCTCTGTCCTGGCTTTTAGGGCCTGGACAGGGACTGGGGCCTGGCATAATAAAGGTTGTCCACATTTCTGGTTTTCCATTTTGCCAAAAATATTGAAGTCATCTAACGTGATTAGCCAAGATGAAAAATAAAAATTACCACAGAAATATTCTTGACAGATGAGATTCACTTAAAGGTTGATATATTTTGTGACAAACTGAACTATGATCTTAGTGCAGGAGTAATCCAATTGGTAATGGCAAAATGACCTGCAGTTAAGAATATTTGATTGCTGCACTCTGTTTATTTCCATTGTGTGAAAATAGTTTTGCTTGAGTGCTTAAGCAGAGATGGGATACCAGTTGCTTTGAAACTGACCAGTTTCATACTTGCAAATCCTCTTTGCTTGAACATAGGTTCAAATTCAGTATTTAGAAAATTCTCTACTAATATAAAGATCTTTAGTTTTTGACTAGTGTATGATATAGTAGAATGGGAGAGGGGAGGGGAGTCCTAAAGTTTAGTAACTATCTTGACGGGGCGGGGCGGCGAATAATTTGCACTAAAAGATAATATTTGGTGGGAGAGAACTAAGAACGTGGTTCAGCATTTTTCAGAGTTCCACCCCAATCACTTTCTTTGATCCAAAAACATTTGATGCTGTTCCCTAAAGTACTCCCCAAAATTGATCTAGCTTTTGAGTTAAATAAAAGGAAGAAAGATGAAATATAATTTTTTTTAAAACACAACTTCTGAAATGTTGGTTTTGTATTTATTTTCCATTACAGATGTCGGCCAGCAATATGAGTCTCCAGGCTGTCAGACTGGAGATCACTGTAAAGGAAAATAAATACGACAAAACAGTATCCACTGTTAAAGCTACTGAAAAGAATTGGAATTTATCAAATTCACTAGAGATTTATTTTCACGTTGCTGAATTCACACATTTCCTCAGTAATGCTCATATCTTACTTCATCCGTTTACTTGAGCTTAAAAATATCATCACATGTATTTAGCTATGGTGCAAATAAAAGAAAAATAAGCACTACAATGCTTTTTAAAAAATAAATTACAATTTCAGTTCCTTTATTCTCACTCAAAACACCAAGTTGTATCAAATACATCGCGCTCTATATTCTTGGTATGATTGCAAATTCTGAGAAAAACATGTCTTTCTCCACTATTAAAGATGCCATTCTGTAGCGTGTACAGTCACTGGTAATGGTTGTATTTATTATTGCAGTCAAGCAGCGTGATTATTAACTGTAGCAAATTATTTTACAGGAACAGTGTGTAATAAACAATTTTAACAAGACTAAATTGTGGTGGGAAAGAGAAGAACTACCAAATATTTTCTGATTTTTGAAATGCAAACTCTGATATTGCCACTGTATGATTAGGTAGTTTTTACTCTTGGTATGTGAAATCATAATGCAAAACCCTTAATCAGTACAACTTCAGAAGAATAAGACTGCCTTACTTATTTTTTAAAAGAAGAGATTCATAAATCCACTATTACACAAATTGTTTAAAATATGCTCTGGAAATAAACCTCAATGATTTCCCTTCCATGAGAACAGAAAGTTAAGTGTTTCTGCTTTTCATTTAGACTGTGCTTGGAATAGCCAGTATTGTTGTCTGTTAATCTTAATATTAACTTAATTTTGCTTTTTTAATAGGCAGATTTCATTTAATTTATAGTGATCGTTATGGCTATTGAATCATTTTTAAAGACGCTTAGAGACTTGCTGTATACTTTACACATTTCATAAATATTTACATTCTTAGCATGCAAAAATGAATGTGCTTTTGGACAAAGATATTGATTTAAAAAAAATTAAATTTCACAGGATTGGTGAGTTTTTCAAGACTCTTAGAAATGAGCTGTATGCTGGCAATTTGGGCCTTAAACTACATTAATGATTCATTTGCTTTTGAATTTGTTTTTAGATAATTTGTGAGGATTACAAGGCAACTCCATTAAGCATGTACATTAAAATTCATTAGCATCTTTCCATGGGATTTTCAACTTTATTGTCCTTTTAAATGCGATAGCAGAACTCATGCAAAGTATCATTGGATGGAGCATCTGCAGAGAGTGATATAGCTGAAAAACAAAATATGAAAATGTAGATAAATTGGGAGTGCAAAGCTGGCCTAAAGTTAAATATCCCACAGAGCTGGATTTTATTTTGCTGTGTTTGCCATCCAGTTATTAGAACATGTTGTAACTCTCCCTGAGTATGTATGGATGGTGTACTGTATATATGCTTTATTTTTAGTGGAGAAAATGTCCCTGTTTAAAAGAAAATGACAACAATTGATAATAGATATAAGAAATGTACTCACATTTATGATAGCAGGACAACACTGGCAATTGTTCAGCAAATTTGGTTTGTTTATATTTGTGGTTGCTGTACTAAATATCGGAAATGAATTCCTCTATAATGTAACACCTGTGTATTATATAGTATATATTGTACAGTACTATAAGTGACTTGTACAGTACTTGGAGTTCTTTTCTTGAATGCTTATTAAACAAAAGTGGTACATTCTATAAGTACCAGCTTGCTGTTAGCATGAGTTATGAGCATATATTGAAGGTGCAATAAATTAAAATGTTTCACGTGCTTATTGTCCAAGAATGTTTCAAACTGTTTTAACTACATTTTTCTTTCTTCACCACACATGTGTTGGTCCCACAGAGGAAAACCTGATATTTCATTTTTGCACCCCAAAACATGCTTTCAAGGATAGTAGCACCATGTACTTTTCTTCTATTATATTAGTTGCACTTATGCAACTCTTGCAATGCAAGAGAAACTACTTCATTTAATATTGCAAGCTCTGCGTTCAATCTCTAAGAACTAGATTTATTTAAGCTGCTTTGAATTGTGATTCATTTATAACAAAATCTCCAAACAACTATTTCAAAACATGCTCAGTTTGGAGGGGCATGGCTTCTAAAACTGATTGTCAATTTTGTTATGCCACATATGAAAATGACAGATGGAAAAAGAAACACTAGTTAACCTAACCTATCTGTTATAGTTGTGCTGTTTAGTGCGTCACAATGTACATGCTTCTCCTGCAAGATATGAAAACAACCGAAATAAACCCAAGCCAGTTACGGAAAATAAAATGGAAAATTATTCTCAGATCCTTTTTAGGTGATCAAAATTAATCCAGGAGATCAGATAGGTCCTGAATTATATTACAGAATATTTACTTCCCACTCTAGCCAGAAACAGCTCTAGTTTTTCCTTGAACTACAGAAAATCAGCATTCATCACATAAGCCTGTTGTACAAGTCTGTTATTTTCTGGATTCACATAAAAACAAACAGTTCCTTAATTATTTTATTACATAGCCCTGGCACATTAAATAGTAAAGTAGGGACAAGGGGAAGAGGTATAGGGCAAAGAGCACAGAGAGATAAGAATTATGGTTTCACAAGAGCCCAGAGTTCCAAATCAAAGTCCAGTGGTCTATTCTTTCACGGAGTCAGCAGACTAAAGGTGGATGCAAGTTGTCTCTACTTTTCCAGTAGAGACAACTTCCATGATAGGATAGGCACATATAGATCATTTAGTCCTGTAGGCACTGGTACATAGGTTCAGAATCTCTGGTAGAAAAGTGTAGGTGTCCAAACGAAGACCTGGACAGACCGCTTTTCCTGCTTTACCCGCTGAATGGAAAATGGCAATCTATCTTTTTTTTTTACAGATTCTAGCAGCTTGCTGAGTGGGTGGTGGGGGATGGGGGGTCACATGACATGACTCCACCTTTGTTTGGACAAAAGATGTATATTCCTTGTGTGCATTCTTGAGATGGTTAATGTTTCCACTATCAAAGAGTTTAACAAAGGTTTTGGGGTCCTTTTGCCCTCGCAGACTGATTGTCTTCATAGATCAGGGCCCTAACCATAGAAATGTAAAGGGCCTTGGTACAATTCCTTGCGATTTGAACTCTACGGTCACGGGGCATTAGTGCCTCTTTAGAGATAATGAGGTTGCTGCTATTCTGAAGGTCAGAAATTCCTTTTGTATGAGTCATAGCCAGCCATGGCTTCAATCGTTTTAAAGCCTTTGTCCAGTTTAAAAAATAATTTTATATATTAGCCAGCTGATATATATGTATTATCAAAGCAAATAGTAGGGGTGGGCATCCTGCAGCCTAGGGGCTACATGAGGCCCAGCAGGAGTGTGGCCCACAAGATATTTTGTTGACTGTTGCTCATGCGCAGGGTTGGCACATCCCACTGGCTTCCATCCGTTGAGCGTTTTTCCTACTGAAGTGATACACATGTAAAGCAAGGGCAAGTGAAGTGAGGTGCGTGCTAATTGCACACAACATTGACAGTGAGGGCTGTGTGCTCTCTGCATCCAAAGTGCAAATATTTCTTCTGTTTATACCATTAAAAGTTGATGACAGATCTAGTGGTTAGCACTGTTGCTTCACAGCGCTAGGTGCCAGGTTCGATTCCCGGCTTGGGTCACTGTCTGTGCGGAGTCTGCACGTTCTCCCCGTGTCTCCAATTTCCACCAAAAGTCCCGAAAGACTTGTTAGGTAATTTGGACATTCTGAATTTGCCCTCCGTATACCCAAACAGACGCCGGAACGTGGCGACCCAGGGGCTTTTCACAGTAACTTCATTGCAGTGTTAATGTAAGTCTACTTGTGACAATAAAGATTATTATTATTGATATATAAATGATTTAGCATTTTCTATAACTTATGAAATATCTGGCATGTATTAAAATGTATTCAATCTTATTCAAGGGCCATAATATTTAGTGAACACACCTGATTTCAATCTTGCGGCCCACTGATATGAAGGATGGTCACTCATGTGACCCACTCACCAGCCTAGATTGGGCATCACTGCTACCGAGTGAGGTCTTAGCTCCAGGACAATGTATACTTGAAAAATAAAGCAATTGCAAGGCAATGGAGAAAATGGAGGGGAGTGGTACAGGTGTGATTGGCTGCTCCTTCTCTACTGTAAGATTATACAATGTGGGACAACGCTTAAGGTATGGTTGTGGATGTAGGGTTGCAGGATGGTCACTTCAATAAGGACCTGGGGAGCCCACACAGAGTAAGAATAACAACCTTGGTTTATTTACAACTACTTTATATACAACTCCCGGTAGACTACTGGGTCTCTCCTCCGTCGGTGCTTTACTGGCCGACCTGTTATACATAGTTGAATGGAGTTCCCCCGCCTCGCAGCGGGGGAGCTTGTACTCTGCGAAAACTACGGGGATAATCATTCCCATCCCGTCAGTCCCTTGCGGGATATCATATTCCTCCCCTACAAAGTCCGAACACACACTCGACAGCCAATGGGGTGGAGAAGGAGGAACAGGTGAAGGACATTGGACCCTCTTTGGCTCCGGTGAAAAGTCGAGCCCGAAATATCCATTTAAAAGTCTTGTTTATTTTCATTTGCACACTAGCTTTAACAATAGATGTTGGGCGCTATTCACCCCCCACGCCGGGTGGGAGAATCGGCGGGGCGCCGCGCGAATCGCGCCACGCTGCCCCGACCCCCGCACGCGATTCTCCCACCCCCGGAAACCAGCGGCGCGCGATTCGCACCGGGCCGCTCGGAGAACCGGCAAGCGGCGATTCTCCGGCCGGATGGGCCGAGCAGCCGCTACGACATGAATGGAACTCTGCGGGAACGCTGGTGGGGGCGGCCGGCGGGGGGGGGGGGGGTGGGGGGGGGGGGGGCTCCTTCACTGGGGTGGCCTCCGATGGGGTCTGGCCCACGATCGGGGCCCACCGATCGGTGGGCTGGTCTCTTCCCCCCCGCCCTCGGGCCGACCTCCTTCCGCGCGCGGCCCCAGAACACCGGCTCCATATTGGTGAGGGGCCGGCGTGCGTCAGACGTTCCCCGCGCATGCGCAGGATGGTGCGGCCCAACTGCGCATGCGCAGGGTTGGCGCGGCGTCCATTTGGCGTGAACCGCTCCAGCGCCGTGCTGGCCCCCTGTAGGTTCAGCCAGGGTTGGACTTTAAACTAGCAAACATACCTCAAGTGGGAGATTTTGTTTGCACCAGAGCCGCAAGCAGGTGAACATGCGATCTTTCAGTGAGATGTTCAACTGACATGTCACAACTCAACAGAACTTTCCCATCACCTTCCTCTGTGCTGATTGGGGGTTTACTGCTGGGCGTTATCTTACTACCTTTTGGCTGTTTCCCTCCCAAGTGAACAAGGGATAATTTATAGTACGTCATGTGGGTAAAGTACCCCAAGTTAATCATATAATTTACCCCCTGAAACTCCTACAAATTATGCCCATGCCTCTTATAAATCAATGCATCGCCCAGTGGCCTCCTGCTCTCACTTCCTCCATAGAACATAGAACATTACAGCGCAGTACAGGCCCTTCATCCCTCGATGTTGCGCCAACCTGTGAAACCACTCTAAAGCCTATCTACAGTATTCCCTTATCGTCCATATGTCTATCCAATGACCATTTGAATGCCCTTCGTGTTGGCGAGTCCACTATTGTTGCAGGCAGGGCATTCCACGCCCTTACTATCTTGAGTAAAGAACCTACCTCTGACATATGTCATATCTATCTCCCCTCAATTTAAAGCTATGTCCCCTCGTGCTAGACAGCACCATCCGAGGAAAAAGGCTCTCACTGTCCACCCTATCCAATCCTCTGATCATCTTGTACGCCTCAATTAAGTCACCTCTTAACCTTCTTCTCTCTAACGAAAACAGCCTCAAGTCCCTCAGCCTTTCCTCATAAGATCTTCCCTCCATACCAGGCAACATTCTGGTAAATCTCCTCTGCACCCTTTCCAATGCTTCCACATCCTTCCTATAATGCGGCGACCAGAATTGCACGCAATACTCCAAATGTGGCCGCACGAGTTTTGTACAGCTGCAACATGACCTCATGGCTCCGAAACTCAATTCCTCTACCAATAAAAGCTAACACACCGTACGCCTTCTTAACAACCCTCTCAACCTGGGTGGCAACCTTCAGGAATCTATGTACATGGACACCGAGATCTCTCTGCTCATCCACACTGCCAAGAATCTTACCATTAGCCCAGTACTCTGTTTCCTGTTATTCTTTCCAAAATGAATCATCTCACACTTTTCTGCATTAAACTCCATTTGCCAGCTCAGCGCTGCAGCTTATCTATGTCCCTCTGTAACTTGTAACATCCTTCCGCACTGTCCACAACTCCACCGACTTTAGTGTCATCTGCAAATTTACTCACCCATCCTTCTACGCCCACCTCCAGGTCATTTATAAAAATGACAAACAGCAGTGGCCCCAAAACAGATCCTTGTGGTACACCACTAGTAACTGGACTCCAGTCCGAACATTTCCCATCAACTACCACCCTTTGTCTTCTTCCAGCTAGCCAATTTCTGATCCAAACTGCTAAATCACCCTGAATCCCATGCCTCATCCACCTGTTTGGTCACCATTGAGAATTAGTTCATTTTGAAGGAAAAAAAAGTTTGTTCCAGGCGCCAAATTTGGTAGCTGGTGAGAAACATTTCTGAGCACGTGGGAGCATTCCAGCATGGCCACTTAACACTTAATCATCGTAGTGCTCCGAGTGTTATGTCTTTATTGAATTGACTGCAAAATGTCTCCCCCAATCCTGTGACTTATGGCAGAGGTCACATGACTACAGCAAACCAAATAAGACGTCGTAATTGTCACGATATTTAGGTACACATCATAGCACAAACATACATACATACTGATGGACAGATCAACGGACCAATCAACACACACACAACACCACAGCCAATCACAGGCAAGAGCATACACAGTACAAAACAGGGAACACAACACTTCCTGAGCATTCCAGCAGGAGACAGCTCAGGGCACAGAGCTCATAGCAAGCCACTCAGACATCCACCATGTGCTGAGTGCCACCACAGGATAGTATTAGGAATAGGTCCACAGATTCTAGGGTTATGATCGAACCTCAGTAAACAGTTTACCACTGTAAATAAATGATAGTAATAAAACTGAGTTGTACCATTCGCAACCGTGTTGGTTCGTCTGTGTAGCAGAGTACCCAACACATTAGTAATGATTACATTTTGAAACCGAAACATCCCCATTTTCAAAATAACCAAATTTGCATGCGCTATCATGTCTAACTGTGTGTAACATGAGTTACCCATGTGACCACCTTGTGCATTAACAAACTGTTCATTATTCTCGTCAATTGTTGCACACGCATTCCTTACATAGTCGTTAAACCTTGCAAGTCTCTTAATTGTATGCGTGCATGTTGTCATTGATTTTCACCTTGGCGATATTCCCTCTCCGGGGAGAGTCATTCCCGCAGCACCTGTTGCTATGATAATTGTTTCTGTTGTTCCATTTCCATTGTTGGGGCCCAATGGACCTTTGGGCCTGATGGTTACTCTGTACTCTGTGAAGCTGGTGAGATCCCATTTTTCTGATCAGCCGCCTCCAGTGGACAGTAGCTTGCCTTCCTCAAACTTGATTCAATTCCTTGATGACTTGCATGCATGTGCTTCAGAATCTTAACTCTCATTTTGTTAGAGACAATGACTCTATTTCCTTTGTACAAGATGCCATCTTGGACTGTCAATTCATCTCGGTGTGCTCGATGACCACAGGTGTGTCCTTGGATGTTCTCAGGCCATCCTTTCATCACTACTTCTTGCTGCACTTAGAGAGTTACATCTTGTTGGATAATTTGCTTGATTTGAGCAAGGTACTTCTCTGTCAGACTCAATGTTTCTGCTGGATTGATGACTTCCACAGCATGTTGAGCTGCTGTTTCATGTTGAACCTGGAAGATTTCACATTCTGTTGTAGCATCCTCAACTTTCCCCATTGGGTGTGCTGCTCTTAACAGCATGTTAGCAATGTGCATCTGTTTCTCTTGCTTGTATGGCATTCCCAGATGATATCTCTGTAAACAAAGTAAGATTCTTTGCCACTGCTTTGGAGCAGAGAAAAATGCTTTGAAGTGGATTGTGCTTTACTTTGTCCCTCCTAAGCAGGTATTGATGAAAATGCTCATGAGCAAATAGCCAGGCAGTCTTTCGCGATATGAGCATAGCATTGTTCAGTTTGCAAATGTGTCTCTTCCTTGCTGCGTTTGAGTTGCTCCAAGATCTGTCTCGCTGGCATAACACTGCTAGGTGATGTCATCATTGATGCCATAGTATTTCAGCACTTGCATTGTCTGTTGTTTGACTTCTCGTTATGCGCTCCAATACAACTGCACATCCTTCCTTTGCAATGAGCTGGCATAATGGGTCACACTCCAGTGACAAATTCGGCAAACAATTTGCAAAATAGTTAACAAATCCAACAAATTATTACACTGCTTTCGTATTTGTTGGTCACTGCATCACATCGCTACTGCAGCTCTCACCTTGTCAGGATCTGGCCGAAGACCTTTTGCTGTCAGTACATGACTTCAGGCATTTTCACTTTCAATTTTTTTCTTGTTTTGTTCATCTGACAATCTCTCTCTAGCGGTCACATTAGATTTTGATGTGGCTTCTTCCATCGTGACTCCACACCCATAGATTAGCACATCATTCACCATGGCTTCCACTCTGGGAAGATTACTGATTATCTCATGCTGTATGCATTGATATTCTTCTGGAGCTGTGGAAATGCCAAACGTCATGCACAATCATCTGTATCTCCCAAACAGCATCCAGAATGTGGTTAGAAAGCTGCTGCAACCATCCTTTGTTTCTAGACTAGTAAAGAGCTTTGCTTTGACAAGTTGCAGAAAAATTCCTTCGATGGTTGGCATGGGGTAGTGAGATAACTTTAAAGCTTTATTTAGAACCTTTGTGTCTAAGCATACTCTCAGTTTTTCAGGTTGTTTCATTATTACCAGTAAGTAGGAATTGTCACTTTCTTGATTACTCCCTTTTCCAGCTCTTGTGTCTTGTATTTTTAGGCTTGACTTGAGAGCAGCTGTAACCCTTTCTGGTAGATGCTGAATTGGTCTCACATTCTCATCTATTTTGAGATGATATTCTCCAGGTAGATATCCAGACCCTGTATCCTCTTGGATATGTTCAGCAGTCAATAGTTTAATATGCTGTGACATATAAATCTTTTTTGGCATGTTGAGGGTTATCATCCAAGTTTTAGACTTGCTCCGGCTGAGATGAATAGATTTTGCACATCATGATCTGGAACTTCAGATCTTCATTCTTGCCAATGCTTTGGACTCTCTGATTAATTTTTCCTCTTGGTGTGAGTGTTGTGCCATCAAGTAGTCTCACTTTTACTCTGGATGCTGGTGAGAATGATTTCTGTGCAGGGAGGAGCACCCCAGCGCAGGCGCAAAGCAGTAAGTGACTGGGCAGCCTTCTGATTTGCAGGGTGCAGCCAAGGGAGTTTGTTTGTTTGCTATGACAAATGAAAGAGCCACCTGGAGTAACACATTGCAGTTTTTAAAGTTTGTAGTTTGAAAGCTTAGTTGGGAAACATTGGACTTCTTCCAATACGACCCTTAATTGAGTCATGCCGGTTTCTCTCATTCCTGGGTATCATAACTTTGTCACCTTAAAATATTTGGTTTCAGCACTTTTCTCACTTCTCTTAACAATAGTAAAAGGAAGCATGTCGCCGATTAGTGGACTTATGCATGGGGACACAGGGTACTAAATAAATACTTGGTATCTGTCTTTACCAAGGCAAAAGATGCTGCCAAATCTGTAGTGAAAGATGAGGTAGTTGAGACACTCGGTGGGCTAAAAATTGATTAAAAGGTATTGAAACAGTTTGCATACTTAGATAATAAGTCACCTGGACTGGATGAGATACATTCCAGCGAACTGAAGGAAGTAAGGGTGGAAATTGTGGCGGCACTGGCCATAATATTCAAAACCTCCTTGGATATAAGGGTGGCGCCAGAGAACTGGAGAATTGCAAAATTTAAACCTTTTGTTCAAAAACGGTAATAGTAAGGATAAATACAGTAATTACAGTCAGTTTAGGTAGGGAAGCTTTTCGAAATGACAATATGGTGGCGGAGGGGTCGGCCTGGGAGCAAGTGGAAGCGGTATCCTGCAAGGGTACAAGTTTGGAGACTTTACTAACGGTGCCCCTGCCGTTCTTGCCGGCTCGGTACTCTACAAGCCCTGTGGTGGTGGCAGCCCTAAGGGTGTGGGGGCAATGGAGGCAGCACATGGAATTGTAGGGGGTGTCTGTGTGGTCTCCGATTTGTATCAATCACCGGTTTGTCCCTGGGAGGCTCGATGGGGGCTTCAGGAGGTGGCAGCAGGCAGAGATCGAGAGATTTGGGGATTTATTTATCAAGGGCGGCTTTCCGACTTTGAAGGCACTAGAGGAGGAGTTTGAACTACCGGGCGGGAATGGGTTTGATTATCTTCAGGTCCGGGACTTTGTCCAGAGGCAGGTTTCAAACTTCCCTCACCTCCCCCTGATGGAACTACAGGATAATGTGATGTCATAAACTGGGGTTGGAGAGGGGAGGATTTCGGAGACAGACAAGGAGTTGATGGAGTAGGAGGGGGCCCCAATCAGGGAGTTGAAGCAGAAGTGGGAAGAGGAGCTGGGAAGAGCTGGAAATGGAAAAGTGGGAAAAAGCCTTGAAGAGAGTTCATTCATCTTCATCCAGTGCCAGACTTAGCCTGATCCAGTTCAAAGTGGTCCATCGGGCCCACATGACAGTAGCCCGGATGAGCAGGTTCTTTGAGGTGGTGGAGGATAGAAGTGGGTTGTGTGGAGGTAGCCCGGCTAACCATGTGCATATGTTCTGGGCATGTCCGAAGTTGAGGGGATTCTGGCAGGGATTTGCGGACATTATGTCAGAAATCCTGGAAGGGAGGGTAACGCCGAGTCCAGAACTGGCAATATTTGGGATATTGGATGATCCGGGAGCCAAGGGCGGGAGGGAGTCCGATGTCCTGGCCTTCTCCTCCCCAGTGGCCCGGAGACGGATGGAGGGACTCGGAGCCCCCGAAGTCAGGTGTGTGGGTCAGCGATATGGCACGGTTTCTCAGCCTGGAAAAAAAATCAAGTTCGCCTCGAGAGGATCAACTCAGGGGTTTGCCCGGGGATGGCAGCCGTTCATCGACTTCTTCAAAGAAAATTGAACATCAGCAGTAAGGAGGGGGGAGGGGGGGCAGGGTGGGGGGGGGGGGGGGGGGGGGGGAAAGAAAATAGGAGGCATGGCAGTGTTCGATAAGGACAGGGAACTCAGTATACGGGTAATTAGGGAATAGGACGTGGCCAGGAGGGGACATTGTTTCTTAGGTTTTTTGCGTGCACCGGCCCACGCGGGTTTTTTCTTTGAAGAAATGTTAATATGTTAAACTGAAAATTACGAATGCTTCAATAAAATATTTTCTAAAAAAAAATGACAATATGGGTCAAAATTAAGAGTCACTTGAGAAAATGTGTATTAATTGAGGCAAGTAAGCATGTATTTGTTGAAGGCAAATCATGTTTAACTAACTTGATTGAGTTTTTTGATAAGGTAACAGAAAGGTTTGATTAGGGCACTGAGGATGATGTGGTGTACATGGTCTTTCAAAAGGCACTTGCCATACAATAAACTTGTCAGTTAAAGTCCATGGAATAAAAGGGACTATGGAGCAAGGATGTGCATTTGACTGAGTAACAGCTACAGAATGTAATGGTGGATGGTTGTTTTTTGGATTGGTGGAAAGTATAGACTGGGGTTCACCAGTGGCTAGTACTTTGACCACAGCTTTTATTGCTCTATATTAATGACTTAGACTTGGGTGCGTAGGGCACAATTTCAAAATTTGAAAGTGACACAGATCTTGGAAGTATTGTGAACTGTGAGGAGGTTAGTGATCAACTTCAAGAGGACTTAGGCAAGCTGGTGGAATGGGTGGAAATTTAATGCAGAGAAATACGAAGTGATACATTTTGGTTGGAAGAATGAGGAGAGGCAATGTAAAGCTAAGTGGACAATTCTATAGGCAGCGCAAAGACAGAGAAACTTGGGGATGTATGTGCACAAATTATTGAAGGTGACAAGAAAGATTGAGAAAGTAATAGAGTATAAAAGCAAGGAAGTTATGGTGAATCTTTATAAAACATTGGTTCAGCCTCAAGTGGAGTATTCTGTCCAATTCTGAGTGCAACACTTTAGGGAGGACTAGAGGCTTTCGGTGGGAGGTTGCAGAAAAGATGTATAAGAATGGATCCAGGGTGAGGAAATTCAGTTATATGGATAGATTGGAAAAGCAGGGTTTGTTCTCCTTAGAGAAGGTGGAAAAGCTGGGGTTGTTCTCCTTAGAGAAGGTTGAAAGCAGTTCACAATCATGAGCAGTCTGGATAAAGTAGATAGTAAGAAATTGCTCCCATTGGTGGAAGGGTTGAGAGCCAGAGGACACTGATTTAAAGTGAATGGCAAAATAATTTAGTTTTTATGCAGCAGGTGTTTGGGGTCTGGAGTACACTGCCCAAGAGCTGATTCAATCGTGGCTTTCAAAAGGAAATTGTATAATTATCTCAAGAGAAAACATTTGCATGGCTACACAGGGAAGTGAAACTAGCGGAGTTGCACTTACAGAGAACCAACACGGACATGAAAGGTCGAATGGCCTCCATCTTTGCTGTAATGATTCTATTTTGTAGTATTTTGCTCTAATTTGTCTATTGTATGTGACTGAATATTTTTGGGCATCATAACTCTTTGCTCAGCTGACATCACTTCAGATACTTTCTGTAACCAAATTTCATAAGCCTTTTTCTTTTAATTTATTTGAAATATAGAAAATAGGTGCAGGAGTAGGCCATCCGAGCCTGCACCACCATTCAATATGATCATGGCTGATCATGCAAATTCAATATCCCACTCACATTTTCTCTCCACACTCCTTGATCCCTTTAGCTGCAAGGGCCACATCCAGCTTACACTTGAATATATCCAATGAACTGGTCCCAACAGCTTTCTGTGGTAGAGAATTCCATAAGTTCACAACTATCTGAGAGAAGAAGCCAAGAAGGTAGATGAGGGCAGTGCAGTTGACGTTGTCTACATGGACTTTAGCAAGGCCTTTGATAAGATACCGCATGGTAGGTTGTTGCAAAAGGTTAAATCTCACGGAATCCAAGGTGAGGTAGTCAATTGTAAATAGAATTGGCTTGGCGACCGAAGCCAAAAGGTGGTTGTGGAGGGTTGTTTTTCAAACTGGAGGCCTGTGACCAGCGATGTGCCTCAGGGATCGGTGCTGATCCACTGTTACTTGTTAAATATTAATGATTTGGATGAGAATGTAGGAGGCATGGTTAGTAAGTTTGCAGATGACACCAAGATTGGTGGCATAGTGAATAGTGAAGAAGATTGCAACAGGATCTTGACCAATTGGGCCAGTGGGCCGATGAATGGCAGCGTTGCGCAGGTCAAAGAGACACACCCTGAGTGAGTAAGACACATCCAGAGTGGGAATTTGAAACTTGGTAATTTGGTGCAGTGAGGTAACCAGGAAAGGTAAGTGGTTAATCTAATTCTGCTGTTTTTCAGTTAAAAGTGCAGTGTAGATTTGTGTCTGATTGGCTGAAGCTGCCCCCACCCTAATTGCTGAGAGGCAGTTATCTGGCAGTCACCTGAGGCCTGTTAAGGGGCACAAAGGTACACATTGTATTCTTCTCTTTGAAGTTTTAGTGTGAGTCATCCTGAAGTCAGTATAAAAGACAGACAGAAAACGCACTCAGTAAGCGTTGCGCAGGGCAAAGAGACACAGCCTGAGTGAGTAAGACACATCCAGAGTGGGAATTTGAAACTTGGTAATTTGGTGCAGTGAGGTAACCAGGAAAGGTCCGGGAGCCGTTCGGAGGAGGAGGAGCAGTCTCTGTGTGAGTATAAAAACCTAACGGTAACTTCCTGTTTTCCACCTTTTTTCTTCAAAAGTGACATCAGAGGGAAGCTGTGATCTGATTGGTTGATAGCAAATCTGCCCCAAATTTAAAAAAAAAACACAGCTAAACTCGTAAACTTAAATTAAACGAATTAATTAATTAGAGATGGCTGGTCAGGTGATGTGCTTGAGCTGCTTGATGTGGGAGCTGGCAGATCCCATTGCGAGCTGCAGCGACCACATCTGCAGTAAGTGTTGGCTGCTCGAAGAGCTCCGGCTCAGAGTTGATGAGCTGGAGTCTGAGCTTCAAACACTGAGGCACATCCGGGAGGGGGAAACTTACCTGGACACGGTGTTTCAGGAGGCAGTTACACCTGTCAGAGTAAGCAGTTTAAATCCTGCCAGTGGCCAGGGACAGCAGGGTGTGACTGCAAGTCAGGCAGGTAAAGGGAACCAGCAGTCAGGAACTCAGGAGCCTCAGCCCTTGACCCTGTCCAACAGGTACGAGGCACTTGCTCCCTGTGTGGATGGTGAACAGGGCTGCAGGAAGGATGAGTCACCTGGCCAAGGCACCATGGTTCAGCAGGCCATTCAAGGGGAGGGAGTAAATAGGCAAGTTGTAGTTGTAGGGGATTCTATTATCAGGGGGATAGATAGTATCCTTTGTGAGCAGGATAAAGAGTCCCGCATGGTATGTTGCCTGCCCGGTGCTAGGGTGCGGGATATGTCTGACCGGCTTGAAAGGATACTGGAGAGGATCCACTACAGTTGTTGTGGTCCATGTCGGTACCAACAACATAGGCAAGTCTAGGAATGAGGACCTGTTTAGAGATTATAAAGAGCTAGGATTCAAATTAAAAAACAGGTCCTCAAGGGTCATAACCTCCGGATTACTGCCCGAGCCATGTGCAAATTGACATAGGGAGGCAAGAATAAAGAAAGTTAACACGTGGCTGAAAGAGTGGTGTGGGAAAGAGGGGTTCCTTTTCATGGGACACTGGCATCAGTTTTGGGATGGGGGGACCTATACTATTGGGATGGCCTCCACCTGAACCGAGCTGGGACCAGTGTTCTGGCGAAAAGAGTAAATAGAATAGGGTGGTCAATAGGACTTTAAACTAGAGATTAGGGGGGAAGGGAAAGTCAGGGAACCAAGAGGTGAAGTAATCAGTGGGAAGCGTAGCTGCTTAGGAATACAAAAAAGCACGAAAAGACAGAACTCAGGAGCGGTTACGATAGTCCCCATCTCACAAAATATGGCACAGTGTATGGAAAGGCTCAGTAAACCAAGGTCCACCACACTAAGAAAACAAAAAGGGACGGTCAATAGAGAATTAAAGGTGCTATACTTAAATGCGCGCAGCATACGGAATAAGGTAGATGAGCTTGTGGCCCAGATTGTGACTGGCAGGTATGATGTGGTAGGCATCACAGAGACGTGGTTGCAGGGAGTTTAGGACTGGCATTTAAACATCCAGGGAGTCACAACCTATCGAAAAGACAGAGAGGTGGGCTGAGGGGGCGGGGTTGCCTTGTTAATTAGGAATGAAATTAAATCAATAGCACTAAACGACATAGGGTCAGATGATGTGGAGTCTGTGTGGGTAGAGTTGAGGAACCACAAAGGCAAAAAAACCATAATGGGAGTTATGTACAGGCCTCCTAACAGTGGTCAGGACCGGGGGCACAAAATGCACCACGAAATAGAAAGTGCATGTCAGAAAGGCAAGGTCACAGTGATCATGGGGGATTTCAATATGCAGGTGGACTGGGTAAATAATGCTGCCAGTGGACCCAAGGAAAGAGAATTCATTGAATGTTTACAGGAGGGCTTTTTGGAACAGCTTGTGATGGAGCCCACGAGGGAACAGGCCATTCTGGACTTAGTGTTATGTAATGAGCCAGACTTGATTAAAGATCTTAAAGTAAGGGGACACTTAGGAGGCAGTGATCATAATATGGTAGAATTCAATCTCCAATTTGAAAGAAAGAAGGTAGAATCAGATGTAAAGATGTTACAGTTAAATAAAGGTAACTACAGGGGCATGAGGGAGGAACTGACGAAAATCGACCGGGAGCAGAGCCTAGTGGGAAAGACAGTAGAACAGCAATGGCAGGAGTTTCTGGGAGTAATTGAGGACACAGTACAGAGGTTCATCCCAAAGAAAAGAACGGTTATCAGAGGGGGGATTAGGCAGCCATGGCTGACAAAGGAAGTTAGGGAATGCATCAAAGCAAAAGAGAAAGCCTATAATGTGGCAAAGAGTAGTGGGAAGTCAGAAGATTGGGAAGGCTACAAAAACAAACAGAGGATAACAAAGAGAGAAATAAACAAAGAGAGGATCAAATATGAAGGTAGGCTAGCCAGTAACATTAGGAATGATAGTAAAAGTTTCTTTAAATACATTAAAAACAAACGGGAGGCAAACGTAGACATTGGGCCGCTCCAAAATGACGCTGGTAATCTAGTGATGGGAGACAAGGAAATAGCTGAGGAACTAAATAAGTACTTTGCGTCAGTCTTCACAGTAGAAGACATGAGTAATATCCCAACAATTCAGGAGAGTCAGGGGGCAGATTAAATACGGTAGCCATCACAAAGGAGAAAGTGCTAGAGAAACTAAGAGGTCTAAAAATTGATAAATCTCCGGGACCAGATGGGCTACATCCTAGAGTTCTAAAGGAGATAGCTGAAGAAATAGTGGAGGCATTAGTTATGATCTTTCAAAAGTCACTGGAGTCAGGAAAAGTCCCAGAGGATTGGAAAATCGCTGTTGTAACCCCCCTGTTCAAGAAGTGAACAAGAAAAAAGATGGAAAATTATAGGCCAATTAGCCTAACCTCGGTTGTTGGCAGGATTCTAGAATCCATCGTTAAGGATGAGATTTCTAAATTCTTGGAAGTGCAGGGTCGGATTAGGACAAGTCAGCATGGATTTAGTAAGGGGAGGTCGTGCCTGACAAACCTGTTAGAGTTCTTTGAAGAGATAACAAATAGGTTAGACCAAGGAGAGCCAATGGATGTTATCTATCTTGACTTCCAAAAGGCCTTTGATAAGGTGCCTCACGGGAGACTGCTGAGTAAAATAAGGGCCCATGGTATTCGAGGCAAGGTACTAACATGGATTGACGATTGGCTGTCAGGCAGAAGGCAGTGAGTTGGGATAAAAGCTTATTTTTCGGAATGGCAACCGGTGACGAGTGGTGTCCCGCAGGGTTCAGTGTTGGGGCCACAGCTGTTCTCTTTGTATATTAACGATCTAGATGACATTCTGGCTAAGTTTGCCGATGATACAAAGATAGGTGGAGGGGCAGGTAGTATTGAGGAGGTGGGGAGGCTGCAGAAAGATTTAGACAGTTTAGGAGAGTGGTCCAAGAAATGGCTGATGAAATTCAACGTGGGCAAGTGCGAGGTCTTGCACTTTGGAAAAAAGAATAGAGGCATGGACTATTTTCTAAACAGTGACAAAATTCATAATGCTGAAGTGCAAAGGGACTTGGTTGTCCTAGCCCTGGATTCTCTATAGGTAAACTTGCAGGTTGAGTCCTTAATTAAGAAAGCAAATGCAATGTTGTCATTTATCTCAAGAGGCTTGGAATATAAAAGCAGGGATGTACTTCTGAAGCTTTATAAAGCACTAGTTAGGCCCCATTTAGAATACTGTGAGCAATCTTGGGCCCCACACCTCAGGAAGGACATACTGGCACTGGAGCGGGTCCAGCGGAAATTCACATGGATGATCCCAGGAATGGTAGGCCTGACATACAATGAATGTCTGAGGATCCTGGGATTATATTCATTGGTGTTTAGGAGGTTGAGGGGAGATCTAATAGAAACTTACAAGGTAATGAATGGCTTAGATAGGGTGGACGTAGGGAAGTTGTTTCCATTAGCAGGGGAGACGAGGACCTGGGGGCACAGCCTTAGAATAATAGGGAGTCACTTTAGAACAGAAATGAGGAGACATTTCTTCAGCCAGAGTGGTGGGTCTGTGGAATTCATTGCCACAGAGGGCGGTGGAGGCCGGGACATTGAGTGTCTTTAAGACAGAAGTTGATAAATTCTTGATTTCTCGAGGAATTAAGGGCTATGGAGAGAGAGCGGGTAAATGGAGTTGAAATCAGCCATGATTGAATGGTGGAGTGGACTCGATGGGCCGAATGGCCTTACTTCCGCTCCTATGTCTTATGGTCTATTGGAGTTTAATTTGGATAAATGTGAGGTGATGCATTTTGATAGATCAGATCAGGGCAGGACCTACTCAGTTAATGCTAGGGAGTTGGAGAGAGTTACAGAACAAAGAGATCTAGGAGTACACGTTCATACCTCCTTGAAGGTAGAGTCGCAGGTGGACAGGGTGATGAAGAAGGCATTCAGCATGCTAGGTTTTATTGGTCAGAACATTGAATACAGGAGTTGGGACGACTTGTTGAAGTTGTACAAGACATTAGTCAGGCCACACATGGAATACTGTGTTCCGTTCTGGTCGCCCTATTATAGGAAGGATATTTTTAAACTAGAAAGAGTGCAGAAGAGACTTACGAGGATGCAACCAGGACCTAATGGTCTGAGCTATAAGGAGAGGCTGGATAGGCTGGGACTTTTTTCCCTGGAGCGTAGGAGCCTTAGGGGTGATCTTATAGAGGTTTATAAAATAACGAGGGGCTTAAATAAGGTAGATAGTCACCATCTTTTCCCAAAGGTAGAGGAGTCTAGAACTAGAGGGCATAGGTTTAAGGGGAGAAGGGAGAGATACAAAAGAGACCAGAGGGGAAATTTCTTCACACAGAGGGTGGTGAGCATCTGCAGTGAGCTACCAGAGGCAGTGGTAGAGGTGGGTACAATTTTTTCCTTTAAAAAACAGTTAGACAGTTACATGGGCAGGGTGGGTATAGAGGGATATGGGCCAAATGCGGGCAAGTGGGACTAGCTTAGTAATAGAAACTGGGCGGCATGGACAAGTTGGGCCAAAGGGCTTGTTTCCATGCTGTAAACATGAAATGAAATGAAAATCGCTTATTGACACAAGTAGGCTTCAAATGAAGTTACTGTGAAAAGCCCCTAGTTGCCACATTCCGGCGCCTGTTCGGGGAGGCCGGTACGGGAATTGATCCATGCTGCTGGCCTGCCTTGGTCTGCTTTCAAAGCCAGCGATTTAGCCCTGTGCTAAACAGCCCCTATCTATGACTCATCTCAGTCCTGAATGACTTACCCCTTATTCGTAGGCTGTGACCCCCAGTTCTGGACGTCCCTAACATCGAGAACATTCTTCTTGCATCTAGCCTGTGCAGTCCCATCAGAATTTTATATGTTTCTATGAGATCACTTCTCATTCTTCTGAACTCCAGTGAGTACAAGCCCAGTTGATCCAGTCTTTCTTCATATGTCAGTCCTGCCATCCCGGGAATTGTTCTGGTGAACCTTCGCTGGACACCCTCAATAGCAAGAATGTCCTTCCTCAAACTAGGAGACCAAAACTGCACACAATACTCAAGGTATGACCTCACCTGTATAACTGCAGCAAGACATCCCTACTCCTATACCCATCCTCTCGCAATGAAGGCCAGCATGCCATTAGCTTTCCTCACTGCCTGCTGTACCTTCATGCCAACCTCCAGCGACTGTTCCACCATGGCACCCAGGTCTTGTTGCACTTCCTCTTTTCCTAAACTGCCACCATTCAGATAATAATCTGCTTTCCTATTTTTGCTACCTCACATTTACCCACATTATACTGCTTTTGCCAAGTATTTACCAACTCAGCCAGCCTGTCCAAGTCGCCCTGCAGCCTCTTTGCATCCTCCTCAGAGCACTCACTGCTACACAGCTTAGTGTCGTCTGCAAATTTGGAGATGTTACATGCAATTTCTTCGTCCAAATCATTAATGTATATTGTGAACAGCTGGGGTCCCAGCACTGAACCTGCGGTACCCCGCTAGTCACCGCCTGCCACTCTGAAAAGGACCCGTTTATTCCCACTCTCTGCTTCCTGTCTACCAACCAGTTCTCTATCCATATTAATACATTACCCTCAATACCATGAGCTTTATAATCATCGGTTCACTCCGGGGGGGCTGGACGGGGGGCTTCGGAGGGGGCAGTGGGCAGGGATCGAGAGATTTGGGGATCTCTTTATTGATGAGGGTTTCCTGAGCCTGGAGGAGCTGGAGGAGGAGTTTGAGTTGCCAAGTGGGAATGGGTTCCGGTACCTGCAGGTGAAGGATTTTGTGCTGAGGCGGGTTTCAACCTGCTGCCCCAGGGGCTACAGGATAAGGTGGTGTCGAGAACAGGACTAGGAGAGGGGAAGGTCTTGGATATCTATAAGAAACTGATGGAGTGGGAGGGAACCACGATAAGAGAAGTGAAGAGAAAGGGACTCGGAGCCCCCGAAGTTGGGGGTGTGGGTTAGCGACATGATAGGATTTCTCAGACTCAAAAAAATTAAATTCGCCTTGAGGAGTTCGTTGCAGGGGTTTGCTCGGAGGTGGCAGCCCTTCATCGACTTCTTTGAGAAAAATTAAGCGGTCAGCAGGGGGTGGGGAGGTGGAAGGGGAGGCATGGGAGGTGGTTGGGGTAGGTGGGACTGTTTGTGTAAGCCATGTTGACTGGGGTTTGTGCCTGGGGGATTTGTTGGGTATATTATTGTTGCTTTGTTTTTATTGAAATTTGATGTTTAAAATTATTAAAATTATAAATGCCTCAATGAAATATTTTCTCAAAAAAAAACCATGAGCTTTAATTTTGCTCACTAATCACTTGTGTGGGACCTTGTCAAAAGCCTTTTGAAAGTACAGATACACATCATCCACTGGTTCACCCTTGTCCTCGCTACTGGTCACATCCTCAAAAAATTCCAGAATATTTTGTTATGGGCCAGGGTTTAGAGAACCCCAAAGTATATGGAGTTCACTTGACCCACAACTTTTAATAGATTGTGGTATGGGGAGCACACGGCCCACTCTACAGGTGTGGTACAGCAGACATGGACCAGTGGTTTTAAAACAAAACAATGTTTATTCTATGAACTCAAGTTAACCTTTTTAAAACAAACAGGAATATCTTAGCAACCAGTAAATCAAATGCACCCCCCAAAGAATAAAACACTAAGTAATCTGTATGCTGTTCTTTTATAATCCAAAAAGACTTAACGAACCTTCAAACAGGAACACATTAGGGTTACATTTAATACTGAGACCTTTTTACAATTCTGAGTTCGCCAAATGATCCATAGATAGTCTTTGCGTGGCAGAGATCAACAGCAGTGCAGCTCACTGAAAGAACACAGACACACCCAAGCTCTTCTCAAACTTAAACTAAAAAGCAGAAGTGGAGCTCAGCTCCACCCACACTCTGACATCACTCCAGTAACATGAGCAGCTCCATTTCTTAAAGGTACATTTCTTAAACACTCATTTCTTAAAGGGTACTCTCACATGACACCTCCTCCCAAGAAAATGAAATAAACCATCAACTTCAAGATGGTTTCATTTTTCATCTTTGCACTATCCTTTAAGAAATGCACACAGTAAATATACTTGTTTGTTTAAAAAAACAACACATGCAAACAGGTATAATAATAAAGTCCATTTTTTCCATTCTTTTTCCTCCAACTGAAATCCTTCATGATTGACAGTCTTGTTGAACAAGGAGGTCTCTGCACGATCCGTCCAATTCCCTGCGCCTCGGCATTTCTCTTTAAAGTCAGATAATTTAGTTCAATCTGATCACAGAGTCCCTTGCAATTCTCCAACACAGGAGCATTGGTTATCACAGGTTTCAGGCAGTCAAATGCCTGTTGAAAGTCCGCTGTCCATTGAAATTTTCTATGTTTCTTAAGCAAGTCCATCAGTGGAGCAATCACGCTACAAAATCTTTGCACAAATGATCGATCAAATCCACTCATGCCAAGAAACCGCATTATTTCCCTTCGTCTCGAGGGTATCGAAAACTCCTCAAGGATAGTGACTTGGACTTTTCCAAATTCACTTTTGGCTATGTTTATTACCAAACCCGCCTCCTGAAGTCGATCGAATAACTCCATCAGATGTTTTAACTGTTCTTTCCATGTCTGGTTGAAAATTATCAGATTGTCGATGTATACCACACAATTGGGTAATCCTGAAACAACTTTGTTAGTTAACCGTTGACATGTGGCTGAGGTGTTTTTCATGCCAAATGGCATAACTTTGAATTGGTCTATACCATCTGGAGTCACAAAAGCTGAAATCTCCTGTGCCCTTTTGGATAAAGGTACCTGCCAGTAACCTTTAAGTAAATCCAATTTGGAAATAAAAACTGATTGTCCCACTTTCTCAATGCAATCCTCCAAACGTGGGATAGGATAAGAGTCCGTTCTTCTAACTGCATTAACCTTTCTGTAGTCCACACACAACCGTTGGGTACCGTCTGGTTTTGGTACCATCACTATGGGTGAGCTCCATTGGCTGCAACCCACTTCAATTATGCCATTTTTAAGCATACTCTCAATCTCTTTGTTAACCTGTGCCAATTTTAACGGATTAAGTCTATAAGGATGTTGTTTGATTGGAACAGCATTTCCCACATCTACATCATGTATAGTCATTTTAGTAATTCCCAATTTATCGCTACAAACTTGCCCATGTGATATCAATAACTCTTTCAGGTCAGTTTGTTTTTCCATTGGAAGATAACTCAACAATTTATCCCAATTTTTAAGAACATCCTAATTTTCCAATTTAATTCACGGTCATCTGGATTTGGTTCGTCACTTTGAGTTAGAATCATTAAAACCTCCTCCTTTTTCTCGCCTTCCCTTTCAAAGTACCTTTTAAGCATATTCACTTGACACACTCGGTGATTCTTCCTTCTATCTGGTGTTTTTACTACATAATTCACCTCACTTAATTTCCTTTCAATTTGATAAGGTCCACAAAACCTAGCTGTTAAAGGTTCACCAACCACTGGTAACAATACTAAAACTTTACCTCCACTGGCAAAACTACGAACTTTGGATTTCTTGTCCACTACCCGTTTCATCACATTTTGTGCAACTTTTAAATGCTGTCTAGCCAATTCACCTGCTCTATTTAATTGTTCCCTAAAATTTGACACATAATCCAATAATGTAATTTCCGATTTCTCACTCACCAATTTTTCCTTAATCAATTTAAGTGGTCCTCTTTTCTCATGACCAAAAATTAGTTCAAAAGGACTAAATTTGGTTGACTCATGAGCATCCCTTGGCAAACAGTACGAATGGAATTCCTTTATCCCAATCCTCTGGATAATCGTGACAATAAGCCCTCAACATTGTCTTCAATGTCTGATGCCACCTTTCCAAGGCTCCCTGCGATTCTGGATGGTATGCAGTTGATTTAAATTGTTTTATTCCTAAGCTATCCATTACTTCTTTGAATAACCTTGAGGTAAAATTTTATTCTTGATCCGATTGTATTTCTGTGGGTAGTCCATATCTAGTAAAGAATTTAAGTAACTCCTCCACAATCTTTTTAACTGTAATATTACGTACTGGAATGACCTCTGGAAACCTAGCAGACACATCCATTATAGTCAAAAGATATTGATTCCCACTTTTCATTTCCCCTAAAGCTTTCTATAGATATGTCAGGAATAAAAGAATGACTAGGGTAAGAGTAGGGCCAGTTAAGGACAGTAGTGGGAAGTTGTGCTTGGAGTCCGAGGAGATAGGAGAGGTGCTAAATGAATATTTTTCATCAGTATTCACACAGGAAAAAAACAATGTTGTTGAGGAGAATACTGGGATTCAGGCTCCTCGACTAGAAGGGCTTGAGGTTCATAAGGAGGAGGTGTTAGCAATTCTGGAAAGTGTGAAAATAGATAAGTCACCTGGGCCGGATGGGATTTATCCTAGGATTCTCTCGGAAGCTAGGGAGGAGATTGCTGAGCCTTTGGCCTTGATCTTTAAGTCATCTTTGTCTACAGGAATAGTGCCAGAAGACTGGAGGATAGCAAATGTTGTCCCCTTGTTCAAGAAGGGGAGTAGAGATAACCCCGGTAACTATAGACCAGTGAGCCTTACTTCTGTTGTGGGAAAAGTCTTGGAAAGGTTTATAAGAGATAGGATGTATAATCATCTAGAAAGGAATAATTTGATTAGAGATAGTCAACACGGTTTTGTGAAGGGTAGGTCGTGCCTCACAAACCTTATAGAGTTCTTTGAGAAGATGACCAAACAGGTGGATGAGGGTAAAGCAGTTGATGTGGTGTATATGGATTTCAGTAAAGCGTTTGATAAGGTTCCCCATGGTAGGCTACTGCAGAAAATACGGAGGCATGGGATTCAGGGTGATCTAACAGTTTGGATCAGACATTGGCTAGCTGGAAGAAGACAAAGAGTGGTGGTTGATGGGAAATGTTCAGACTGGAGTCCAGTTACTAGTGGTGTACCACAAGGATCTGTTTTGGGGCCACTGCTGTTTGTCATTTTTATAAATGACCTGGAGGAGGGCGTAGAAGGATGGGTGAGTAAATTTGCAGATGACACTAAAGTCGGTGGAGTTGTGGACAGTGCAGAAGGATGTTACAAGTTACAGAGGGACATAGATAAGCTGCAGCGCTGGGCTGAGAGGTGGCAAATGGAGTTTAATGCAGAAAAGTGTGAGGTGATTCATTTTGGAAGGAATAACAGGAAGACTGAGTACTGGGCTAATGGTAAGATTCTTGGCAGTGTGGATGAGCAGCGAGATCTCGGTGTCCATGTACATATATCCCTGAAAGTTGCCACCCAGGTTGAGAGGGTTGTTAAGAAGGTGTACGGTGTGTTAGCTTTTATTGGTAGAGGGATTGAGTTTAGGAGCCATGAGGTCATGTTGCAGCTATACAACACTCTGGTGCGGCCGCATTTGGAGTATTGCGTGCAATTCTTGTCGCCACATTATAGGAAGGATGTGGAAGCATTGGAAAGGGTGCAGATGAGATTTACCAGAATGCTGCCTGGTATGGAGGGAAGATCTTATGAGGAAAGGCTGAGGGACTTGAGGCTGTTTTCGTTAGAGAGAAGAAGGTTAAGAGGTGACTTAATTGAGGCATACAAGATGATCAGAGGATTGGATAGGGTGGACAGTGAGAGCCTTTTTCCTCGGATGGTGATGTCTAACACGAGGGGACATAGCTTTAAATTGAGGGGAGATAGATATAAGACAGATGTCAGAGGTAGGTTCTTTACTCAGAGAGTAGTAAGGACATGGAATGCCCTGCCTGCAACAGTAGTGGACTCGCCAACACTAAGGACATTCAAATGGTCATTGGATAGACATATGGACAATAAGGGTATCGTGTAGATGGGCTTTAGAGTGGTTTCACAGGTCGGCGCAACATCGAGGGCCGAAGGGCCTGTACTGCGCTGTAATGTTCTATGTTCTATGTACTATTTTAGGAAGCGGTCCTACGCAATCAATTAGGACACTTGTAAAAGGTTCCTCAAATGCTGGAATGGGTATTAAGGGCACTGGTTTTATCACTGCCTGAGGTTTCCCTATCACTTGACATGTGTGACATGATTGACAAAATTTAACTACATCTTTATGTAGTCCAGGCCAATAAAAATGTTTCTGGATTTTAGCTTGAGTTTTCCTTCTCCCCAAATGACCTCCCACTGGTACCTCATGTGCAACTCGCAACACCTCCTTTCTATACCCTACCAGCAATACTACTTGATGAACTTCTGCCCACTTTTCATCCACCTGCATATGTAAAGGTCTCCATTTTCTCATCAAGACATCACTTTTACGGTAATAACACTCTGGTATACACGCATATTCCTCTTCCGTGTATGCTTTCTGATACATCCGTTTTATTTCTAGATCTTTTTGTTGTAACTCCGCCAATTTTCCTGAACTAAAAATATCCGCCTCATCCTCCACCTGTTCTTGTTCTTTTTCAACCATCTGATCAAAAATCGTTTCTGATAATTGCACTTCAACGTCATCTTCATGACAATTTGTCAAGCATGATTTCCCTTTAGTGAATCCATGCTGACTTGGACTGACCCTGTCCCCGCTTTCCAAATGCTCAGTTATTTCATCCTTAATAATTGACTCCAGCATTTTCCCCACCACCAAATGTTGGCTAACTGGTCTATAATGCCCGGTTTTCTATGTTATGACTTATTTTTATTTACTCACTTCCAACCTGCAACATTTATCCATTTGCCATTTCCAGCAAGTTGATACCACTGCTGAATGTTAAGTTTATTCACACAATCTTTTAATATTTTAATATAAATTATTGCAATCTTTTTGTTTCACTACTGCCCAATAAACTCACTTTGTCAGTCTAGTGACTGAACATCCCATGCCGTTGCCACTTTAATTAATTTATTTGTTGTTTTTTCTCCCCAGTCTGTGTAGCGGTGCTTTGAATTTACTAAACCCGTATATTCATTTAATTACTTTTGCTAAATTTCAGCCCCATTACTTTATCCATTTATTTAATTAATATCTACTTTTAACTATATGAAGCCTGCATATTAATTTAATTAATTTGTTTATTATGCCATGGTTCTACTTTATTTAGTTAGATTCACCTAATCCTGTATACGGCCAGTCTTTTCATGCCATTGTCAACGTTTTTTCATTCATTTATTGTGGTTTCATGAGCTTATCATTATGGCCATTATGGTTGCTTTCAATGCAATGAAGCCATCTGTTAATTTAATCAGTGTCACATTCCATATTTGTTTAATTATTTCCACCTGATTGTAAGATAACGCAATCTTTTGGCTCATTCATGTGGCATATTTTCTAAGATTATTCAGCACAAATAAAAAGTGTATCAGAAAGTCTACAATTCTTCATTGCTTTGTCACTGTTTTGAGTCACTTATTTCACCTCAACCTTAATAATGGTAAAAAAAATAATGGTAATGGGTGATTCTGTTGGTTCACAGCACCAGGGTCCCAGGTTCGATTCCCAGCATGGGTCACTGTCTGTGTGGAGTCTGTACATTCTCCCTGTGCCTGCGTGGGCTTCCTCCGGGTGCTCCAGTTTCCTCCCTCAACTCCCGAAAGACGTGCTGTTAGGTGAATGGACATTCTGAATTCTCCCTCTGTGTACCTGACCAGGTGCCGGATTGTGGCGACTAGGGGCTTTTCATAGTAACTTCATTGCAGTGTTAATGTAAGCCTACTTAGAACGTACAGTGCAGAAGGAGGCCATTCGGCCCATTGAGTCTGCACCGACTCACTTCCACCCTATCCCCACAACCCAATAACCCGTCCTCACCTTTTTGGCCACTAAGGGCAATTTATCATGGCCAATCCACCTAACCTGCACATCTTTGGACTGTGGGAGGAAACCGGAGCACCCGGAGGAAACCCACGCAGAACGTGCAGACTCCGCACAGTGACCCAGCAGGGAATCGAACCTGGGACCCTGGTGCTGTGAAGCCACTGTACTAGCCACATGTGCTACCGTGCTGCCCTTGTGACAATAAAGATCATTACATTATTAACTTGTCACCATCATGTGTTAATAAAATAACTAAATCATTCAAACTGCTTTTTGAAAAACAAATCCGTTGTCATTTCCTCCCAATAATTGATATTTTAATGCCCTATATATATATATTAATAAATTTAGAATACCCAATTTTTTTTTAAATTAAGGAGTAATTTAGCATGGCCAATTCACCACCCCTGCACATCTTTGGGTTGTGGGGGTGAGATCCACGCGGACACAGGGAGAATTGTAAACTCCACATGGAGCTTAATGCACAAAATACAATGAAACAATTTTTTTTACAACACATTATAAAATTTACCCATTAAATTGCCCTTTGTGATTTTGTGTCACAATATTGTGTTTCAACTATTATTTGTACCATACAACAAATGGGCAGAGCATTCAACTGCATTGATGAATTCAGTGCTAGTGCAGTATACAGAATGGGACTGCCCCATACACCTCAGACCTAATTCCTTCCCTCCCTGATCAGAGACGTCCCAATGTTTGCAGACCTCGGTCTTTCCTCACTGATACACCCAGGATCACTTGTCTTGCGATCCCAAATTTTGGAATAGAAATCTCCTCCTGCAGTTTTCGTGGATCCCTCTGCTCTCAGAGCTTTACATTCCACACGAGTACTGTCAGACACTGGGCTCTCTTTTCAGCACTCGGTTCTGAGGACTGCCCAGATAGAATGCTATTTTCAGGTGACAGCCAGACCTAAACAGCAACACACTCCTGAAAATCATGGGCTCGGGTCGTATTCCAGGGATTTGAGAACATAATCTGAGGGCACGAAAGTGCAGTACTGAGGGAATAAAAACAGAAAATGCACCCCTACTGCGTTTTTCCATCATTTTCTGTTTTTTATTCCCAATTATAGAACACGTGGCTCTCCCCCGCTCCGTGTTATACAAACATCACACAAGATGGCGCTCTCGCTATTCTTCGCAAAACGCCCGGAACCAATGCGGAGAAGACGAACTACAAGGACCACGGTGCACTGCGGTGGCCACGTCCTCTTAGCGGGGCCCGCCCACTCGCATCCCTCTCGTGCCCGCCCCCCTCCATCAAAACAACCCGCGCCCGCCCTCGACCGATGCTTGGCCTATGAACGGTCAGGACGCGTGCGCACGTTCAAATGTTGACGGGCAATGTTTGAGAGGGAGGCTGGGCGCGAGATTTGGCGGGATATAGAAACGGAGCCGGAGAGCGGCTGAAGGAGCGGCGGAGAGCAGACACAAGCACAGGCACACACCAGGCAACTGGGGATATGGTGACTCCACTGCTGGCACTCAGTCAGCGAACAGCGACCCTCAGCCGATGTACTAATTATTGGAGGCTGACTATCCCGGAGCCCCCGAGCGAGCGAGTGCCTGAGAAAGAGGGAAGGCAGTGAGTGAGTGTCGGGAGGTACAAACGGTCCTTGTCAATGATGGCCAAGCGAGCTCGGAGGTGAGTGAGTGAGTGCGCAGCCGGCGGCTTCTCACCAAGCACCCCGTGGTGATCAGAGCTGCCAGAGCGGAGAGTTGGACAGTCTTTATTTTAATCACTGATCAAATTTGTTTTTGCTTCCTGCGGGAAGTCATTCTGGGGCTGCAATGCTGGCAGCTTTTCCCATACAATGTAAAAAAATTACTTTGATCGTTTCCTTTTTGAAGTAATGTGCTAATGCATAGTTGCAATGGCATAGTTTGCAAAAGTAAACTTTACGCATGTTCATGTCCAGCTGGCAAAGTTTCTTGGGAGCTGTTAAACTTCGCAGTGAGATATGTAGAGCGCAGCAGGTATAACACGCGAATTAGGTTATAATTATTTTATAAACTTCGATCTGTTGATTTGTCATCCATGTAGGTTCTTGTGGGTATAACCTGCCACATCATATCTGGGCGTGCTGCATAATACAGTATCATTGTGAAACTGATCGGAGAAGCTAGCCAAAAAATAAAATTGGCGATACTGTAGTTAGCCAATGGTTGCAATTACTAGGATTCAGACAAAATCGTTGCAGTTTTTAGTTGTCTGGCTTATTGGAGAGTTAGACTAGCCATGATCTGACGTTTAGATACAAATAAAACAATATAATAAAATTGTCCAGGTTTTCTTTTCTGTGCTGAATTAGAGTCAGGGGAGAGGAACGAGGTCAACTATTTTCAAATTAAGTCCTAGGTTTTTCTGTCTTAAATCACATGATACTGTATGTATCTTTAAAGCTTTTTAAATATGCTGATCAAAATAGTTAATAAATAGCAATTTAAGTAGGATTTCTTAAAATATATATACTTAGAGTACTTAATTATTTGTTTTCCATTAAGGGGCAATTTAGTGTGGCCAATACACCTACCCTGTAAATATAATTTCTTAACCTGTAAAATAAACTGCAGAAATATAAATCAGAGATGAGTTCATTGTCCCTAATATACTCTGGGCACCTAAAATTATTTACCTGAATGATATTTATCTGAAATGATCAGTTAAGCAACCAGATTCATAGAATCAAGGAACATGATGGAAGGAGGCCATTCAGCCTGATGTGTCCATGCTACCTCTTTGCAAGAGCAACTTGACAAGTCCCACTGCCCTTCCACTGTAGATCAGCTTGGTTTACTCTTCAGGTGCTTATCCCCCTCCCTTTCAAAAGACACAACTAAATCTGCCTCCACCACACTCCGGCAATAGAGACCAAATCCTAACCATTTGTTGTATCTAAAAAAAAAATCTTCATGCTTCTTTTGGTTCTTAAAATTGGTGTCCTCGTCCTCTGTTTCATAACTCTCCTGACATTGGGAATAGTTTCCCCTATCTACTCTGTCTCGATCCCTCATGATTTTGAACACTTATCACATTTTCTCTCAACCCTCTCCAAGGAGAACAGCCCAGATTTCTCCAATCTACCCATGTAACTGATGTTTCTCACCCTGGGAGCCATTTTCCATGTTTTCAGTATCCTCTCAACAGCCTTCACACCAATCCTAAACTACAGCGCTCAGAATTGGGCACAATACTCGAGTTGAGGCCGAGCAAAGTATTTTTATAAAGGTTCTTCATAACTTGCATTTGTACTATATTGGTGGCACAGTGGTTAGCACTGCAGCCTCACAGTGCCAGGGACCCAAGTTCGATCTCGGCCTTGGGTGATGGTGTGAAGTTTACACGTTCTCCCTATGTCTGGGTGGGTTTTCCTCCAGGTGCTCTGGTTTCCTCCCATAGCCCAAAGATGTGCAGGTTAGGTGGATTGGCCATGATCAGTGCACAGGATTGCAGGGATAGGGTGGGGGAGTGGGCCTAGGTAGAGTGCTCTTTCGGACATGTGGCTTGGGGGGGGGGGGGGGGGAGCAGGGAGGCGAGTGGGTGGTGAAGATCAAGGGAGTTGGGAGGGGAGATCAGTTGGGGAGTATGGAATGAAGCACTGCGTAGGGTAAACTGGACATCCTCCTGTGCAAGAATGAGTCTGATACAATTGGGGAGTATTGAATGAAGCACTGAGTAGGGTAAATGGGACATCCTCCTATGCAAGGATGAGCCTGATCAAGTTTAAGGTGGTGCACAGGGTGCATATGACTCGGGCGAGAATGAGTGGGTTCTTCCAGGAGGTAGCAGATGAGTGTGGGTGGGGATCAGCGAATCATGGGCACATGTTTTGGGGTTGCGAAAAATTGGGAAGATTCTGGGTGGGAGTGTTCGCGGTCTTAGCCAGGATAGTGGAAGAGGAGGTTGACCCGAACCCTTTGGTGGCGATAGCTGGGGTTACAGAGAAGCCAGAGCTCATGGAGAGGAGGAAGGCCAATGTCATGGCCTTCGCCTCTCTGATTGCACGGCGGCGAATTTTACTGCTGTGGCGGTCGGCATAGCCACCGGGGTAACGGCTTGGTTGGGTGACCTGTATGACTTCCTGCACGGTTGGAGAAGATAAAATATGAGTTTGTGACCGTGTTTGAAGAGCTGTTTGTCGCGTGGGGGGGGGGGGTGTAAAAGGGGAAAACTTTGAACAGACTATATAGTTGTTGCTGGGAAGTATGTTTCCCGGCGGGTTTATGTGTTGTAAACTGTTTTGATACATGTTTGTAATAAAATACATTTAAAAAAAAAAAAGAGTGCTCTTTTGGAGGGTCGATGCAAACTCAAATGGCCTCCTTCTGGGGGATTGTGGGGATCAAGCCCAAGATGTCATATGCCTTTTTTTAACCACCACCTCAACATGTCCTGCCACGTTCAGTGACTTGTGCAGACACATGACCCAGATCTCTGTTCCTACACAAATGTTCTCAAATGTTGAGAGTTCTTGTATCTACCACCCTTTCAGACAGTGAGTTCCAGATTGCCACCACTCTGTGAAAAGACTTTATCTTAAATCCCCTGCCCAGTATGCCCCCTGGTTATTGACCCCTCAACGAAGGGGAAAAGCTTCTTCCTATCTACCTAATCTGTGTCCTTCATAATTTTGTACGCCTCGATCAGGTCCCCCCAGCTTCTCTTCATAGCTGAAACATTCCAGCACAGGCAACATCCTGGTGAATCTCTTCTGCAACCTTTCTGGTGCAATCATATCTTTCCTCTTGTGTGGTGACCAGAACTGCGCACACTGTTCTAGCTGTGACCTAACCAGTGTTTTATATAGCTTCATCATAACCTCCCAGCTTTAATATTCTATGCCTCAACTAATAAAGGCAAGTATCTCGTATGCCTTTTTAAAAAAAATATTTTATTCAGGCATTTTCATATAAATAAACCGAAGCAGAAGCAAAATTATAATTATACAACTTTTTAAATAACCAACACCTGCTCCCCACTCTCACCCCTTCTGCCCTGTCTCCCCCGCCCCCCGCTGACTTCTCAATCCTCCTTAAAGAAGTCAATGGATGGCTTCCACCTCCGAGCGAACCTACCAATCGACCACCTCAGGTCGAACTTGACATTCTCCAGCCTCGGGAATTCTGCCAGAATGCTCACCCACACCCCTGCTGTCGGCGGCTCCGAGTCCCTCCATCCAAGTAAGATCCATCTCCGGGCTATCAGGGAGGCAAAGGTCAAGAGGGAGGCAAAGGCCTCTCTCGTCACCTGGACCCCTGGATCTTCCAACACCCCGAATATCACTACCTTTGGACTGGGGCCATCTACACCCCCAACACCTCCGATATTAAGCCAGCAAACCCCTGCCAGAACCCGTTCAGCTTCGGACATGCCCAGAACATGTGGACGTGATTCGTGGGCCTCCCCATGCACCGCCCACACCTGTCCTCTAGCCCCTCAAAAAATCTACTCACCCGCACTACTGTCATATGTGCCCTGTGAAGTACTTTAAACTGAATACGGCTTAGCCTTACACACAACAAGGGCTCATTCATTCTCCGCAGGGCCTACCCAAGTCCTGGCCTCCTCCTCCCACCTACATTTTATATCCCCCACCGGGGCACCCTCCCAATCCATCTGCTCCTTGTAGACCGCGGACACCTTCTCCTTCCCTATCTCCTCCTTCCACAGCACCTTTTCTTGCAACCCCAAGGGCATTAACCCAGGAAAAGACGGCACGTCTCTCTTCACAAAATCCTGAACCTCCAGGTACCTAAAACTATCCGCCTTGGGCAGCTCAAACTCTTCATCCAGGCTCTCCAATTTTGTAAAACTGCCCCCTACAAACAGGTCACCGAATCGCTCAGTCCCTGCCTGCCTCCACCCCCGAAACCTTGCATCCAGCCAACAGATTGTTTTTTGACCCCACACCCTTAAGGCCGTCTGGGCTCACAAAGTGCCTGGCAGAGGCGCTATTAACAATGCCTTTAAGCTTGTTCCCCTACAAGAAGCCGACCCCTCCCCCACTACCCATTTCCTAACCATGGCGATGTTCGCCACCCAGTAGTAGTTCATTATATTAGGCAACGCAGGCAATTCCCCATACCTCCTCTCCTGCCCACTGATCTCATCGGAAACACCCATCTTCAACTTGTACTGGAAAACGGGTCAAAATCCCCATAATACCCCCAATATAATCCGATTGGGTCCGAAATATATAACAACAGGTCATTTGCGTACAGCGAACCCCCCCCCCCCCCCCACCTACCCAATCCCTTGATGCTCAAACGCCATTGCCAGTGGCAGCTCTGTAGTCAAGGCAAAGAGCAAATGTGAGAGTGGGCATTCCTGCCTCGTCCCCGATGCAGCCTGAAATATCCCGAGCTCATCCTCTCCGTCCGCACACATGCGTCCGGTGCCTTGTTCAGCAAGTGGACTCAGACCACAGACCCCTGCCCAAACCAAACTGCCCCAGCACCTCCCATAAATATTCCCACTTCACCTGGTCGAATGCCCTCTCTGTGTCCATTGTCTCCATCTCCTGCCCCTCCAGAGGCATCACAATTACATTGAGCAACCTTCTCACCCTTGAGCAACCTTCTCACCTTCGCCGACAACTGTTTCCCTTTGACAAACCCCGTTTGGTCCTCGCCTATCACCCGGGGATGCAGTCTTCAATTCGCAAAGCCAACACCTTCACCAGCAACTTGGCCAGGGCACCAAATCATCTGTAAAAAGCCTCAAACACCCCATTCATCTCCACCGGGTCCAACATCATCCTTCCTATTTCGACTTTACTCTGCCAATCACCGCCTCCTGCTTCCTCAGCTGGTGGGCCAGCATCCTACTCTCCTTCTGACCATACTCGTATACTGCCCCTAAGGCCCTCCTTCCCCGTGGGCACTAATCCAAGCTCCATCTGGAGCCTCTGGTTCTCCTTCAAAAACCCTGCCTCTGGGGCCTCCGCATACCTTCAGTCCACCCTCAAAACTCCTCTACCAGCCTTGCCATCTCTGCCCGTTCTGCCTTCTCCCTATGTGGACCACCGTGTGGCGGGCGTGACATCCCCAGTGTCATTGAGCTCCATGTACTCCCGAATGGCAGCCCTCACCAGCTCGCAGGCCTCCTCATCCGCCAACGACCCCACATCCAGCCTCCACTGCGGGCGCTGGACACCCTTCTCTCCCCCCACCCCCCCAGGTCCATGAGCATATCCACCCAGTGCGGCGTGTGGTCTGAAATCATGATCGCCGAATACTCTGAGTCGACCAACAACGCCTTGCTACCCACAAAAAGAGTCAATCTGGGAGTGTACCCGGTGCACAATCCCATATGCCTTCTTAACCACCTTATCTACCTGTCCTGCTGCCTTCAGGTCCTCTGGACATGCATTCCAAGATCCCTCTGTACCTCCTAGCGTCCTACCATTCATTGTGTATTCCTTGCCTTGTTAGTCCTTCCAAAATACACTGCCTCACAGTTTTCAGGGTTAAATTCCATTTGCCATTGTTCTGCCCATTTATTGCCGTGTAGTCTAAGGTTTTCCTCCTTGCTATTTACCACACCACCAATTATGTTATCTGCGAACTTACTGATCATACCTCCATATTCCCATCTAGGTCATTAATGTACACTACAAATAGCAAGGGACCCAGCTCTGATCACTGTGGTACATCACTGGGCACAGGCTTCCAGTCACAAAAACAACTTTCGACCAATACCCTCTGCCTCCTGCCACAAAGCCAATTTTAGATCCAATTTGCCAGATTCCCATGGATCCCATCAGCTCTTCCTTTTTGATCAGTCTCCAAATGTGGGGCTTTGCCAAAAGCCTTGCTGTGTAGACTACATCAACTACACTACCCCTCATCTACATACCTAGTCACCGTGGAAAATTCAGTCAAATTTGTTAGAGATGATTTCGCCTTGACAAAGCCACGCTGACTATCCTTTTTTTTTGATAAACAATTTTATTAAGACATTTTGGCACAAACAACAATAATATAAAACTGTGTGCAAAAAACAGTAATTATAGTGCGAGAAAACCAGCTCCTCTCCCACAAGGACCAGCCTAACTACCCCCCCTAACCTATGTTACCCTAACACCCCCTCCACGCTGACTATCCTTGATTAATCCTTGCCTCCCTCAGAATTTGTTCCGATAATTTCCCTACCACTGATGTTAGACTTGCTGGCCTGTAATTACCTGGATTTTTCCTACTTCCCTTCTTGAAAAGTGATACCACATTAGCTGTCCTCCAGTCCTCTGGCACCTCACCTGTGACCAGAGAGGATTTGAAAATTAGTGTCAGAGCTCCTGTAATCTCCTCTTTTGCCTCACTCAGCAACCTAGGATGCATCTCATCTGGGCTCTGGAGATTTATCCACTTTGAGCAGGTGACTCGGGATTTTCACAGTAACTTCATTACAGTGTTAATGTAAGCCTACTTGTGACACTGCTAAACATTATTATTATTTTAAGCTGCTAAAACCGCTAACACCCCCTACCTCTCAATGCTAACTTGTTCAATTATATCACAGTCTGCCTCCCTGCTTTCTATACCTGCACCATCCTTCTCCATAGTGAACAGAGATACAAAATATTCTTTTAATAACTCACCTACAACAAGGAGCTGGTTTAGCTCAGTGGGCAAACCAGCTGGCTTGTAATGCAGAACAAGGCAGAAGCGCGGCTTCTATTCCCGTACCGGCCTCCCTGAACAGATGCTGGAATGTGGCGACTAGGGGCTTTTCACAGTAACTTCATTGAAGCCTACTTGTGACAATAAGCGATTATTATTATTATTTCGCTGCCAGACACAGGTTGCCTCTTTGGTCCCAAATGGGCCCTACTCTTTCCTCGGTTACCCTCTTGCCCTTAATGTACTTATAAAACACCGTGGGATTTTCCTTTATTTTGCCTGCCGGTGTTTTTTCATGCCCTCTTCGCTCTTCTGACTTTTTTTCAGTACCGTGCACTTTCTATACTCTAAGGCATCCACTGTTTTCAGCCTCCTATATCTGTTGAAGAAGCGTTCCTTTTTTTTCCTATCCAACCCTATATTTCCTTTGGTATCCAAGGTTATCTGGACTTTCTGGTCCTACCCTTTACAGGAACATGGTGGCTTTGTACTCTTTCTATTTCCTTTTTGAACTTATCCCATTGCTCTGGTGTGGATTTTCCTGCATGTAGCTGCTCCCAGCCCACTTTGGCCAGATCTGTCTGACCCTATTAAAGGTGCCTTCCCCCAATTCAGACCCTTTATTTCTGATCCATTTTTGTCCATTTCCATAATTACCTTAAACCTTACTGAATTATTGTCACTATTACCAAAATGCTCCCCCACTGACACTTTCATTCCCTAAAATTAAGTCAAGAACCATCTGCTCCCTTGTAGGACTTGCTACATGCTAGCTGAAAAAGCTCTCCTAGATGCACTTTAAGAATTCTGCCTCTCTAAGCCTTTCACGCTCTGCCTAACCAATGAATATTGGGCAAGCTGAAATCTACTCTTTTATTACCATATTGTTTTTGCATTTCTGAGATTTGCCTACATATCTGGTCTTCTCTCTCCCTGATTGTTTGGGGGCCTATAGTACACTCCCAGCAAAGTGATAGCCCCCTTTTTGTTTTTAAGTTCCACCCATATGGCCTCAATTGAGGAGCCTTCTAGGATATCTCTCACTGCAGTAATTGACTCCTCCACCCCCGTCTCGCCTGAAGATTCTATACTCTAATATTGAGCTGACAGTCCTGCCCCTCCTTCAACCATGTCTCTGTGATAGCAATAATATCGTATTTCCATGTGTTAATCAATGCCCTCAGTTCATCGGCCTTACCCATAAGACTCCTTGCATTAAAATAAATGCCATCCAGACTTGTCATATTCCCTTGTGCCGTAACATGTCTCTCTTTGCTCTGCCTTCCAGACTGATTTGATTTTGTCCCGAATTATCTTTTCTAAAAGCTTTCCCACCTGGCCTGTCGCTGCTGACACACATGCACTCATTTAAAGAAAAAAAAACTTGTGTAACATTTGCAGTTCTCTGGTCCTTGCCAGTGCCTTGTATCTAAAGAGGATTAAAAGATCATAACCAGTGCCTTTGCGATATCCATCCTTGCTTCCCTCTGCATCCTTGGATGCATCCCACCCGGTGCAGGTGACTTATCAACTTCAAGTACAACAGCCTTTCTAATATCTCTTTGTTGAGTCTCAACTTCCTCCTTCACCATCACTTAAGCAGCATCTTCTTCCTCGGTAAAACGAGATGCAAAGTACTCATTTAGTACCTCAGCTGTACCCTCCTCTTTTTGACCCTAATTGGCCCACCCCTCCCCTTATTTATGTGCCGATAGAATACTTTTAGATTCCCTATGTTAGTTGCCAGTCTCTTCTCATACTCCCTCTTTGCCTCTTATTACCTTTTTCACTGCACTTTCTATATTTAGCCTGGTTCTCATTTATATTATCAATCTGACATCATCATCTTTCTCTACTTTGTCCGACTCTTTCATCATCTTGGGATCTGGCTTTGGTTGCCTGATCTTTTTCCCCCTCATGGGAATTTACCTCAACTCTACCTGAACCATTTCCTCCCTCGAGGCTAGCTGTTGTTCCTTTAATGTTTTGTCTGCCAATTCCAATTTACGTCGGATAGACTTTTCTGATCTTGTTGAAATTGACACTCCTCCAATTAAGTATTTTTACTTTAAGTTGCATCTTGTCCTCTTCCATAAATAAATTAAATGATATAATATTATGATCGCTGTTTCTTTTTTTAATTTTAAGTACCCAGTTCTTTTTTTTTCCAATTAAGGGGCAATTTAACGTGGCCAATCCACCTACCCTGCACATCTTTGGGTTGTGTGGGTGACGCTTACACAGACATGGGGAGAATGTGCAAACTCCACACGGACAATGACCTGGGGCCGGGATCGAACCCGGGTCCTTAGTGCCATGAGGCAGCAGTGCTAACCACTGCGCTATCCTACCTCAAATGTTTCCTAATTCTAACCAAATTGATTCTGCTTCTGACTTTTCCAAAACATCACCTCTTCTGCTCTAATAGTCTCCATAATCAATGCTGCTACACGTCCCCCTTTCTTTCCTAAATACCTTGGGCTGGATTTTCCACCGGTGGGATGCTCCATTTTGCCGGCGGCCCGGGGGTTTCCCGGCGGCGTGGAGCTGCCCCACAATGGGAAACCCCATTGACCGGCCGGCGTAACGGAGCATCCTGCCGGTGGGGTGTAATAGAAATGTGGCGCGGCAGGGCGGAGAATCCAGCCCCTTGAATCCAGAAATATTTAGTGCCCAATCCTATCTTTTTTTAGGGTGGGTCCCTGTTATCACCATAACATCATATTCCCATGTGGCTATCTATACCTACAGCTTGTCAACTTCATGCTCTGTATACGCGTACACTGTAAACCTAATTTAGATCTTATTGTGTTGCCTCTTAGTCTGCCCACCTAAACTATTTCTTACACTCGTGCTACACCAATCCTTCAAGCATTTTGCACCTCCTTGGTTGATGTCATCCGACCAACTCGCCCTCATGTCAATGTGAGGGGGATTACAATGGATAAAAGTTGCACGCATTCTGCCCTTATTCTACCCAATTTACTAGTAGGAAGTATCCATTCAGGCTCATTATGTCTGTATATTTGTTACTTTGAAAAAAATATAAAGCCAGTCTACTGAGACCACATCTGGAGTACTATGTAATTATGTTAGAAACTGTTCAGGGAAGGTTCACTGGACTCATTCTTGGGATGAAGGACTTATATTATGAAGAAAGGTTGAACAGATTGGGCCTTAGAAAGATGAGAGGTGATCTTGTTGGAAGATTTAAGATCCTGATGGGACTTGATAGGGTAGATTTACTTATGGGGGAAACTAGAATTAGGGGACACAGTTCAGAATAAGAGGTCTTCCATTTAAGATTCGAGGAGAAATTATTTTCTCTCAGAGTCATAGGTATGGGAAATTCTCTTCACCACAAAGCAGTGGAGGCTGGATCATTGAATTTATTAAGGCTGCGTTAGATGGATATTTGATGGTCAAGGGTCATGGGAGCAGACAAAAAAGTAGAATTGACAGCACAATCTGATCAATCAGGATATGTTCGACTGGCGGAGCAGGCCTGAGGGGCCAAATGGCATACTCCTATGATCTATATTGACTCAGCTTTTGTCACCCCTCCTAATATCTAATGGCTCAGCATATAATTTTGTCTGATTAGGGAAAATAATAGGCCATTTGACGTGTCAAATCTTTTCCTTATTCATGGTTGATTTTCATTGTAACTCCTTTTACTTTCCCTATCTAATAAAAATCTATCAATCTCAGTTTTGAACTTTTCTATTCATCTAGACTCCGCAATGTTTTGGGGGTAGAATTCCAGAGTTTTAGTCTTTTGCATGATGAAGTACGCCTTGACATCATCCTTGAGCAGTCCAATTTTAAGGTTATGCCTCCTTGTTATCTCACCTGAAGAAACAGTTTCTCTATCTGCCCTATCAAATCCATTAATCATGTTAAATACTGCCTTTAGATCGCCGCTTAATCATCAGGGGAACACAAGTCTGGTCTATGCAATTTTCCATTACAATTTAGTCCAGTAAGCACTTTATTGAATCTGTGCAGATACACTTTTTGAGGTGCAGTGCAGAGAACTGAATGCACTATTCCAGATGCAGTATAAGCTTTCTCTAACTGTAACATAACTTTCACCCCTTTTGTATCTCAGCCCCCTTGAAATAAAAGCGAACATTGTATTAATGTTTTTGATTACTTTTTGCACCTATAAAAGTACGAGTTTTATACCTACAAAAAGTCCACTTGTTTTTTTGGTGATTTCTGTACATTGATCCCTTCATCACAATGCTCATCCACAGATCACTATTTAAAAATTACTCTGATCTAACTTTCCTCTGCCTGAAATTAATGACTTCATGTTCCCACACTGAACTCATCTCCAGTTTCGGGACTCCATCCATCAGTGCCCCTTTTGCACTTTGTGCTTCTAACTATGTTGTTTACTGTGCCCGTCCAACTTGATGTCATGGAACTGTTCCCTTACCAAAATCATTGATAAATATAGTGAAAAGCTTAGGCTACTCTGCAGATCACTAGGGGTCATCTCTAGTCACTTCCTGCCAATTTGAATATATTCTCATTATTCACACTCCCTGTAACCTCCGAACCAATTGCCTACCCATGCCAATAATTTGTCTCCAATTCAATTCACTTTCATTTTGAATGCCTTCTGGAATTCTACATAAATAAACATCTCTGGCCACTTCCTTATCTGCCCCACAGTAGCCTCAAACTATTCACTAGGTTATTTAGACATGACTTGCTATTTACATGTGGATACTGACTTTCTGATAGTTCATGTTTGTTCAAGTGCTCAGTAATTCTGTCCCTAATGGCATGTTCTAGTAACTTTTCAGCAACAGACATTAGAATAATAGATGTATAATCCCTGAGGCTCTATCACTAAAAAATGAGAGAGTGCATGTGCCCTGGATTGTTTCCATAGCCCCAAGGAAGTTAGGGATGGACAAGAAATGCTAAATTTGCCAGTGGTACCCACATTCCAGGAATGATCTTTTAAAAATTGTGCAGTGGAAATTGACCTGAGGTTTAACGCAATCCATCAGAGCAGTTTAGTCTTTTGTAACTGTTTCTTTGATCTAGCATTGTCCTTTTCCTTTCCCATTTCTTCATTTTTTTTGTCGTCCCTGCCCCATACTACGAGCATTTCCCCCCTTGCTTTCTCTGTGCGATCAATGAATTATCATGCAAAGGGCTAAAAGTCTGGAATTCTGCCCCCAAAAACATTGCTGAGTTTATTTTTTTTTTCTTTAAAAAAAAAAATAAAAATTTTTTTTTAGAGTACCCAATTCATTTGTTTTTCCGATTTAAGGATCAATTTACCATGGTCAATCCATCTTTGGGTTGTGGGGGTGAGACACACGCAGACACGGAGAGAATGTGCAAACTCCACACGCACAGTGACCCGGGGCCGGGATTGAACTCGGGTCCTCGGCGCAGTGAGGCAGCAGTGCTAACCACTGCGCCACCATGCCACCCAGCATTGCTGAGTCTAGATGAATAGAAAAGGTCAAAGCTGAAATTGATAAATTTTTATTAAATGGAACCAAGGAAAGTAAAAGGAGTTACGATGAAAATCAACCATGATTAGGGAAAAGATTTGAGGGGTCCAATGGCCTATTATTATTCCATATCAGAAATTAGATGCTGAGCCATTAGATAATAGAGGGGTGACAAAAGCTGGGTCAACATAGATCAACACCGTGGGCAGCATGGTAGCACAGTGGTTAGCGGTTAGCAGCTCCAGGGTCCCAGGTTCGATTCTCGGCTTGGGTCACTATCTGTGTGGGAGTCTGCACCTTCTCCGTGTCTGCGTGGGTACTCCGGTTTCCTCCCACAAGTCCCGAAAGACGTGCTGTTAGGTAATTTGGCCATTCTGAATTTTCCCTCCGTGTACCCGAACTGGCGCCGGAATGTGGTGACTCGGGTTTTTTTTCACAGTAACTTTATTGCAGTGTTGATGTAAGTCTACTTGTGACAATAAAGATTATTATTATATCTTAGGAGTAGGCCATTCGGCCCCTCAAGCCTGCTCCGCCAGTCGATCATATCCTGGTTGATCAGATTGTGCTCTCAACTCTACTTTCTTGTCTGCCCCTACAAAAAAAATCATCTTTATTTGGAATTACTGTTTGAACTTATGCAATGTTTGTGATCCCAGGTCTTTATAATTTAAACTGCTTTAGAAAACTTTCTGTGTTGTGTAACCTCTAAACTTTGTGTAAACACCAGGTGGTGCTATGCTGCATAAGGTAGCTTTATAATTTTGTACTTTGCATGCTGCAAGTATTGAAATTCATTGCTGAAGTTTTATTTATTGAATGAGTATATTCCATAACACGGATGGTTGAACTTTCTTATCGAGTGATGTTATTTGTGAATTTATTTGTTTTGTGAAGAAAGCTGCATAGTACTTCGAGCATTAGAGTGACCACTGAAGAAGCTCAAGATTAGTGGACTCCAACCTGCTCAGCATTCTTCCAATTATAAATGGGGGTTTGGAAGCAGGCTATTTACTTGACTGTTGCAAGCTCCTCCAAATGATTTTGTTAAAAAAAATATATAAATTCAACTGTCAACCATCAAGGTATCATAAATAAAGGATCCCTTTGTCAAAGAAAATTAACTGGGAAGATTGCTCTGTTGGTGTACAGATCAGTTGGTGAATGTTTTGATTTTATATTTTTTTATGGGGGGGGGGGTGGTGTGGAGGGCCTCAAAAGGGACTGGATGTTCCCATGGAGGTGTCACACGGTTGTGAAGTTCTCTTTATCCTGGTGGATTGAAGCCAGCAGTTGTCCTGGTTAAACGTTTTTGGGTGATATAGAGAATGTATGTACTTGGGAACCTGTTACTATGCAAGTTGGGCACAGAGTTGGGACCAGGACAGCAGCCAGTGAGAAAAGCCCACTGACATTGTAGGCCAGCAATGTGCACTGGGGCTCTCTATTGATCTGGGTATTTAGTGACCTCAATATTATAATAGCAGATGTTAGTGGAAGAAATTGCTATATGAATCAAAGAATTGATTTAAGTAATAATAAAGATGTCTCGAGTATTATAGTACGAAGTCTTACAACACCAGGTTAAAGTCCAACAGGTTTGTTTCGATGCCACTAGCTTTCGGAGCGCTGCTCCTTCCTCAGGTGAATGAAGAGGTCTGTTCCAGAAACACATATCTAGACAAATTCAAAGATGCCAAACAATGCTAGGAATGCGATCATTAGCAGGTGATTAAATCTTTACAGATCCAGGGATGGGGTAACCCCAGGTTAAAGAGGTGTGAATTGTCTCAAGCCAGGACAGTTGGTAGGATTTCGCAGGCCAGATGGTGGGGGATGAATGTAATGTGACATGAATCCCAGGTCCCGGTTGAGGCCGCACTCATGTGTGCGGAACTTGGCTATAAGTTTCTGCTCGGCGATTCTGTGTTGTCGCGGGTCCTGAAGGCCGCCTTGGAGAACGCTTACCCGGAGATCAGAGGCTGAATGCCCTTGACTGCTGAAGTGTTCCCCGACTGGAAGGGAACATTCCTGCCTGGTGATTGTTGCGCGATGTCCGTTCCTTCGTTGTCGCAGCGTCTGCATGGTCTCGCCAATGTACCACGCTTCGGAACATCCTTTCCTGCAGCGAATGAGGTAGACAACGTTGGTCGAGTCGCACGAGTATGTACCGCGTACCTGGTGGGTGGTGTTCTCACGTGTAATAGTGGTATCCATGTCGATGATCTGGCACGTCTTGCAGAGATTGCCATGACAGGGTTGTGTGGTGTCGTGGTCACTGTTCTGAAGACTGGGTAGTTTGCTGCAAACAATGGTTCGTTTGAGGTTGCGCGGTTGTTTGAAGGCAAGTAGTGGGGGTGTGGGGATGACCTTGGCAAGATGTTCATCGTCATCAAGTCGGGGAACACTTCAGCAGTCAAGGGCATTCAGCCTCTGATCTCCGGGTAAGCGTTCTCCAAGGCGGCCTTCAGGACCCGCGACAACGCAGAATCGCCGAGCAGAAACTTATAGCCAAGTTCCGCACACATGAGTGCGGCCTCAACCGGGACCTGGGATTCATGTCACATTACATTCATCCCCCACCATCTGGCCTGCGAAATCCTACCAACTGTCCTGGCTTGAGACAATTCACACCTCTTTAACCTGGGGTTACCCCATCTCTGGATCTGTAAAGATTTAATCACCTGCTAATGCTCGCATTCCTAGCATTGTTTGGCATCTTTGAATTTGTCTATATATGTGTTTCTGGAACAGACCTCTTCATTCACCTGAGGAAGGAGCAGTGCTCCGAAAGCTAGTGACATCGAAACAAACCTGTTGGACTTTAACCTGGTGTTGTAAGACTTCGTACTGTGCTCACCCCAGTCCAACGCCGGCATCTCCACATCATGAGTATTATAGTAGCACAGGTCAAGGGAAAAACCAGTAGGCATGGGGTTAAAATGTTGAACCTTAAGAAAAGTCACCTGCACTCAGGATAATTCAATCATCCTAAAGGGCATTAGGATAAGAATGGGGACCCACGTCACAGAAACCATGGCTCCAGCCTGTCTGTCAGAGATTCATTGTCCAGCCCAGGGCAGGGAATAAAATCACATTAACACCCCATCAAGGAGTTCGGGGTTAAGGGAAATAGGTTGAACAGTATCCAGGAGATTGTAAAGAAGCATTGTATTAGTTGATCGTTTTCCCATTAAAGGGTCCAGAAAATATGCATACTGATCGTCTAGTATCGTTCCGAATGAATCGATGACGTCAATGCCTACTTGTAACTCTGAAATAACTTTAAATATATATGCATGTAACGCTGAATATGATCAGAGCTGACTTTTGCGAGCTAAGGGTAGCAGCAGAATTTGTCTCCCCTGTGTGTACACAGCAATTTACAACTCCACGCGGTCGAGAAAAGACTCTTGAGCATTTCTTCCCTCCAACACTAGCAGGTGGGGACAGATCTACTGAAAAATGAACTGCTTCTATAAAGCTGGGCAATGTGCCACCCTATCTAGCAATAATCTAGTTTGTATTGTATTACTGGTGCTGAATGACATTGCTTGAATCTGTTCTATGGATTCTGCAGCTTGTTATGCTGTTGGCTGTTTCATACTATTGCTGAAGTGAATTGGGCGACATGGTGAGTTGAAGTTGAAAATCAGCAGCAAATTTTAAAATATTCATCTTGTGATATCCCTACTTTAAAAAAAAAACCTACAATTGTACAACTGCAACCTTCTATATATGTCTTGAGTGGACCACAGTCATTTAAATATTTTTGAAGTGTGGCCACTGTGTAATATGGGAAAATAATATGCGACCTTGCCATTGTACTAACAGTAATGGAATAAATAACAGATTAATGGTTGTGTGTTGAATGCTCTCCAGAATACCAGAAGATGTACCTTCTGTTCTTCAATATTTCCAAGGGGTATTTTGCACTCAACTGAGTGAGCAGATGGAAGATGCCACGTCTGATAGTGCAGCCTGCCCTCAATACTAAAGGGAGCTTAGTGTTTTTTTGTGCTCAAGCCTCTGCAGTGAATTTTAGCGCTGCAGCCTTCTAACTCTGGGATAAATACTACCGCTGAAACATGGCTCATTAATATAAAAAAACCTTTGCAAGGCACTTCAAAAATCTGGGATGATTCTTAACCATGGAAATAGTGATATGAATGTTTAGGGAGTCAGAGTAGGAGATGATACATGGAAAGTCAGAGGAACAGAATTTTTAGGAGCAGGAATAGGACTGAAGATTGCAGAAATACGATGGATATTTGTAGATTAGTACTAGGATTTGGCATTTATTGCTTGGGGATTGAGAAGCAATGCAGGATAGAAAACATGGAGGTGTTGACGAGCAGGACTTGATTGGGACAAGATAAACAAATTCAAACTCGTGTGGGAGTGAGTGATTCAAAGAACCCCCTCTCCCACTAACTTCTCCAACATATATGCCACATAATCTGCAGTTTGCGTTCCTTCGCTCCCCTCAGGTAGCCCCACGATTCGGAGATTATGCCTCCTGGAATGGTTCTTGAGGTCCTCAACCTTGTGAGATTCTGTCCAATAGATAAACTGCCCATCTGCGTCTGGACGTCTCTTACTTTGTTTTTTTAAATCTTCACAGTCCATTTGCCTTACTTGCTAGCAGTTGGAAAATGGAAGCAACAGTGCTCCATAATTTAATGCCAAAAGCACATATGTGCCTTAAAAAAAAATTTAAAATTCATTTTTAGGGGATGTGGGCATCGTTGGTTAGGCCAGCATTTATTGTCCATCCCTAGTTACCCTTCAGAAGGTGGCGGCGAGTTGCATTCTTGAACCGCTGAAGTCCTTGAGATGTAGGTACACCCATTATCCTGTTGGGGATAGAGTTCCAGGATGTTGCGACAGTGAAGGAACAGCGATATATTTCCAAGTCACGGTGGTAAGTGACTTGGACGGGAACCTCCAGGTGGTGGAGTTCTCGGGTATCTGCTGCTCTTGTCCTTCTAGGTGGTAGTGGTCGTGGGTTTGGAAGGTGTTGTCTAAGGAACCTTGGTGAGTTACTGCAGTGCATCTTGTAGATGGTGCACATGGCTACCACTGAGTTCATCGGTGGTGGAGGGTTTGAATGTTTGTGGGATGGGGAGCAACCAAGCTGGCTGCTTTGTCCTGGATGGTGTCGAGCTTCTTGAGCGTTGTTGGAGCTGCACTCGTCCAGGCAAGTGGAGAGTATTCCATTACACTCCTGACTTGTGCCATGTAGATGGTGGACAGGCTTTGTGGGGGTCAGGAGGTGAGTTACTTGCTGTAGGATTCCTAGCCTTTGATCTGCCCTGGTAGCCACTGTATTAATGTGGCTACTGCACTTCAGTTTCTGATCAATGGTAACCCCAAGGATGTTCATTGAGGGGGATTCAATGATGGTAATGGTGTGGGCGCGAAGGTCGGCCGGCATGGATCCCGAAGGATGGCCGGTTGGTAAAAATAGGTCCTTGGCAAGAAAGTTTGAAAAACACTGATATACTGTGTCAGGGAACAGAAATAGTTTGAAGTAATCTATATTTGTATTTGCCCTGGTAGCCACAGTATTAATGTGGCTAGTCCAGTTCAGTTTCTGATTAGTGGTAACCCACAGGATGTTGATTGTGGGGGATTCAGTGATGGTAATGCCATTGAGTATCATGGATTGGTGGTTAGATCCTCTTGTACGAGATGCTCATTGCCTGGCACTTGCGTGGCGCGAATGTAACTTGTCAGCCCAAGCCTGGATATTGTCCAGGTCTTGTTTCATTTGGACATGGACTGCTTCATTAACTGAGGAGTCACGAATGGTGCTGTTCATTGTGCAATCATCCACAAACATCCCCACTTCTGACTTTGTGATGAAAGGGAGGTCATTGGTGAAGCAGCTGAAGATGGTTGGGCCTAGTACTCTATCCTGAGGAACTCTTGCAGTGATGTCCTGGATTTGAGATGATTGACGTCCAACCACCACAACCATCTTCCTTTGTGTGGAGATGCCGGCGTTGGACTGGGGTAGGCACAGTAAGAAGTCTTACAACATCAGATTAAAGTCCAACAGATTTGTTTGGAGTCATTAGCTTTTGGAGCACAGCTCCTTCATCAGGTAAAGGAGCTGTGCTCCGAAAGCTAGTGACTCCAAACAAACCTGTTGGACTTTAACCTGGTGTTGTGAGGTATCTTCCTTGTGCCAGGTATGACTCCAACCAGCAGAGAGTTTTCCCTCTGATTGCCATTGACTCCAGTTTACCTAGGGCTCCTTGATGTCATACTCGATCAAATGCTGCCTTGATGTAAAGGGCAGTCACTCTCACCTCACCTCTGGCATTCAGCTCTTTTGTCCATGTTTGAACCAAGGCTGTAATGATGTCAGGAGCTGAGTGACCTTGGTGGAACCCAAACTGAGCATCTGTGAGCAGGTTATTGCTGTATGATAGCACTGTTGATGACTCCAACACTTTGCTGATGATGGAGAGGAGACTTATAGGGCTGTAATTGGCTGGGTTGGATTTGACTTCATTCTTGTATACAGGACTCGCCAGGCAACTTTTCACATTGCCGAGTAGATGCCAGTGTTATAGCCATACTGGAACAGCTTGGCTAGGGGTACGGGAGGTTCTGGAGCACAAGTCTTCAGTACTATTGCTGGGATATTGTCAGGGCCCATAGTCTTTGTAGTATCCAGTGCATTCAGCCATTTCTTGATATCACGTGGAGTGAATCAAATTGGCTGAAGACTGATGTCTGTGATGCTGGGGACTTCCAGAAGAGACCGAGTGTATGTCCGCTTGGCACTTCTGGCTGAAGATTGTTGCGGGTTCTTCAGCCTTATCTTTTGCACTGATTTGCTGGGCTCCTCCATCATTGAAGATGGGGATACTTGTGGAATCTCCTCCATCTCCTCCAGTTGTTGAACTGTCCTACTTTCTGTGCCCATGCCACTATCAGTGCTTCCTATAATCAGCACGGTAGCATTGTGGATAGCACAATTGCTTCACAGCTCCAGGGTCCCAGGTTCGATTCCGGCTTGGGTCACTGTGTGTGCGCAGAGTCTGCACATCCTCCCTGTGTCTGCATGGGTTTCCTCCGGGTGCTCCGGTATCCTCCCACAGTCCAAAGATGTACAGGTTAGGTGGATTGGCCATGATAAATTGCCCTTAGTGTCCAAAATTGCCCTTAGTACTGGGTGGGGTTACTGGGTTATGGGGATAGGGTGGATGTGTTGACCTTGGGTAGGGTGCTCTTTCCAAGAGCCGGTGCAGACTTGATGGGCCGAATGGCCTCCTGCACTGTAAATTCTATGATAATTTTCTATGATACTGATTCATCAGCTGAGGGTGACAGTATGTGGTAAACAGTAGGAAGTTTCTGTGTCCATGTTTGACCTTGTGCCATGAGACTTCATGGGGTCCAGAGTCTATGTTGAGGATTCCCAGGGCAACTTCCTCCTGACTGTATACCACAGTGCCACCACCTCTGCTGGGTCTGTCCTGACGCTGGGTGTACGTGTGCGTGTACGTATGTGTGTGTGTACATAAGTGTACCTGTGCGTACATACCTGTGTGTGTGTGTGTGTGTGTGTACCTGTGCGTATATGTGTGTGTGCGTGTGTACCTGTGTGTACGTGTGTGTGTGTACCTGTGCGTACATGTGTGTGCGTGTACACCTGTGCCTACATGTGCTGTGCACGTACGTGTGTGCGCGCAAGTTCGGGCATCGTTGCGGCCAGTGCCTCCCGGGCGCTAGGATAACACAGCCTCAACTAGGCCGTGTATATCTATATGGGCCTCATAGCTAGTACTGTTTCAAGGTTTCCTTTAGGATTTGAGAAATTCGGCACTTATCTGTCATGCCATAACACATTTAAGGCAGAGATGATGAATTTCTTCTCTTAGAGGGTCGTTAGTGTGGTAGTCACCACTGATGTGTATATATAGGATGTTGATATAGTTGCTTTACGGTAAGGCCCCTGTACTACAGGTACGGGGGTAGATCCCTGCCTGCTGGCTCCGCCCAGTAAGTGGAGTATAAATATGTGTGCTCCCAGTACAGCAACCGTTTCGTCAGCTGCTGTAGAAGGCCACACATCTCAGTGTAATAAAGCCTCGATTACATCCTACTCTCGTGTTTGTGTAATTGATCGTGCATCAGTTAGTCTTTGGAATTCTGCATCCCACAGAGCAGTACTGGGTCATTGAATATATTAAAGGCTGAGTTGGACAGGCTTTTGATTTACAAAGGATTATGCCGTACAAGCAGGAAAGAGAGTTAAGGCCACAATCAGATTGGCCATAATTGCATGTTAGAGCAGGCTGGATGAGACAAATGGCCTACTCCTATATCTTGCGATTTTGGTTGAACGTCTTGTCTGAAAGATGATATCATAAACAACAATGCTCAAATGTTGCAGAAATGAGAGTGAATTAAGCGAATGTGACCGACTTTGTATTCATTCTTATCGTGGAGGAAAATGTTAAAATATCAGCATTACAAGGGAACCAAAAAATGATTAATGGGAAGGAAATGGTTAATTTAATGCAAGAAAGAGCATGACAATAGAGGAAATAATGGGATTGGAGATGAAAGAGTCTTCAGGACCTGATGGCTGTGACTTCAAGTCCTATTCCAGGACTTGAGCACAGAATCAAGGCCAGAGATCCAGTGCATTAATGGGGGAGTGCTGCACTGTGGAAGTGTTCTTTTTCAGAGGTTCCCTCTTGGTGTAAAAGAGCCAGTGGCACTATTTTAATAATATTCTTGATCAGTGTCACAAATAGACTTATATTAACACTGCAATGAAGTTACTGTGAAAATCCCCTAGTCACCACATTCCGGTGCCTGCTTGGGTACACTGAGGGAGAATTCAGAATGTCCAATTCACCTAACAAACACGTCTTTTGGGACTTGGTGGGAGGAAACCGGAGCACCCCGAGGAAACCTACGCAGACATGGGGAAAATGTGCAGACTGCACAGACAGTGATTCTAGCCGGGAGTTGAACCCGGGTCCCTGGTGATATGAAGCAACAGTGCTAACCACTGTGCTACAGCATCAGTAAAACGTATCAAATTGCTGTTTGTGAGAATTGTTATGTACAAATTGGCTGTGTATCCTACATTTCTACAATGATTAAACTTCAAACTACTTAATTGTCTTTAAATGCTTTGGTATATTCGGTTTGTAAAAAACTTACATAAGGGCAAGCCTATTTTTCTGCGGTGTTGTCTGGAAGCTGGGCCATTTGGGAGTAAAATTTTTCATGACGGGTAGTGGAAATTTGGAAATCTCTTCCTCCAAAGAGTTGTGGGTCACAGGTCATTTGAAATTTTCATGACTTAGACTGGCAGATTTTTATTTATAGTTAGAATATCAACAAATAGGATAAAGGTGGGTGTGTAGAGGAGATGTACAGATTGACTGACTGATCCAATCGAATGGCAAAACATGCAGTGCTAAATGATTAGTTCCTCTTCCTATTGTTCCTATTAATTTCTCGGCTTATCGGTGAAGAGTGGGCACTTGCACCCATGGAACCATGCCCCAGGAAAATTGGACTTAACATCTGCCTATCTATCCCATAAAGATTAAAAAACTCTTTACAATCTACTACGGATCGTTCGATTGCTTGTTGGCCGTAAAAATGTGAATTATCTAGTTATCTGAGTTGAGCAATGTTTTTAATAAAGTAAGAATTTAGTGCTTAATATAATTGGTTGATAATTTGATATAAGCATTTTTTAAATTAAGAGAAAATTATAAGCATTTCTTATTTTCTAATTTGTCCTGTATCAATTTTATGTTCCTGGAAGCTTGGAAAGACCTGACTTTTACATAGTTGATGGATAAATCCTAAATTAAAACAATTAGTATCAGTGACTTGAGATATTTGCAATTGAATGGAAACCTGGATGTAAACATTAAACTCAACTCCCAGGTACACATTTATGTGGCTTAGATAAAAATCTTGAACAACTTTGTTCTAAGCCTGTTCATATCAGATGGGAACTTTTCTGTTCATTTTTTTGATCCTTATGCATCTTTAGTATTGTTTTGGGATGAGATGGTGAAACCTATTACATTTTAATTGAATTTAACTTTCATTATTGTCAATGCAGACTTGAATAGTCTTGAAGATTTTTGTGACTAATTTTGATATATACATATTATATAATAATAATGTATGAACATCTATCTTTTGGCAACAGTGAAGATGATGATGATGAACATCTGTTCCAAGATCGTGACTATGACATGCCTCAACAGAAAGGTACAAAGAAGCTCTGTAACAAAGTTAAATGGATACCTGATGAGGTAAATCTGGTCCTAGTAGAATATGCGCAATTATTTTCTTATTTCAATAATCTTAATATGTGCATGTTTTAAATTTTTTAAATAATTTTTCATTTGGTTATCGCAATACTAAATGAGGATCATGTTGTATAATTGTAATTAATTATTTTGACAAGAAATAATTTTATTGTTTAAATTTCATTTGACTGCAATGATAAATTCCTGAAGAACTAAAGATCTTAACTTAATATCTGTTTGAATTCTCTTGATTGATCCAATTAATAGATACTTTCAACCAAATGAGTTAAATTCTTGGCTGTGTTAGGTTGTATCGTAACCTGCAGTTCCAGTCTACGTATAATGAATCCCCTATTTATTCTCTCATTTGTAATAAACAGGATGAAAAGTTAAAGAAGTTGGTAGAAGAACATGGCACAGAAGATTGGAATTTCATTGCTAATCATTTTCTTGTAAGTGAAAGTATTTATAATATTTTATGGTTTTAAACAATATTTTTATTTTATTCTTTCATGGGATGTGGATGTTGCTGCTAGGACAGAATTTATTGCCTTTGAGACAGTGGTGGTGAGCTGCCTTCTTGAACCGCTGCAGTCCATCTGTTGTAGGTACACCCACTCTGCTGTTAGGGAAGAAGTCCTAGGATTTTGATTCAGCAACAGTGAAGGAATGGTGATTATAGTTTCAAATCCGGATTGTGTGTAGCTTGGAGGGGAACTTGCAGGTGGTGGTATTCCCGTGCACCTGCTGCTCTTGTCCTCTGAGGTGGTAGAGGTTGTGGGTTTAAACGGTGCTGTCGATGGAATATATGATCAGCGAAGCCATCTGTAAAAGGAAGATAATATTTCTGCTTACATGGTAATCAAATAAACTTTTAGCAGCCAATATTAAATCCTAGCCTTAGAGGGTACTTATTTTGTTTTTCAGTTTTCAGCAAAGGAGAGAAGTTAATTGGCTGCTTAACTTCAAGAATTGACTTCTCTAATTTACCTTGGGATATATGTATTTACATCAATTAGAGTTTGTTACTTTAAAGGGAAAATCACCGACGGCCCCGAGGAGATACTCAGGGAGTGCACTAGTAATAGCTTTGTTGAGAATTTGGAGGCAGTTTCGACAGCACTTGGGGTTGGGAGCAGGGTCAAGGGAAATGCCATTTCGGGGGAACCATAGATTTGAGCCAGGGAAGTGGGATGGAAATTTTCGGAGATGGGGGGGGAGAAAGGAATTAGGACACAAGATTTGTTTCTTGGGGGTCTTTTTGCAGGATTCAAGGAGCTGGGAGCAAAGTATGGGTTGGAGCAGGGGGAAATATTTAGATACATGCAGGATCGAGACTTTGCCAGAAAGGAGATACAGATCTTCCCAGTAGAGCTGGCTTCCACATTGCTGGAGGAGGTGCTGACAACAGAGTGACTGGAGAAGGGGGTAGTATCGGCAGTTTACATGGCTATTTTGGAGGAGCAGAAGGCGCCGCTAGAAGGGATCAAGGCAAAGTGGGAGGAAGAGTTGGGCGAGAGTATGGAGGAGGGGTTCTGGTGTGAGGTGCTCCGGAGGGTGAATGCCTCTACCTCGTGTGCGAGGTTGGGGCTGATACAGCTGAAGGTGGTGTATAGAGTGCACTTTACAAGGGCGAGGATGAGCCGACTCTTTGAGGGGGTAGAAGATGTGTGTGAACGTTGCGGGAGGGGCCCCGCAAACCACGTTCATATGTTTTGGTCCTGTCCAAAGCTGGAGGATTACTGGAAGGAGGTATTTAGGGTAATCTCTAAAGTGGTGCACGTGAAACTGGACCCGGGTCCTCGGGAGGCCATATTCGGGGTGTCGGATCAGCCGGGGTTGGAAACGGGCGCGGAGGCCGATGTAGCCTTCGCCTCATTGATCGGCCGAAGGCGGATCCTGTTAGAGCGGAGATCAACCTCTCCACTCTGAGCCCTGGCATGGTGGGGGGTACCTGCTGGAATTCTTGAAGCTTGAAAAGGTCAAATTTGAACTGAGGGGAAGGATGGAGGGATTCTACAATTCATGGACGTTATTTGTTATTCACTTTCGAGAATTAGATCACATCGAACATTGGGGGTGGGGGGGGTGGCTGGGTGGGTTGGGGGGGAGTGGGCACTGTATGTGTTAATGGTGACTATGGGTGATTCCTGATTCCACGTGTCTGCGTGGGTTTCCTCCGGGTGCTCCGGTTTCCTCCCACAGTCCAAAGATGTGCGGGTTAGGTGAATTGGCCAATGATAAATTGCCCTTAATGTCCAAATTGCCCTTGGTGTTGGGTGGAGGTGTTGAGTTTGGGTAGGGTGCTCTTTCCAAGAGCCGGTGCAGACTCAAAGGGCCGAATGGCCTCCTTCTGCACTGTAAATTCAATGATAATCTATGATTAATCTAGGACAAAGGTTCGGCACAACATCGTGGGCCGAAGGGCCTGTTCTGTGCTGTATTTTCTATGTTCTATGTTCTATGTCATTTGTTTATGTTTACATGCGGGCTAATGTCTGGGGCTTGGTGGGAGGATGGGATCGTTGTTATTGATATGGGGATTGACATTACATTCGTTACAGATTATTGTTTATTGTTGGGTGTATATTTGGGAGAAAATGTGAAAAAGGAGAATAAAATATATATTTTTTTAAAATAAAAAAATTTAAAGGGAAAATCTCCACTTAGTAGAAGAATAATACATTGATAATAAGTATATTTGCTCAGAATTTCCTGGATCAGGGCATCTTGCTTGAGCAATTATAATTAAGGATTGAGAAAGAAACCGAGGAATGACTGAGAATGCCACAGTGTGAATTAGTCAAATCAGCAACAGAAAAAGTAAACACCGAATGAGAGAAGAAAAAAAAGGTAGAAGGGAAAGTAAGAATTTAATATTAATTCTCGCAAAGAACAACTTGCTACTTGCAGGAATGAGGCTCCACAGTTTCAGTTTGTTCCTTTTGCATGCTGGAGAGGTTGACCGGCATTCCAAGAAAACAAATATCTTCATTGGTAGGGTTCTTTTTAAGTTGTTAAGTTCCAGCCAAACATTATCTCGCAATTTGTGTCAATTCCTCACCACAAATGGCAGGACAATTTATAAACTAATAATGGTGCATTAAAATTGCTGTTATTGTGCCAGGAAATTATGACCCATTGTATAATGCTCCCATTTTAAAGCATTGCAGGGGTTAAATTTGTGAGCGGGGAAGGAGGACATGAATAAGTGAAGGAAGGCTGAGTGATTGAGGGGGGTGGCGAGTTGGAAAGAGGTGTGTGCATGTATTTGTGCATTGTCAGGGAAAATGAGCTGATTACAATGCATGCGGGGTTGGGTAGAATTTTGAGTTTTCGGTCACTGTGGAATATGGAGAGCTTGGCTGAAGCCAGGCATCACTCGCAAGGCCAACCTTTGTTTCCTATCCCTAATTGCTCTTGGATAACATTGGAAAATGGTTTGCGAAGTTCTGCTGTAGTCCTTTGATTTGCTTTGAATACATGTAACCCAACAAGGTCATGTTCTGCTGTTCGTCTGGAATTCATCCTGGATTACATGCACTAACTGCATTGAATGGGGAATTGTTGAGGTCACTTTGGTGATTGTATCCAAATACACTGGTCCACAGTCTTGGCAGTGACAGAAGGTAAACAAAGGGAATACTACTAATAATAATAACCTTTTATTGTCACAAGTATGAAGCTACTGTGAAAAGCCCCGAGTAGCCACATTCCAGCACCTGTTCGGGTAAGCTGGTATGGGAATTGAACCCGCGTTGCTGGCCTTGTTCTGCATCACAAATCAGCTGTGTAGCCCACTGAGCTAAACCAGCCCGACTTGCAATCTAATAATTCCACCTCTTCGAAGTGCCCTGGAAGCATTTGCATTTCACTACAGATCATAAAAGTGCTGGAATTATATGATTCCTTGTTATAAAAGAAATCAGATCCCTTTATCTTTGGCCATCAATTTTCATTTTTTTTGTCTTTGACTGCACTCACCCTGGCTAAGGTTACAAAGGGGAATGAAAGCTAAAAATAAAAGAATGGACCAAAACTAATTTGGTTATTGCTTGTGTTTAGAAGCAATACATCAAATTTGTGAGGGGAATCGAGCAAAATTCTATGAAAAGATCGGTTTTCTGTTTAGCAGTAAGAAAAAAATAGAACTCTAGAAACTTTTCTAATATATGAGTGAACTAAAAGGGACAGAAACCGAAAAGTGGTGGGAATAGTCTTGGCACCCTAAAGAGCGGAGTATTTGTATCAGAGCTGACCAGACTCTAAACCAGGTGTTGTTGGTTGGTCAGGTGAAAAGGAACTCTGGAAAGCTATGCCATCAGGATTGACGTGACTCAAGCGAGAGGGTGAACAAAGAACAATACAGCACAGGAATAGGCCCTTCGGCCCTCCAAACCTGTACTGGTCATGATACCAACCTTTGCCAAAACCCTCAGCACTTCCTTGTGCCGTATTCCTCTATGCCCATCCTATCCATGTGTTTGTCAAGTTGCCTTTTGCACGCCATTAATGTATCTGCTTCCACAACCTCTACTGGCAACGCATTCCAAGCACTCTCCACCCTCTGTGTAAAAAAACCTGCTTCGCACATCTCCTCTAAACTTTGCCCCACGGACCTTAAACCTATGCCCCCTGGTGACTGACCCCTCAACCCTGGGAAAGAGTGCCTGCCCATCCACTCTATCCATGTCCCTCATAATCTTGTAGACCTCTATCAGGTCACCCCTCAACCTCCGTTTTTCTAATGAAAACATACCGAGTCTTTTCAGCCTCTCCACGTAGCTAACACTCTCCAGACCAGGCAACATCCTGGTAAACCTCCTCTGCACCCTCTCCAAAGCCTCCACATCCTTCTGGTAGTGTGGCGACTAGAATTGTGCACAATATTCCAAGTTCTGCCTTACCAAGGTTCTATACAACTGGAGCATGGCTTGTCAGTTTTTATACTCGCTGGCCCGTTCAATGAAGGCAAGCATTCCATATGCTTTCTTGACTACCTCGTCCACTTGTGTTGTCACCTTCAAAGATCTGTGGAAATGCACACCCAGATCGCTCTGACTTTCTATATTCCCAAGCGTTTTGCCATTTACGGTATATTTCCCCTCTATGTTAGACCTACCAAAATGCATTACCTCACATTTGTCCGAATTAAACTCCATTTGCCATTTCTTTGCCCAAGTCTCCAACCTATCTATGTCCTGCTGTATCTTCTGACAATCCTCAACACTATCTGCCACTCCACCAACCTTGGTGTCATCCTCGAATGTACTAATCAGAGCGGCCACATTTTCCTCCAAATCGTATATGTACATTACAAACAACAGAGGCCCAAGCACAGATCCCTGTGGAACACCACTAGTCACAACCTTCCATTCAGAAAAACACCCTTGTACTGCTACCCTCTGCCTTCTGTGACCGAGCCAGTTCTGTTTCCAGGTTCTTGAGAGTATACTTGGCAGTATATCAGGGAATCTTGGTTAATATGCAACTGCTGGTGAAAGTAACTTGAGGGCTAAACTCATTGAGTGGGAAAAGTGAGAGATTTTGCATACTGGAGGCAAAGTTGGAGGGACCGAGTTTGCATATGTGGTACCATATTTATGCAAGAATTGATGCAAGCCCTTGTAATTACGTGAGGTTTATCTTCAGTGCATTCACTATCAAAAATTAAATTCATCTTTTCCAGTCAAGTACCATTTCCGGTTAAGGCATGCTTCATTTTATGTTGATTTTGGGTTTGGCTCTTGCAATAAAAGTTATGAAAAGTGAAATCTTGTTAATCGATTCCTTTGATCAAAGGAATTGTTTCGGGATTCCTTATTTTCAGATTATTAGTTTCCACATAGGGATTCTTTGATCGGTGTTGTTTAGGGATTCCTTATTTTCAGATTATTAGTTTCCACATGGGGATCCTAACAGTGGATTTTAAGGAGTGCCATAGGAGAAAAGTGAGATAGAGATGCATGGAGGGTATTCCAGAGTTTGGGGCAACCAAAGATGTAACCACCAGTGGTGGATTGATTAAATTAGGGATGCACAGGAGGCTAGAATTAGAGGAGTGCAGATATCTGAAGGTTGTGGGGCTGGAGGAGATTGTCGACATCAAGCGAGGCGAGGGAACAACACGAGTCCTTCTAGCATGTTATTAAATTACTTCATGCTTCAGTGACTTGGATTTTTAATTGTAAATGCACGTGAAGAGTGCTTTCTGGTTAATGTAACTAACTTTAAATTTGGTACATTTCTTGTTTATATTGCTAATCAAGGACTTTGGAAATGTTGCAGAATCGAACAGATGTTCAATGTCAGCATAGATGGCAAAAGGTTTTGAATCCAGAACTAATAAAAGGACCATGGACTAAGGAGGAAGATCAAAAGGTAAGATAATTAGAAACCTGAAGTGTCGTGTTGGGTGTTCTGATATACAAACGATCCAACACGGCTGGAGATGGTGTAACTCAATTTTATTAACTACTTAACTGTAACAGCACACTGCTAACTGTGGTATTTCACTGGATGAAATACCCTAGTTGGGGCCTAACCCAGTGTGTTAATAAAGTTGTCATTGTGAGAGCAAATTGCTCTTATCATTAATGGCTGAACCATCAAAAGGTTTTCTAAAACCGGCCAGGTACGCATTATGTCACAACTAACATCACATTTGAAGTCATTAGAAGCACCTCCCGGGTGCTCCGGTTTCCTCCCACCAGTCCCGAAAGACGTGCTGTTAGGTGATTTGGACATTCTGAATTCTCCCTCAGTGTACCCGAACAGGCACCGTAGTGTGGCGACTCAGGGATTTTCGCAGTAACTTCATTGCAGTGTTAATGTAAGCCTACTTGTGACACTAATAAAGATTATTCTTATTGTAAGTAGACAATAATTAGAATCATAGAATGGTAATAGCACAGGGGAGGCCATTTTCTTCACCCTCTGTAATGCCTTCATGTTCTTTCTAAAGTGTGATGCCCAGAACTGGTTAAAATATTCCACTTGAAGTGGAACCAGCATTTTATACATAGAATCCTACAATGCAGAAGGAGGCCATTCGGGCCGTTGAGTCTGCATAGACATCTGAAAGAGCGCCCTATCCCTGTAACTTAACTGGCATTCCCATGTCCTAAGGGGCAATTTAGCATGGCCAATCCATCTAACATGCACATCTTTGGCCCTTGATTTTCTGCTCAGGATCCCATGTGCTTCATTAATTGCTTTCTCAACCTGCTCTGCTATGTTCTGAGTTGTGCACATGTATTCCCAAAATCCCCTTGCTCCTGCAACCCCTTTAAACATGTGCCTTTACTTTTTTGTTTGCCTTTCCTTGTTCTTCTAACCAAAATTAATCACTTTACACTTCTGAGTTAAACTTTATCACCTGTCCACCTATTCCATCAATCAGCTCTTTGAAGTTTATCAATATCCTCACAGTTCACAATATTTCCAAGATTTCTGTCATCTTAAAAATTTTTAATTGTTCCTTGTATATCCAAGTCTAGGTGATTTATACATCAAGAAAAGAAGTCGTCCTAACACCAACCACTGGGGACCCCCCTTCCTCCAGTTGGAAAAACAACCATTAACCTGTTTCATGTCATTCAGCCAATTTTATATCCATGCTGCCACTGTCCTTTTTATTCCTTGAGCTTTATTTTGCTGCTAAGCATGTTAAATGGCACTTTATCAAATGCCATTTGGAAGTCCATATATACCACTTCAACTGCATTGTTCTCATCAAGATCTCTGTTACCCCCTCAAAAAGAACTCAACCAAGCAACCTAAACACAATAGTCCCTGCCAAGTCCCTGCTGGCTTCCTTAATCAATGCACATTGTCTATGGGACTGTTAATTTTGTCCCAGATTATAATTTCTAGAAGTTTTTCTGCCATCAGGTTAAACTGACTTGGCTTGTAGTCACTCTGTTTATTCTTGAAGCCTTTATTCTAACAAGGGTGTAACATTTGCAATTCTCCTGTCCTCTGCCACTACCCTTGTATCTAAGGAGGATTGGAAGGTTATGGCTAGTGCCTCTGCAATTTGCGCTCTTACTTCCTTCGGTAGCTTTGGATGCATCCCATCTGGTCCTGGTGACGTATCAACTTTAAATACAGCTGGCCTATCTAATACCTCCTCTTTATCTTTTTTAGCACATTCAAGTAGTCTCGACTACTTAGTTTATTATGGGGGATTACCAACATGCTGAATGGGATACGTTTAGAACAGATCTAGCGACTGAAAGCTGGGCATGCATTAGGTACTATAGGTTGTCATTAGCAGCAACACAATCCATGATCTCATGGGACCTGCATATCTTTCAATCTACCCTAGTTCAATGAAGAGTGCAAGAGTTGCATTAGACATTTCTAAAAATGAGGTGTTTACCTTGTGAAGCTACAACACAGGACTACTTGCATGTCAAACAACAGAAGCAGCATGTGAGTGACAAGAGCTAAACAATCCCACAAGACTGATGAAATTAGCAGAGAAAATGTATTTGAGAAATTTAAGGAAGTATAACTTGAAAAATCCCCAGCGCCTGATGGCCTACATCCTGGGCTTCTGAAAGAGAGAGCTGCAGAGATAATGGAAGCACTGGTTATGGATTTCCAAAATTCCCTGAATTCTAGAACATTCATAGCAGATTGGAAGTTACCAAATGTAGCACTGTTATTCAAGAAAAGAGGAAGAGAGAAAATGGAGAACTGTAGGACTATTGGGAATAATTCATTGGGAAAGTGCTGGAATCTATTTTTGACAAAGTCTTTCAATGATTTTCTAAATGCATTGTTATGACCAGACAAAGGCTGTGTTTTGGAATCTACCGGGAACCAGCTATTTTAGACCTAGTAATGTGTAATAAGATAGGATCAGTTAAGGATTTCATATTATAGGTACCTCCAGGCAAAAGTGCTCAAGACATGATAGAATTTCAAATTCAGTTTGAGAGCAAGGAAATTGGACCTAAAGCTAGTGTCTTAAACTTGAAGAGACAATTACAAGGATATGAAGGCATAATTGGCAAGTGGACTGAAAAAGTAGGTGAAAAGGTAAGACCGTGAGAGGACTTCAGTGGCGGCAATGTGCTGATCAGTTGCACACAGGGTAGCTCCTTGAAGATTTTAGTTTTGGCTCTTTATGCCTGATTAATGGGTGCTTTGGTTGGAAAATTCGTGGAATAAGTGGTGGGGAGTGAATTTGCCTCCGAAGTGGAATGTTGGCGGGTTACAGCACATGGCAGAGGTCGAATAAGGCAACGATGTTGGAGGTGGAGGGTCTGTGTGGCAAAGTTACAAAAGGCATGGAGGAGGTTGGAGCGGTTTGCAGCAGAATTGACCCCACATCTGGAGATGTTTTCCGACTCTTTGGCACGAGGGGATCTGCCGGCCACGCTGGCGCAGGAATCGATTTTGTTAATCCTCAAGAAGGATAAAGACCAGTGGAATGTGGGTCGTATAACCCATCTCCCTGTTAAACACTGATGTGAAGGTGCTGGCAAAGGTATAGATGAGGAGGTTGGAGGAGCGATCGAGGTTGCGTGATGTTGCAGAATTCCTTAAGCTGCCGACGATTAAATTCGCCCTTTGGGGCTCGGAGGAGAGGTTCTGGGTGAGATGGAGGCTGTTCGGGTCCCTTTTTGAGGACCTGTTCATTGGGGGGAGGGGAAGGGAAGGGAAGAAGGTTAAGGAGAGAAAAGGGGGAGGAAATATCAACCTGAGGATTGTTATGCTTGCAATTGATTTTGGATTTATGTTTATGTATGCCCTTGTTTGAATGAAAAAAATACTTCTTAAAGAAAAGGTAAGACAGTGGCGATGCAGTGTCAGACACTTAAGGAGATCTTTGTTTACATTTTACATCTTGCATTTAATAAGATCATTACACTGAGGAAGACCTCTGTAACTAGCCAAGGAAGCTAAAGGTGGCGTCAAATTGAAAGAAAAGGCATACAATACTGCAAAGATTAGTCATGGGGTGGAAGATTGAGGAAATCTTAGAAACTAGCAACGGGTAACTTTAAAAAAAAAAAAGAGTTAGTTTAAGTATAAGAGAAAACTAGCAAGAAATATATAAACAAACAGTCAAAGCTGAAAGGGGAGATGGTGTAAAGGTATTGTCACTGGACTGGTGATCCAGAGACCCAGAGTAATACTCTGGGGACCCGGGTTTGAACGCCGCCACGTCAGATGGTGGAAGTTGAATCTCCCAAAAAATGATAACCATGTAACCATTGTCGATTGTTGTATAAAAAAAAAAAAACCCAGCTGGTTCACTAATAACCTTTAGGGAAGGAAATCTGCAGTCCTCGCCTGCTCTGACCTACATGTGACTCCAGATCCACAGGAATGTGGTTGACTCTTAAATGTCCTCTGAAATGGCTTCGCAAGCCACTCAGTTGTATCAAACCACTACAAAGTCTAAAAAGAAAGAAACCGCATAGACCACTGAAAAACACAACGGCAAACCCAGCCTGTCGACTATGCAAAGTCACCGTACTAGCATCTGGGGCTTGTGCCAAAGTTGGGAGAGCTGTCTCACAGACTAGTCAAGCAACAGCCTGACATAGTCATACTCACGGAATCATACCTTAAAAATAAAACCTCCGACATCACTATCACCATCCCTGGCTATGTCCTGCCGCACCAGAAGGACAGATCCAGAAGAGGTGGTGGCACAGTGGTATACACTTGGGAGCACAAGACTTGAAAGAGCAGCCATTCAAAAAGGCAACTCACCACCATCTTCTCAAGGGCATTTGAGCAAATAAAATAAATGCTGACCTACCAGTGCAGTCCACATCCAGTAAAAATTAATTTTTCAAAAAGGAAAAGAGTATCATAAATGAGCATTTGGCCCTTAAGAGGGCTAAACTGGGGAATTAATGGGAAATGAGAAAATGGCACGTGCTTAGAACAAGTATTTTGTATCCGTCTTCACAGTGGAAGATGAAAAAGCATCCAAGCATAGTTGAATATTAAGAGGCAAAAGGGAAAGGGGAACTTGGAGAAATCACCATCATTGAGAAAACAAAACTGGCGGGACTTGAGGCTGAAACAAGTCCCCTGGACCCGATGACCTGCATCTTCAGGTCGACAAAGAAGTGGCTTGAGAATCACTCACCCATGTTCTGGTCTTGTCCCAAACTACTTGGGTTCTGGGTCTCATTTTTTTGAGATCATGTCTGAGATCGTTGGGATCAAACTAGAGCCGTGTCCACTGGTGGTGATCCTTTGGGTGCCAGATTCCCCAGAGCTCCTTGAGGGGGGGAGGGGGAAGGCTGACGTCTTGGCCTTAGCCTCCTTGGTGGCCTAGAGGCGGGCCCTGCTTGGATGGAGGTCGGCGGTGCCACCCAGGGCCTCGGCATGTTTGAGTGACCTGGCAGAATTCTTGCGATTGGAAAAGATTAAATATACCCTGAGAGAATAGTCGGGTCGAGGGGGATAGGGGATTCAAGGTTGTTGCTGTTACGAACAGTTTGTCATGTTTATTTTAACAAAGTATGTAAGAATTTGATAATGTTTGGAATAAAATATATTTTAAAAAGTGGCTGCAGAGATAGTTGATGCATTACTTAGAATAGAATTACTACAGTGCTGGTGATAATTCAGCCCATCGGGTCTACACTGACCCTCTGAAAGAGCACCTTACCTCGGCCCTCTCCCCCGCCCTATCCCCGTAATCCCACCCCACCTAACCTGCACATCTTTGGACTGGGAGGAAACTAGAGCACCCGGAGAAAACCCACACAGACACTGGAAGAACATGCAAACTCCACACTGACAATCACCCAAGGCCAAAATTTAACCCAGTGCTAACCACTGTGCCACCGTGCCGCCCCAATCGTTCAAAATTCCATTGGACCTGGAAAAGTCCCAGTGGTTTTGATAACCGCAAATGTAACACCTCAACTTGAGAAAGCACAAAACTAGGAGAGATAGCCTCGGGATTATCGTTGGGAAAATGCTGCGATCCATTATTAAAGGAGTAATAGCAGGGAATTTAGAAATCATAATACAATCAGGTAGTGCTAATAGTTTTTTTTAAAAGGAAAATGGTGTTTGAGAAATTTATTTGGGAATGTAAAAAGCAGAGTAGATAAAGGGGAACCAGTAGATGTCATGTATTTGGATTTCCAAAAGGTGTTCAATATTCTGCCACAGAAACGGTTACTACACAAGTAAATTTGTTGGGGGTGAATGGTTAGAGGACTGGCTACCTAACAGGAAATGGTCTGGATAAATAGGTCATTTTCAGATTGGTAAACTAACTAGTGAAGTGCAGTAGGGGTCAGTACTTGGGCATCAAATATTTACCATTTATATTAAGGACTTGAGCTACATTTTCTGCCAATCCAACATAGATAGGAAGGCAAATTGTGAGGAGAATATAAAGAGTCTGCAAAGAGATATAGATATGTTAAGTGAATGGGAAGCATTTGGCAAATGAAGTATAATGTGGATATAATTGTGGTTGCCCACTTTGGCAGGAAGAATTGAAAAGCAGATTATCATTTAAATGGAAAAAAACTGCAGAATGCTGCAACACAGAGGGACTTGGGTGTTCTTGTACATAATAACAAAATGTTAACATGTAGGTACATCAAGTAATTAAGAAGGCAAATTGAATGTTTGCCTTTATTGAAAGGTGAAAGTATAAAAGTAGGGCAGTCTTTCTAAAACTATATTAGGCATTGGTAAGAACACACCAAGAGTATTGTGTACGGTTTAAGTCACCTTATTTAAGGAGGGACATACTTGCATGGGAGACGGTTCAAAGATGATTCACTTGGTTGATGATGAGAGGTAATCTTATTGAAACATAAAGAAAGATACTGAGGGGTTTGACAGGGTAGACCCTGAGAGGATGTTTACGCTTGTGAGGGAATTTTGAAAATAAGGGGACTGGCATGAGGAGGAATTTCTCTTGGAGGATGCTGAATCTTTGTAATCTCCACCCCAGAGTACACTATTGGTTAGGTCATTGAACATCATCAGGGCTGACTTAGGCATATTTTTGATTGACAAGAGTCAAGGGTTCCAGGGACAGCCAGGAAAGAGAAATTAAGGTCACAATCAGACTAACCATAAACTTCTTGGCTGGCAGTGCAGGCTCGGGAGGCTGACTAGCCTACTCCTATTTAGGGCAGCACGGTAGCATAGTGGTTAGCACAATTGCTTCACAGCTCCAGGGTCCCAGGTTCGATTCCCCACTGGGTCACTCTCTGTGCGGAGTCTGCACGTTCTCCCCGTGTGTGCGTGTGTTTCCTCCGGGTGCTCCGGTTTCCTCCCACAGTCCAAAGATGTGCACGTTAGGTGGATTGGCCATGCTAAAATTGCCCTTAGTGTCCAAAATTGCCCTTAGTGTTGGGTGGGGTTACTGGGTTATGGGGATGGGGTGGGAGTGTGGGCTTGGGTGGGGTGCTCTTTCAAAGAGCTGGTGCAGACTCGATGGGCCGAATGGCCTCCTTCTGCACTGTAAATTCTGTCTGTATTTCTTATTTCATAAAGTCAGCTTGGTTTTACAAAGGGAAATCATGTTTGCCAAATATATTAGCTTTTTTTTGAGTATATAACTCGTGGAGTAGATGAAGAACCCACCAGTTGATATAATTTACTTGGATTTCCAAACTGCATTTAATGAGGTGCCAGAAAAAAGGTTAAAGCACAAAGGCTCACGGAGCTAGGGATAATATCCAGCATGGATAGAGAATTGGTTAATGGACAACAATTGGGATAAATGAGGCATTTTCAAGTCTGCAGGCTGAGCCTAATGGAATGGTACAGGGGTCATTGCTAGGGCCACCACCATTTTCAAACTCTATTAATAGCTTGGCTTGGGCGAAGCATCAAAAGTAATGTATCTAGATTTGCTGATGATGCAAAGCTAGGTGGGAATGTAAACTGTAAGGAGGATACAAAGAGGGTGTAAAGAAATATAGACAGGTTAAGTAAGTAGGCAACAAAGTAACAGAGTATAATATGAGGTTGTTCACTTAGAGGTTATTCGCTTTGGTAGTAAGAGTAGAAAAGCAGAATATATTTTAAAAGGTCAAACTTGTAAATGTTGATGTTCACTAGGCTTGGATGTACTTTTACAAGGAATGCTTAAAGTTAGCATGCAGTTACAGCAAGCAATTGGGAAGGCAAATGGAATGTTCATCTTTATTGCAAGGGGATTGGAGTACGAGAATAACTATGTTTTTCTGCAATTGTATAGGGCTTTGGTGATCCCAAACTTGGAATACTGTGCATAGTTTTGTTCCCATATTTAAGAAAAGATGTACTCGCATTTGAGCTGGTACAGCATAGGCACATTAGATTGGCCTCTGGGAAGAGGGGGCTGTCTGACGATGAGAGGGTGCGTAAATCGGGCTGATATTCTGGTTAATTAGAAAAATGAGAGGTGATCGCATTGAAACATTCAAGATTCTGAAGGATCTTTATATGGTAGACAGTGAGAGGTTATTTTTCCTGACTGGGGGATCTAGAATACGGGGTCACTTCCTTGGGGCTAATCATTTTAGGACTGAGATGAGGAGAAATTTCTTCACTCGAGGGTTTTGAATCTTTCGAATTCTCTACCTAGAGTTATGGATGCTCCATCGTCGAATATATTTCAGGCTGAAATAGGTAGATTTTGGGGTCTTGGGGAGTTAAGGTATATGGGGAGGACGCTGGAAAGTGGAGTTGAGGTGGGGATCAGCCATGATGGCATTGAATGGTGGGGAACAGGCGCAAGGAGCTGTATGATCTAATCCTGCTCTTGTTTCTTATTATGAGACAGAAAATGCTGAAAATACTCAGATCAACAATGAAGAGGGGAACTATTTATGTTTCTGTTTGATGACTGATCGTCAGACTTTCGTAGATTTTTTATGTGTTTGTGCTTTGATTTTTGCAAAATCTAATTTGACCATGATTTAATTCAATGTATGAAGTATGGAATCAGTTACTTGTAATGTGTTCAAAGTTTTGGCTTTTTTTTCTCCACTGCCAATAGGTAATTGAGTTGGTTCAGAAATATGGTCCAAAACGATGGTCACTGATTGCCAAATACCTAAAAGGCAGGATTGGAAAACAATGTCGGGAAAGGTGGCACAATCATTTAAACCCTGAAGTAAAAAAATCATCTTGGACAGAAGAAGAAGACAAGATCATTTATGAAGCACATAAGCGTCTGGGAAATCGCTGGGCTGAGATTGCAAAGTTGCTTCCTGGAAGGTATGTTAAATCTATTTCTACAATTTTTACATGCCCCGATTTGACCCAAAAAGTTAAAGGAAATCATTATTCGTTTGACCTTGCCGACGATGTGATTGATGCTGAATAATGGAATATCAGCGCAGAAAGCAAAGAGATGGGATAAAGGGAAGTTTTCTAATCTTTCTTGCATGATGTATTATCTCACTTCTTTCTATGCTGAATTAGATCTGACATCTCTGTCCATTTGGTTAGCTTGATTTCTCCTTCAAGCATTCACAATTTCCTATACTCCAGTTTGGTGTCATCAGCAAATTTCAGTATGTTCCGTCTATTCCTAATCTATACATATCCATGTGGAACACTACTTTGTGCATATTTATATTACCAGTAACTGTAACTTCCCTTTTTTCCATTCGCCAGTCACATGTACGTCCATGTGACCACATTCCCATTAATTCTATTTGCTGTTATCATCACCATTGTCACTTTATGTGGCACTTCACCTGAATGCTTTTTGGTGGTCTATATAAATCTCATACATTACTTCATCTTTACCAATTCTTTGTTATTTCTTCAAATAATAGTATACGGTTGGGCAAGCATGTCCTGATCTTTAAAAGTCTCTATACTTGATCAGCTTTTGTTTGTTCAAATACTTTGTAATTTTGACTCCAGTGGATTATCAACGACTGAAAATTTCATGTCTCATCCTAGCCTTCCTCTCTTTGAAGTAGGGATCCAATTTGTTCGTGCAACTTTGTGGGTTTTTTGGGGTTGACGTCTTTCCGAGCTTTCCTCAGGATGTTCCAACTCAACAATTGGGTTCCAGTAACCTGTCTCCCATAAGTTTAAGTGGCTACTTCAGAATGATCACTCTTTTTTTGAATAACAATGCTGTCAATAGAATCATAGAATCCCTACAGCGCAGAAGGAGGCCAATTGGCCCATCGAGTCTGCACCAACCCTCCAAAAGAACACCCTACTTAGGTCCACTCCACAGCCCTATCCCTGTAACCTCCCTCACCTTTGGACACTAAGAGGCAATTTAGCATGGCCAATCCACCTAACCTGCACATTTTTGGACTGTGGGAGGAAACCGGAGCACCCGGAGAAAACCCATGCAGACATGTGCAAACTCCACACACTTGTTACGCACCGTCAGAGTCGAACCCGGGTCCCTAGCACTGTGGGGCAGCAGTAATAACCACTGTGCCCCCATGCTGCCTTTTTAACATATATTTTTATTGGATTTAATTTTTTTTACAAATATCACAATGAAGCAAAAGAAAACCCCACCAAGAATCAATGCAGGATTCAGCCAACAACACAGATACATCATACAAAAGGAAACAAAAGAATCTTCATGGGTACTCCAGCACTAAGGGGAGTATGCTTGTACCCCACAGTGCAATCCAACCCCTGTACAGGCCTGAGACAGAACAGACAACCGTCATATGACTACAGAATTATGAACAGAGGACCAGAAATGACAGCTGCAAGTTATTCCTGTGGAAAAAGAAAAAAAAAGTAAACACCAGAGCCAACCTACTGGATCCCAGATTCAAAGCACCGATTAAATGCCCAACAACTAACGGGGAATAAACGACCTGACCACCAAAAAGATAACACGCCCCCAAGCGGAATGACAGGATAACAATAAGGTAAAGATAACCTCAGCCCCATCATGGGGAGAAAAGAGCAGCCAAGACAACCCCCTGCCCCCCCCCCCAAAAGGGAGAGAGGGCTGACCTACCTACCCAAGGATAAAACAGGATCAACGAGCGCCTCTCAGGATCTTTCAGGGATCACAACGATCGAAGCACGAGATGCCAACACTTACATCATGCCATCTCACAAACACCCAGGCGGGATGACTCAACTGATTCGAGACCTCCAGCCCCTCACGACTACCATCAAGAAGAGAACAAAACAGGACCAGTGGTAAGCGGAGCCAAACTATCCCGGGCTTTGAAGACATTATATATTGTGCTCCATCGAATCTGGTACAATACACTTATCCTCCAAATCAAGGTCCCCAACACATGGCAAATTCTCGAACTCACTCGGGGAGTGTTCTGCTACCTGGCACACATGGCGGCAAATTCTCAAACTCACTCAGGGAGTCTCGCATCGAGGACCAGGCCAGGTGGTGCACCCCTCCCAGTCGTCTTCTCTCTTTCCTGAATCCGCCAGGATGGGCAATAAACTATGCAGCAGGGTCTTGACACTGCTGAGGCAGGCCCTCACCAGGGACAATGCTCTCTATTGCAAGAACCTCCTCGTGCGCCTCCACAAAAGTATCCCACAACTCTTGGAATAGAGCCCTGTGGACTGTAGAGTCGAGGATTTTCTTCTTTTTTAAAAATAATTTTTATTAAAGTTTTCACAAAATATCAACAACAAAATGTAAAAGGAACCCAATAGAATCAAATACAAAACAAAACAACCCAGTGCCCCCTCTCCCCTATACATAAATAATATATTAACACCCGCCGAAACACATAGCAAATATATACACCCCCTCAGATCCCCCCAGTATAGACAAACAAAAAATAAAATAGAACCCCCCCCCCCCGGTTTGCTGCTGCTGACCATTGTCTACCGTTCTGCCAGGAAATCCAAGAACGGTTGCCACCGCCTGAAGAACCCTTGCACTGATCCCCTTAAGGCAAATTTCACCCTCCAATTTAACAAACCCCACCATATCGTTGATCCAGGGTTCCACGCTTGGGGTCTCATCCTTCCACTGAAGAAGAATCCTTCGCCGGGCTACCAGGGACTCATTTGCCCCCAAGCCGGTTTGACCCTGGATCCTACCACCCTCGACACCGTCCTCGCTATGCCCATCTAAAATTCCTCCAGCGCTGGGCATGCCCAGAACATATGGGTGTGGTTTGCTGGGCTCCCTGAGCACCTAATACACCTGTCCTCACCCCCCAAAAACCGGCTCATCCTTGTCCCTGTCATGTGTGCCCTGTGCAGCACCTTAAACTGTATGAGGCCGAGCCTCGCGCATGAAGAGGAAGAGTTCACCCTCCCTGGGGCATCTGCCCACGTCCCCTCCTCGATCTCCTCCCCCAACTCCTCCTCCCACTTACCTTTCAGCACATCCATCGAGGCCTCCTCCTCCTGAGTCGAGTGCATCATCATTCGTCTCTGCACACAGCATCGTCAAGGCGGGAGCCCGCTCAATAGCAATTGCGCCACTGAAAGCCCGGCCCCACTCCAGCCGCCACAATCGAGCAAGAATTTAAGCATTTAATCTTGACTCTTTCAGATAGAGACACTGGCCAAACACCTCTTGGGACATGGCACAAGCTATGTACACCAAGGAAACACCGGTACAAAGCATGCACTGGGATGAAAAGGTGGATTAAAAGATGAACCGAGCCGGAGCTTATGGAAACGCAGCCGCTCCTTCACTCACATCACGTGACATCCCCCCCCCCCAACCCAACCCAATAATACTCCTTTTGATAATTATATTATCTAGTTATGTTTAGTTTACTTGCAACACCAGGTTTATTAATTGAATTGTAGATTAGCTTCACATTCAGATGTCTCTTCTAGCTCATATCTCTCTTCATTTTCTAGTGATATTGGAGTCCTTGAATTTAATGTGTGTGTAATTGCTAGTGTTGCACACTAACAGTCTTGATGCTGACTCCTCTTGTCAAGAAGTTTAGATGTGACCAAATGAGGCAATCATAAAACAAAATTAATTTGGCAGAGTCCTCTAAAAGATGAGATTAAATTCTTACAATGCAATTAACTAGTATTTTTTTCATATGAAGGTGATTAATTAATGATTGGCATCAAGGCAACATTTGACTGAGTATGGCATTGAGACAATCTAGTAAAACTGAAATCATGGAAATTGGAGGGGGAAATTCCCCACTAGCTGAAGTCAAACCTAGTTGGCTGTGGTTGATGAGGGACAAATGTCACGGCTCCAAGCATCACTGCAGGAATTCCTCAGAACAGTGCCCTGGGCTCTACCATTTTCAGTTGCTTCATCTTCCCTCCATCATAAGGTTGGAAGTGGGAATGGTCAGTCATTTTTTTTTTTTTTAAATTAAGGGCAATTTAGCATGGCCAATCCATCCACCCTGCACATATCTTTGGGTTGTGGGGATGAGATCCACGCAGACACTGGGAGAATGTACAAACTCCACACGGACAGTTACACGGGGCTGGGATCGAACCCATGTCCTCGGTACGGAGGCAGCAGTGGTAACCACTGCACCATCGTGCTGCCCCTGGGAATGGTCACTCATGACTGAACAGTGTTCAGTTCAATTCATAACGTCTCAAATAATAAAATACTCCGTGCCAGCATTCAACAAGACTTGGCAAAAATTCAGGCTTGGCATGTAAAATCCTTGCCATGCAAATGTGACCATTTCTCACTGAAGAATTTAACCATCTTCCCATGACATTCAATGGAGCTCCCATCTCTCAATCCCCCACCATCAATGTCTTGTGGGTTGCCATTGACCAGAAATTGAACTGGGCCAGTCACATCACTTCTGCCAGGTCAGAAATCTGGAAACCTATGGAAATCTGTAGTGTCAAACTTGCCTCTTGACTCTCCAAAGCCTGCCTACTATCTGTAAAATACAAATCAGGAGTGTGATAGAATACTCTCCACTTTCTTTTTTTATAAATTTAGACTACCCAATTTTTTTTTTTCCAATTAAGGGGCAACGTAGCGTGGCCAGTCCAGCTAACCAGCACACCTTTGGGTTGTGGGGGTGAAACCCACGTAGACACGGAGAGAATGTGCAAATTCCACACGGACAGTGACCCAGGGCCGGGATTCGAACTTGGGTCCTCAGCGCCGTAGTCCCAGTGCTAACCACTGTGCCACCATGCTGGCCTAATACTCTCCACTTTCATAGGGTGTGGCTCCAATAACACTCCAGCTCAACAGTATCCAAGGCAAACCCAACTGCTTCATTGCCACCCCATCCATCACCTTTAAACGCTTGCTCAAGGGAGCTTGTTGGAGAGAGTTTAAACTAATGTGGCAGGGGGATGGGAACCGATGCAGGAAGTTGGAAGGTAGTAAAACAGGGACAGAAACAAAAGGCAGTAAGGGGGAAAGTGTAAGGCAGAGAAGCCATAGTCAAAAATCAAAAAGGGCGACAGTACAAGGTACAGTGACTGAGGGGAACTCAGTGAATAGGACCAGGAATACAAAAAGAAATAAAACGGGATGTGAAAACATTAATGGTAAGCGATGCGGCAGGTTGTTACATGAAGATATGGATTCAACGACAAGGAAAATTAGGAGAAAGGTTAAGAGGAAATATAACTTAGGAGAGGTTACTGATCGAGGTGTTAAGATTAAGAACAGAGGTAAAAAAGCCAACATAAGTGTACTTTACCTGAATGCTCGTAGTATTTGGAATAAGGTAAATGAGTTGATGGCGCAAATCATCGTGAATGACTATGATTTAGTGGCCATTGCTGAAACATGGTTAAAGGATGGTCACGACTGGGAGTTAAATATCCGAGGGTATCAAACTTTTCGGAAGGACAGAGTGGATGGTAAGGGAGGTGGTGTAGCTCTGTTATTTAAGGATGACATCCGGGCAACAGTAAGGGATGACATCGGTGCTATGGAGGATAAGGTTGAATCCATTTGGGTGGAAATCAGGAATAGTAAGGCAAAAAGGTCACTGATAGGAGTAATCTATAGGCCACCAAATAGTAACATGATGGTGGGGCAGGCAATAAACAAAGAAATAACAGATGCATGTAGAAATGGTACAGCAGTTATCATGGGGGATTTTAATCTACATGTTGATTGGTTTAACCAGGTCGGTCAAGGCAGCCTTGAGGAGGAGTTTATAGAATGTATCTGCGATAGTTTCCTCGAACAGTATGTAATGGAACCTACGAGGGAACAAGCGGTCCTAGATCTGGTCCTGTGTAATGAGACAGGATTGATTCAGGATCTCATAGTTAGGGATCCTCTCGGAAGGAGCGATCACAATATGGTGGAATTTAAAATACAGATGGAGGGTGAGAAGGTAAGATCAAGCACTAATATTTTGTGCTTAAACAAAGGAGATTACAATGGGATGAGAGAAGAACTAGCTAAGGTAGACTGGGAGCAAAGACTTTATGGTGAAACAGTTGAGGAACAGTGGAGAACCTTCCAAGTGATTTTTCACAGTGCCCAGCAAAGGTTTATACCAACAAAAAAGAAAGACGATAAAAAGAGGGAAAATCGACCGTGGATATCTAAGGAAATAAGGGAGCGTATCAAATTGAAGGAAAAAACATACAAAGTAGCAAAGATCAGTGGGAGACTAGAGGACTGGGAAATCTTTAGGGGGCAACAGAAAGCTACTAAAAAAGCTATAAAGAAGAGTAAGATAGATTATGAGAATAAACTTGCTCAGAATATAAAAACAGATAGTAAAAGTTTCTACAAATACATAAAACAAAAAAGAGTGGCTAAGGTAAATATTGGTCCTTTAGAAGATGAGAAGGGCGATTTAATAATGGGAGATGAGGAAATGGCTGAGGAACTGAACAGGTTTTTTGGGTCGGTCTTCACAGTGGAAGACACAAATAACATGCCAGTGACTGATGGAAATGAGGCTATGACAGGTGAGTACCTTGAGAGGATTGATATCACCAAGGAGGTAGTGATGGGCAAGCTAATGGGGCTAAAGGTAGACAAGTCTCCTGGACCGGATGGAATGCATCCCAGAGTGCTAAAAGAGATGGTTAGGGAAATTGCAAATGCACTAGTGATAATTTACCAAAATTCACTAGACTCTGGGGTGGTCCCGGCGGATTGGAAATTGGCAAACGTGACACCACTGTTTAAAAAAGGAGGTAGGCAGAAAGTGGGTAATTATAGGCCAGTGAGCGTAACTTCGGTAGTAGGGAAGATGCTGGAATCTATCATCAAGGAAGAAATAGCGAGGCATCTGGATGGAAATTGTCCCATTGGACAGACGCAGAATGGGTTCATAAAGGGCAGGTCGTGCCTAACTAATTTAGTGGAATTTTTTGAGGACATTAACAGTGCGGTAGATAACGGGGAGCCAATGGATGTGGTATATCTGGATTTCCAGAAAGCCTTTGACAAGGTGCCACACAAAAGGTTGTTGCATAAGGTAAAGATGCATGGCATTAAGGGGAAAGTAGTAGCATGGATAGAGGATTGGTTAATTAATAGAAAGCAAAGAGTGGGGATTAATGGGTGTTTCTCTGGTTGGCAATCAGTAGCTAGTGGTGTCCCTCAGGGATCAGTGTTGGGCCCACAACTGTCCACAATTTACATAGATGATTTGGAGTTGGGGACCAAGGGCAATGTTTCCAAGTTTGCAGACGACACTAAGATAAGTGGTAAAGCAAAAAGTGCAGAGGATACTGGAAGTCTGCAGAGGGATTTGGATAGGCTAAGTGAATGGGCTAGGGTCGGGCAGATGGAATACAATGTTGACAAATGTGAGGTTATCCATTTTGGTAGGAATAACAGCAAAGGGGATTATTATTTAAATGATAAAATATTAAAACATGCTGCTGTGCAGAGAGACCTGGGTGTGCTAGTGCATGAGTCGCAGAAAATTGGTTTTCAGGGGCAACAGGTGATTAAGAAGGCAAATGGAATTTTGTCCTTCATTGCTAGAGGGATGGAGTTTAAGACTAGGAACGTTCTGCTGCAATTGTATAAGGTGTTAGTGAGGCCACACCTGGAGTATTGTGTTCAGTTTTGGTCTCCTTACTTGAGAAAGGACGTACTGGCACTGGAGGGTGTGCAGAGGAGATTCACTAGGCTAATCCCAGAGCTGAAGGGGTTGGATTACGAGGAGAGGTTGAGTAGACTGGGACTGTACTCGTTGGAATTTAGAAGGATGAGGGGGGATCTTATAGAAACATATAAGATTATGAAGGGAATAGATAGGATAGATGCGGGCAGGTTGTTTCCACTGGCGGGTGAAAGCAGAACTAGGGGGCATAGCCTCAAAATAAGGGGAAGTAGATTTAGGACTGAGTTTAGGAGGAACTTCTTCACCCAAAGGGTTGTGAATCTATGGAATTCCTTGCCCAGTGAAGCAGTAGAGGCTCCTTCATTAAATGTTTTTAAGATAAAGATAGATAGTTTTTTGAAGAATAAAGGGATTAAGGGTTATGGTGTTCGGGCCGGAAAGTGGAGCTGAGTCCACAAAAGATCAGCCATGATCTCATTGAATGGTGGAGCAGGCTCGAGGGGCCAGATGGCCTACTCCTGCTCCTAGTTCTTATGTTCAACAGCTGGTGCACAGTAGCAGCAGGATGTACTATTCAGGTGCTGCACTGCAGCAACTTGCCAAGGCTCCTTTGTCGGCACCTTCCATACCCGCAGCCTCTAACAACTAGGAGGTCAAGTGCAGCAGGTGATTGGAAAATCTTCCTCCTGCAATTTCCCCTCCAAGCCATTTACAATCCTAATTTGGAAATATATTGCTGTTCTGTGTCGTTGAGTCAAATATGTGGAACTCCCTGTATGTTCACTGTAGATGTACTGACACCAGACTGCAGCAGATCAAGAAAGCAGCTCACCACCACCTGATCAAGGGCAGTTGGGGATGGGCAACAAATGCTTGCCTTGTTAAAAACATTTATATCCCATGAATAAATAGAACAAATACGACCAGGTCAATGTGCATGTGGAGATCATGGGCGGGATTCTCCAATAAAAGGGCTTTGTCCCCACTCCAGCGTCAAAACACGGGTGTTTACTCTGGGATTTTCTTAAGAAAGTCCAGAGTGATTCTCCAATTTGCAGGGGGCTAGCAGGGCCCCGGGGTACTACTAGCAGCTCTGGCTGCCGATATGGGCCCTACACTTTCGGTCGGGAGTCTGCTCGTGGCTGCGCTGTGCGTGATGGCGGACTCACCGCGGACCGGCCCTGAAAATATAGGCCCACCCCCAAGGTCGCACGCGCCCGTGGATCGGTGGCCCCCGATCGGTAGCCTGGCCGTCCGTGAGCCCCCCGCCCCCCACCAGGGCGGCCGCGGACTGACTCTGCAATGGCCCCCTACCTGTGTCGCATAGACTGCGCGCGCCCGATTCGCGGTGATTCGCCGGGGTACCGGAGAAACGTGGATTTTGGCGTTAACACCCATTCCCCGCGCCGATCGCGATTTCGGCACGGAGGCTCGGATAATCCCGCCCCATGCCTGTGGTAGGCATCTGACATTCTTAAATTAGAATGGGTTTGAGTAATCCTGTTGGTCCTTATTTTAACTGCCCAATCTGGTAGAAACCGGAAAGGGACACAGTTAACCTAATGAGAGTCACTTATCCCACCAATCCAGCTTCACTCCTGCCCTGTGCCAATATTAACCTGCCTTTTTGAGGATGACATCGTCAGGGAGGAAGCCCACATTCTTTTTAAATATGCGGATGGAGTCTGATAATACCATCTGGAAAAATAACCAGAGGGCTGAGCAGTGCTCGTTCGTTTATTTAAAAAAAGCTCCTGCACCCCCCCCCCCCCCCTTCCAAACTATTGTCGCTTGTTTGCATTCCCATCAACTGGTCAATCTGTCCGAGAGACTACAGTGTGCTGAAATGAGACCCTGCTGTTCTTTCACCTAAAACTCATTTCTCTGTGTCCTATTTACTGTCACGAGCTGATCTTTGTTTACTTTAGCAATAATATACAGAATTTTGTCTGGTTTTTATACTAATATTTCTACTAAATCCATACAGGACAGATAATTCAATCAAGAACCATTGGAATTCCACAATGAGAAGGAAAGTTGAGCAGGAAGGATATCTGCAGGAGGTTCCCAAATGTGACTTGCTTCCAAACATTCAGCAACAGAAAGTACCACCTCGGACACCTCTGAACACCGTGCAGTTCCACAACCAGTTTTTCATTCCCGTGTCCACACAAGTAAATCACTTGTACTTTTTTTAACTGAGTAATTCATGAATTCAAATAAAATTGCATATTTGATGTTGGTTTTGATATTGAGTCTTGAAATCTAAATTGAGATATTGTGTAATGTCTTTTTCAGGCCCTCAGACATCAGTACTTGGGTGCTGAAGAATCTTGCACAGAAAATACGACAACAGGTTTTACTCAAGTAAGAAATTGACTTTTCTTTCTTTAATTTGATTTTCGTGAGGTTTAAGAGTACATACTACCAGTTTTGTTTTTATACATGTGTTGTAATGCAGACATCGTCAAAGATATTGTAAGGTTTAAACAAGACATTTTGGAAAATATATTTGTTTGTCACATTACAATGCATTGAGCTTTATCTATTTAAATTGTAATGTGTTCTGTCTTTGTTATCCATGATACCTCATACTATGTCTGGATTCAGAAATGTGTTTTCAAAACTCCATTTACTCTGCTTCAACGTATACTTTGATCAATATGGAACAAATATAGCAAATTTTAAGACTACTGGTTTCTTTTAATAAAGATCAAAAATAGTTAGCATTCTGCTTCAAAGCTGTGATTCTGGTTGCACTGATCTGAGGCACTAGGGCTGTCCTATAAATAAAACAGAAGTCCACAGTAAAATACTTTGCTACCATTTTCATGTGGTGTTACTTGATTGATTCATCTTGTTAAAAGGTCAATTTAATCCATTGCACCAAAATATTAAAGATTGTGTTATCATTGATAACCTTGCAATAGTTCATGCACTTGAATGAAAGAGTAAACCTCATCTCTCTCTCTCTCTCTCTCTTTCTCCCTTCCTGTCACTCTCCATTTTGTTCTTTTCCTTTTTTTGTTCTCTTGTTACATGTTCACTTCAGCAACCATATGTTGATGATGATCCTGATAAAGAACAAAGAATAAAGGAACTTGAACTCCTCCTAATGTCAGCAGAGAATGAAGTCAGAAGAAAACGAGCAGGAGCTGTAAGGATTCTGTGCACTCTCAATCTTTAGATTGCTTAGCCTTTTTCATCTTAGACTTGCTATTTCATCTGTGCTTTTTTTTCTTATTTTAGCCTTTCATTGAGATGCCCTGATTCCATTAACACTTAGAACTGTATTTTAGAAATTAGTAAAATAACATCTTTATGCCTTGGTTAGAAGTCTTTTCCTCTCGATCTCTCTTGTAGAAGAAACAATCATTTGTCACAACGAATATTAGAATCTTTTCTCCCACAGCATGCACTTTATGGTGGCATTTATTTTATGACAGTGAGTTTTTTGAAAAAGTGGTATTCATCATCGAGCACGACTTCCATGCCTCCCTGCAGCGAATTTACATCTTTGCTTTTAAGGCTGAACATTATTCATTTCTTAGTTACCACTCTCTCCATGCATGACGCTGAACGATGGAAATTGGTTCTACTCAGTGACATTTGAAATGTCTGCTAGTATGTGATGCCAAAGGTATGCGTTTATCCTGATGACCTACTTGCCACTGAGGATCTTACTTTGCTCCTGAATGGCTGGCTAGTGATGCTTTACGGAATCTTCTGTAAAGGCACAGTACATCAGCTCAACATGAAATTTATTGCACTCATTGACCTGGTTGGTAGAAAGAAATGGCCTTTGTGAGTTGGATTGTGTCAAGGATTGTAATGCTATGAAAGCGATGCTTTGGCACATCCCCTGAGACCTCAGTGGGATGTATGAAGGGAAGAATTTGTCATTGACTGCTGTGTCAATACTGACTGGACCATATTTCTCCCAAATGCCAAGGTAATGCAGGACATAGACTTGGCAGCCTTCTGACAAATGCAGGGTCATGAGTGTTTGTAAATAACCAAACGATGATTCTGCAGAGCCACTCTGAGGACAATGCAAATATAACTCGCACCTTTGGGCACATGTTGTAGAGGAATAGGTCACTGTGTCTTGATGTCCAGTGGCATATTAGGGCTCATTTGCAAGATGTAGTCTCTGCATTATTCATCCATGAGAGCAGGCGTTTGGGGAGATAGTGCTGTCCGAATGTTGCTCCCTCTTGAGACTGTCAAGTGCTAACCATTGACTAATGTTTTTCCTTTTAGTGCCTTCTTGCTAAGCTACTGGCATAAATGCATCCATATGTGCAATGGCGTTTCAGCTGCTTGAAGGCTGCCATACACACTGACATGTTGATGCCATGGGTGAAAGGAATGTACTATGTGTAATTGCCTAAAGCGATGCATAGTTGAGTGCTAATCATATTGCACAGTGGCCACATGTTCCCATGGCTACTGTGTCTTCCAAGGATGACCCTATCGTTATTGCTGAAGTTGACTTGCACTACTTCCATGATCATTGTGAAATTGAAGACCTTTCTGATGTGTTGATGCTGGGAATGAAGATTTTGTTGTGTCCCCTATATTGAAACCAGGGCGATACGGTGGTACAGTGGTTAGCACTGCTGTGCCTTAGTGTCAGGCATCCGGGTTCAATTCCGGCCTTGGATGACTGGAGTTTGTACATTCTCCCGGTGTCTGCATGGGTTTCGTCCGGGTTTCCTCCCACAGTTCAAAGATGTGCAGTTTAGGTGGATTGGCCATGCTAAATTGCCCTTTAGTGTCCAGAGATGTGCACATCAGGTGGGGTTATGAGGGTAGGGTGGGGGAGTTGGCCTAGGTAGAATACCCTTTCAGAGGGTCGGTGCAGACTCGATGGGCCGAATGGCCTCCTTCTGCACTGTCGGAATTCTATGGAAACCTGAAGAGAACTTTGATTCTGAAAATGTCCCTTCACCTTATTCCATTTGAAATTTTGCAGCTATGAGGTTGTCATGGGCATATCTGCCACGTGTGCCCATGCAGTAGCATTCTCACATCTCCTCTGAATCCTGAACCTCCTCAGTCATCGTCCATGGAAACATCGAGCTCCTCAATGTCTCCCTCAAGCAACATATTGCACTCTCACCACCACCACCTTTGCAACGCTAGGTTGTGCAAGGCGCAGCAAACTAGAATGATGTCTGATATTCTGTGGTGAATGTTCAGAACTCCACCTGACCCATCCAAACATCGTGAACATGTCTTTAATTTGCTCTATTAAAGACCTTTTGGCGGAATGTGCTGCCATCTCTTTAAAATACACCCACCTCCAGGAGAAATCTGACCGATTCAACAGATTGATCTGCATATCAACAAGCAGAAAAAGTGAGTTATGAACATCAGCACCTCCAATTATCTTTGATGGAGAAGCAATATACGTTGAAGACTTCACTTTCCTCGGGATCCATGTCAGCAATGATAACGGTGCTAAAAAGGAATAAAGCTAAAGATGCATTTAGCAAACTTCAAACCATCTGGAAGTCCAAACAATACAGTCACCACCGTTGTTAAGTGAAGTCTTCAACCTATATTGCTTCTCCATCAAAGGTAATTGGAGGTGCTGTTGGTGTGCTGATGTTCATGACTCGCTTTTTCTGCTTGTTGATATGCAGATCAATCTGTTTGCGTACACGTTGAATCTGTCAGATTTCTTCTGGAGGTGGGTGTATTTTAAAGAGATGGCAGCACATTCCACCAATACAGTCTTTAGACCAAAATCAGACTCTGCAACAGTAATGTAAAGTTAGTCCTGCTGTATGGAACTGAATGCTGGAGGGGAATGAAGACAGAAATGGGCATGGTCAACACCTTTCATAATAGTTGCCTCCATAAGATGTATAACATTGTTGGCCAAATAAAATTTCCATTGAAGACATATACAAGATGACTGGCTGTCACAGCATTTCCTTGAGATCAAGAAGTGCTGGATAGGATGGCTCGAACAGGTGCTAGGGATGTTCCAAGAACACATAGCTTGCTCTGAGATAGACATCAGCTGGGAAAAGTAAACTTTACAGGCCAAAAACAATATGGTGTAGGACTGTGGACCGAACAGGAAGTGATGGGGGCCTACATGGGGGAGGTACGAGATGTGGACCCAATGGAGAAACATTGTTGCAGCCTTATGTCCCATCTGCGATTAGGAGGATAACTAACTAGAAACATCTTTAGAAAAGCGAGGGTGCCTGCGGCACTGTCTTTTTTTCATCTCAATGTATGAAGTGCATTTTCGGTTGATCTTTGGTCACACCAAGTGTCTTTGTAGATTTGTCCCCTCCTCTTCAGCACCTGGGACTGCTTGGGGCCATGCTGACTCTTGATCTTCAGGCTGATGGTCTTCCCTGAGCAGTGTCAGCCGATGATTACCCCTCTTCTAATTCTAATCACAATTGGCACCAAGGCAGTGTTGCCTGCAACCTGCATTCTCCACGCCTTGTATCTGTAAATGGATACAATTGAATTATCAATGGCAGTTCCCCCTGAATGGTCTCCCTCCACATAGAAGTCTCGATATCCAGTCTCTAGCACTTACCTTGACCTACCAAGGCCACTCCTTGCAGGATGATATCATCCTGGAGGATGACTGATGGCTGTGATTTCCCCTCAGACATGACTGTGCATTCACAAGGGCCTTAATTAGAGCCAAAAGACCCATGTCATGTAAGTAAGAGTCAGCTTTTGGTGGTTGTGTTCCAATGTCCTTTACAATAACTATTGATGCCCAATCCTTGCACTTGCATCATAGCTGCAAACATAATGCCTTGGATGCTTAACTCGTAACTGGGGATATGGAGGCTCATTTGCTTCTTCACAACAGCCATGACCCTTAATGTTTTTGACCATTCTCACATGCCTCCGAGGATCAGATGCCAATTAATACCATCGGCACTACAGCACCTAAATTTAATAGATGTATGTCTAAATTGCAACATTAGTAAAGGAACCAAGCTCGTTCATTGTGCATCAGACCCTCTAGTCCTCCACTCCGCTCTCCATGGTTTGAGAAGAAAATGTATAGGTGCTGTCCATTCCCAAATTTCTTTCTCCGTCAGTCTGGCCTCAATAAAAGTCGATGGATTTGCACGTAAAAAGAAGTTATTTTATTCAGCTTGCAAGCTTGATTCATTTCACAGAAACATAAGAGACATCCAGTCTCCTACATCCCAGAAAGCGAATGAACAAAGAGACAAAGGGATCTCTGCAAATCAATTCAAATGGTATCAAGTTTCACATACTCGACGCCCATAGGTCAGCCTATATCCCTCCTGACCTGTTTGATCTATTCTGATTGGCTCACTTCCAATCCCTTTCTCTTGCCCCTATCAATGCAGCATCACTCTCGTAGACACACCTCTTCCTGCTTTCCCCATGCGGTCTAACATCCTTTGTCTCTGAACTAACCAGAGTCAAAGTGGCTTATTTCTACATTACATTAACTAATATCTCTAAAGTAACTATTTTATATCACATTCGTCAGTGCTCCTTCAGTCAACCCAAAAAATGTTTGGCTGAACCTCTCCCACACGTCCAGAGATCCCTCCCCAATTGTCATTTCTTGTTTTCTTTAGCTTGATTTTCAAACTGCGTCTTTCTTGGGTGAATGCAGAAATGGTACTGTTGACTTCCAAGAGTGAGACCAGCTTCTAACCTCCGCCATCACCCACCAAATTCCTCCACAGTAACTGTCTCCTAATTTCCCTTCCTTTCATTATCCAGCCTCCCAGTTAGCCTTGGGCCCAACATTGTTCGTATGGATATTCCTGTTCTCCCCAAAACCTTCAATGTGATGCCCCAATGCCATTGTCAATCTGATTCCTCCCCTTCTTGAAGCCACATTCACACATGCTTTTCAGGACCCTCCCCCTTTCCCTCCCCTTGCATGCAACTGAATACCTCTCCATGACTTTAAGGCTACAAACATACAGGAACCAAATGCTTCCCCTGAATGTTACTGTGCCCTCTCCGTCACAGTACCATGACTCGAATCCATCGGACCAAATTCTTTAGGTGCTTGATTGACCATGCCCTGCACGCCATACTGTCCTCCCTTGAATGTTACTGTGCTCTCTGCCTCATATTACCGTGATTTTAACCCCATGGACCACATTCCTTAGGTGGTTGGCCACACTCTGCACCACATGTTGTGCCCGACCGTCATTACACGGAGATCTTCCCCCGCCCAAGACATGTATACCATACAGAGCCCTCCTAACGTGGCCCGTTCAGCCCTAGGAAAGTCTCTTCAATATGCACCCGGCAGCGTGACCTCGGCCCCAGGGCAGTCTATGACTCTTCCTTGAACAGATTTATAACTCTTGCCCCAGGATAGTCTTTCACTATTTCACTGTTCCCTGACTACCCACTAGTTCTAGCTTTGTGTTATCCCTCCCATCTTTTTCTCCTCCACCCCCCCCCCCCTTAGTCTCACCCCTCCCCTCTTGTGTTCCAACCCCACACCCCTGTTGTCATCCAATATTTTGTAGATTCAGTCTGAAAAGGAAGGCAAAAGCAATGTCTACTCCGTGTAAACTGAAGCTTGCCAGATGCCCACCACTCGTAAAGAGCTATAAAACAGACCTTTCTAGTTATCCACTGGCAGGAATCCTAATTCTGGTCAGTTGGCCTTTTAATGAGCATTTGTGAGATGTAAATATGGTGCCGGTGTAGATCATCGGGAAGCTCTACTCCTTTAACCCGCCATCAAAGTCGGGAGAATAAAAATTACAAACTAATTTTCCACTGGCAGAAAAGTGACTTTTTCAATCATGCCAAATTTATTGCTCCTGCTTGCTGCAATTCCCACCCCAAGCGGGAGCGGTAAATTCCTCCCAAAATTAGTTCTGGAGAGGGTGTATGTCCTGGAGGGATCGGTGATAAAATCTATTTAGTTAGAGTTCAGAAACAATAGAGGTACCATTACACTCCTGGGTGTATCTATAGGCTACAAACTAGTGAGGAAAATAAATTGGAATAAATTTGCAGGAAAATTACAGATGCAAATATTAGAGTTGTGAAAATGGATGACTTTAATTATTATAATATAGATTGGGATAGTAACAATGTAAAGGGCGGAGATAGGGGGAAGATGTCAAATGTTCAGGAGATTTTTCTCTTGATCAGTATGCTTTCAGCCTAAGGAAGGAAGCTTGGTTTAATTTGATTCCGGAAAATGCAGTGGGTCGAGTGGATCAAATGACAATAGGGGGAACATTTGAAAAACAGTGATCATAATAACATGAAACTTAGATTAGCTATGGAAAGGGAAAAAGAGCAATATAGTGTAAAAATACTGAATTGGTGGAAGGCCAAATTCAGGTGAGAACACATCTCACCTTGGTAAATTAGAATTAAAGTTTGGCAGGCAAGACTCTAATAGAACAATGTGCTGTCTTTGAGGAAGAGATGGTCTGGATACAGACAAGGTACATTTCCACAAGCGGAACAGTGCAACCAAAGCCAAAGATTCCAGAATGTCAGAAGGGGTGAAAGTAAAATGAACTGGAGAAAGTGTGCATGTGATGGATGTCAAGTAGATAATACAAGTGAGAACCAGGCTGAATATAGGATGTTCAGAGAGGAAGTGCAAAAAGTAATAAGAGAAATAAGGAGACAATATGAGACTGGCAGCTAATGTAAAAGGAAGAGACAATATGAGACTGGCAGTTAATGTAAAAGGGAATCCCAATGTCTTCTATAGGCACATGAACATTTTAAAGACTAATATAAGGAGGGGGTGGGGCTATTTACAGACAAAAAAGATCTAAACGTGGAGGTATCTGTCTTTACCAAGAAAGTCAATGCTACCAAAGTAAGAGTGAAAGAGGAGGTAGTTGACGTACTAACTGGGCTAAAAACTGATAAAAGAGTTATTGGAGCGATTACGGTGATGGGCAGGGACAAATCCATGGAAGGATTTGAAAACGATGACGATTATAAAAGCAAAGCATTGCTTGATTGGGAGCCAACACAAAGTTGATAATTGAATAAGATTTGATATAAGGTCACAGGCATCAGAGTTTTGAATAATCTCCAGTTGATGGAGGTTAGAACATCAAAGGAGTATGTGGGAACAGTCAACTTTAAAAAAAAAAAGATTGAGTGCCCAATTCATTTTTTCCAAATAAGGGCAATTTAGCATGGCCAGTACACCTACCCTGCACATCTTTGGTTTGTGTGGTGAAACCCACGCAAACACTGGGAGAATGTGCAAACTCCACACGGACAGTGACCCAGAGCCGGGATCGAACCTGGGACCTCGACGCCGTGAGGCCGCAGTGCTATCCCACTGCGCCACCGTGTTGCCCTATAACATTCAAATTATGTTGGGGGACTTCTGGTGACGTAATGTAGGGGGAAGACATGCATAAAGTGGCTCTGCTAGAGTACTGTACCGTTTGATTCTTTTTCTTAGTATTGGAGTGTATTCTTTAGAAAAGCCACATAGCTAATGGAATAAGAATCCTGCATGACTGAAATACCCAGAATAGGCAGGGGAAAGAATGTGGACAGCAGATGTTCATCAACGGATTGATTAATTTATTGTCACGTGTACCGAAGAACAGCGAAAAGTATTTTTCTGCGACCAAGGGAACGTACACAGTACGTACAGTATATACACAGTAGACAAAAAGAATAATCGACAAAGTACATCGTCAAATAGTGTTTGGTTACAGTGCGGAACAAGGGCCAAACAAAGCAAATACATGAGCAAGAGCAATGTAGGGTGTCGTGAATAGTGTTCTTACAGGGAACAGATCAGTCCGAGGGAGAGTCGTTGAGGAGTCTAGAAGCCCTTTCTACGTCTGGATGTGCAGGTCTTCAGACTTCTGTATCTTCTGCCTGATGGAGCGGTCTGGAAGAGGGCAAAGCCTGGGTGGGAGGGGTCTCTGACAATGCTGTCTGCCTTCCTAAGGCAGCGGGAGTTACAGACAGAATCAATGGGAGGGTGGCAAGCTTGTGTGATGCGTTGGGCTGAGTTCACCACACTCTGCAGTTTCTTCAGATCTTGGGCCGAGCAGTTGCCACACCAAGCTGTGATGCAGCCGGATAGGTCTATGGCACATCTGTAGAAGTTTGTGGGAGTCGATGCAGACATGCCAAATTTCTTTAGCTTCCGTAGGAAGTATAGACGTTGTTGGGCTTTCTTGACTGTTGCATGAACGTGAGTGGACCAGGACAGACTGTTGGTGATGCTGACCCTCATGAACTTAAAGCTATCTACAATCTCCACTTCGGAGCCATTGATGTTGACAGGGGTGGGGGGTGTCGTGCTTCCTGATCAGTTCCTTGGTTTTGCCGACATTTAGAGAGAGGTTGTTTTTGGTACACCATGCAACCAAGTGATCTATCTCCCTCCTGTAGTCTGATTCGTCGTTGTTTGAGATATGACCCACCACAGTCGTATCATCCGCAAACTGCGAGATCGAATTGGAGTTGAATTGGAGAAAACCAATAAAACAGTGGAAGCCCATGGGACCACGATAAAAGATATGGAAATAGCCCTCTTGAGCCGGATTGGCTCATTGGAATCAGAGCTGGCTTCGGTGCCAAAGCAAACTAGTCTCTGAAGGCCAAGGTCGGTGACTTAGAGAATCAGTCCTGGAGGGAAAACATTTGACTTGTGGGGTTCCCGGAGGGGATGAAAGGCCCAATTCCCACAGGGTATTTCTCAGATATGTTCAGGAAGATGGTGGTGAGGGTGGACTCGCATCTCCTACTGAGTTGGACTGAGCTCTGGCAGAGGCCCCGTCCTGAGGATCCACTGCGTGCGGTAATAGTGAAGTTCCACAGCTTCAAGGAGGAAGAGCGGGTTTTGAGATGGGCGAAGGAACATCGGGACTCTAAATAGGAAGGCCACACCATCAGGCATCAAGAAAATACATAATAGGGCAACACGGTACACAATGTAACACTGGCATCGGGTGAAGCATACAAGGGTGTAGTGTTATTGAGGTCATTCCATAGGGTCGTTTAGGAGTCTGGTAACAGCTGTTTTTATAGTCTGTTCGTGTGTGTTCTCAGACTTTTGTATCTCCTGCCCGACGGAAGAAGTTGGAAGAGTGAGTAATCAGGGTGGGAGGGGGTCTTTGATTATGCTGCCCACTTTCCCCAGGCAGTGGGAGGTGTAGATGGAGTCAATGGATAGGAGGCAGGTTCATGTGATGGACTGGGCTGTGTTCACGACTCTCTGAAGTTTCTTGTGGTCTTGGGCTGAGCAGCTACCATACCAGGCTGTGATGCAGCCAGATTGGATGCTTTCTATGGTGCATCTGTAAAAGGTGGTAAGAGTTAATGTGGACATGGCGAATATCCGTAGTTTCCTGAGGAAGTATAGGCGCTCTTGTGCTTTCTTGGTGGTAGTGTCGGCGTGGGTGGACCAGGACAGATTTTTTTAGATGTGTACCCCTAGGAATTTGAAACTGCTAACCATCTCCACCTTGGTCCCGTTGATGCTGGCAGGGGTGTGTACAGTACTTTGCTTCCTGAAGTCAATGACCAGCTCTTTAGGTTTGCTGGCATTGAGCGATAGATTGTTGTTGCTGGGGGTGAACATGCAGACTCTGCACAGACAGTGACCCAAGCCAGGAATTGCCCCCGGGTCACTGGTGCTGTGAAGCAACAATGCTAACCACTGTGCTACTGTACTGTTCATAATTACCTCCTATAAAACGCATTTGATGACTGGAACAACAGAGGCTGGTGGACTCCATTCTTGAGGGGGACCACCAGTATTCACTTAACCCTACCCCGGAGCTGTTGGCAAGTAGGAAAAAGCTACAAACACAACCCGGGCTATTGTTGCCAGGCAGAGCAGTAGGCCAGCTGCGACGCTCAAGGGGCATGTTTTACGAATACGGCGAGAAGGCCAGTTGCCTTTTGGCTCGCCAGATTAAGTGGCAGGTGGCCTCCCAGGAAATAATACAAATTTGAAATTTGAGCAATAACCTTGCTTCCGCCCCATCTCTGGTTATGCAGCTTTTGAATTGTTCTATCGTGATCATTGTAGATTGGAGCCTTCAGGGGAGGAATCGGTTATGCCTGACCTTTTTGGACAGACTATCCATTCCAGCTATGGAGGCAAAGAGGAGCAATGAGTTAAAATCTTCATTACACCCAGATGAAATTATAAAATGCATTGGTTTGATGCAGACTGGCAATGCCCCTGGTCTGGATGGCTTTCCGATTGAATTTTATAAGAGGTTCTCAGGGCAGCTGGTGCCTTTAATTCTGGACATGTTGAATGATTCCTTGTCCTGGGGGTTGTTGCCTTCTGCCCTCACACAGGCCTCTATTTCCTTGATTTTAAAGAAGGGCAAAGACCCAACAGAGTTTGGGTCGGACCGACCAATTTCATTTTTTAATGTGGATGTCAAGTTATTTGCCAAGGTGTTGGCGCAGTGGCTAGAGCCCTGCCTCCCCGAGGTAATCTCAAAGGATCAGACAGGCTTCATTAAGGGACGACAATTTTCAGCCAATATTCGTCGGCAGCTAAATGTTGTCCCTTATCCCTCCTCGGTGCACGTACCAGAGGTGATTGTGTCCCTGGATGTTGAAAAGGTATTTGATAGAGTGGAGTGGGAGTATCTATTTGAGATTCTTGGGAGGTTCGGCTTTGGCCACAAGTTTATTTCCTGGATTTGACTAGTACAGGGCCCGCACTACCACAGTTCGTCTGAATGTCCTGAACTCTGGTTATTTTCCGTTGAATAGGGGTACAAGACATGGGTGTCCACTGTCCCCTCTCTGTTTCCATTGGCAATAGAACCGCTTGCCATAGCACTGAGGTCTTCTATTAAGTGGAGTGGGATAAATCTGGGAGGGATGGAGCATTGGGTGCCCAACGCAGTATTATTATGGGCCCAGTACCCTCCATGCACAAGATTTTGAAGTTGTTGAGTGTTTTTGGCTCCTTCTCTGGTTTCAAGTTGAACTTGGACAAGAGTGAATGTTTCCCGGTCAATCCCATATGGAGGAGAGCCCAACTGGGGATATTGCCATTTCGCCTGGCCAAGGCTAGCTTTCACTATTTGGGGGTCTGGATGGTCCACAATTGGGCCTCGCTTCATATATTAAATAACAATAATTGGTCGACAATATCAAAATAGACTAGCAGAGGTGGGATAACCTCCCCCTATCCTTGGCAGGTAGGGTTCAGACTATTAAAATGAACAAGCTCCTAAGATTTTTATTTCTCTTTCAATGTCTCCCCCTTTTGCTTCCCAAGCTATTTTTTCTCAAAGTTAACACATTAATATCTTCCTTTTTTGGGGCAGGAAAGACTCCCAGAATTTGTTTGGACAGACAATCGGGGGGCCTAGCCCTATCCAATTTATTGTTTTACTATTGGGCAGCCACCCTCTTCCTTGTTGAAGAAGATATTGTTGTGGTTTAGCGGTCCTGGTTACATATGGAGACCAATGGAAGCGAGCTCCTGCATTGTTTCTAGCCTTTGCGCTAGCCTTTGCGCAATAGTTACTGCACATTGCCTTTCTCCAGTGAGATTTTTTAAACTTCAGTGGTTATCTCCACCCTCAGAATTTGGAAGCAGTTCAGGCAACATTTTGTGCTCTGTTCCCTGTCTTCGCTTGCCCCCATCTGCAACAACCACCGTTTTCTACCAGCGGGTTTGGACTTGACGTCTAAGCCTTGAAAGGAGATGGGTCTGGAGAAGTTGGGAGATCTGTTCATGGAGGGGAGGTTTACTTGTTTCAAGGAGTTGGCTGAGAAATTTCAACTGCCTGGTTCCAGTCTATTTAGCTATATTAAAATAGCGATTTAAAAAAAAAAAAATTTAAAAAAAACAATTTTTTTTTTGATAGCGAGGTGTGGAATGAGGCCCTTCACAGGGTCAATTCCATGACTTCAGGTGCTCAGCTAAGTTTTGATTCAATTCAAGGTTTTGCGCAGGACACATTTGACTAAAGCAAGGATGAGCGGACTCTTCTCCTGGGTGGAGGATAAGTGTGAGCGATGCTCTCTGGGGCCGGCTAACCATACACATGTTCTGATCCTGCCCTAAATTGGTACGCTTTGGGGCCTTTTTCTTTAACACCATGTTGGAAATACTCCGTGTAGATTTGGAATTATGTCGCTGGTGGCCATATTTCGGGTGTCAGACTCGTCGGGGATGAAGGCAGATGTTCTCGCCTTTGCCTTATCAATAGCCCGGATACGGGTTCTGCCTGGGTGGAGGTTTCCTACTCTGCCTAGTGCCTCGGCTTGGTTGGGTGACCTCATGTCTTTTCTACATTGGAGAAAGTTAAGTATACCATTGGAAGGGTTCTACCTAAGATGGCAGCCATTAATTTCCTGCTTTTATTTTTTTTTAAATTTAGAGTAACCATTTTATTTTTTTCAATTAAGGGGCAATTTAGCACGGTCAATCCACCTAGCCTACACATCTTTGTGTTGTGGGGGCGAAACCCATGCAAACACGGGGAGAATGTGCAAACTGCACATGGGCAGAGACCCAGAGCCGGGATCGAACCTGGGACTTTGGCGCCGTGAGGCAGCAGTGCTAACCAATGCGCCACAGTTTGCCCTGACTTTCCCCCTTTAAGGAGCTAGTCATGTCAACTGTTAAGGGTTTAGTTTAGTGTTTGTATTAAAGTTAATATGTGCTTTTGTTTTTGTCTTTTTCTCATATTGTGTATTTCTGTTTAATTTGGGTAGTTTTGTTTAATATGAAAATTGTTTAATAAACATTCTTTTAAAAAAACATTCAAATTGACTTTCGGTTGCAGCATGAATTTCAGGTCGCATGTTTGTCGCTCCCGCCAGAGTTGTCTTTTTTAGACTCTTTAACCCAGGTTTTGGGGGAAATTCGTATGTGTGAAGTTGTGGGAAGGTCTGAGGCATTGCAAGAATGTCAAAAACCGGAGGAAAAAATCCAGGGAGAAAGAGCGAGTGAAAGTCTGCTGTCAAACATGGTGAGGGGTTCAGCGGGAGAAAAGATGGCAGGAGAGCTCGTCAGATGGGGCAACGCCCATCATGGTGGAAAGGTTGGCTGAACATATGGCCGGGGAGTTTGAGCGGCTGTTGTCAAAACATTTTGACAGGTATGAGATGATGACCTCACTTAAGGAGAGGGTGGGTGAGACCATTGCCCTGACGAAATGAATTGGTGAAGACTTCGATGGCGGTGCAGGAGCAAGGAGAGAAAATGAAGGGGGTGGTGGAGGCATTGTCGCAGCATAGTGACCAGTTCACCTCGATGGGGGAGGAGTTGCGGAAGGTGGTGGAGATCAACAGAGGGCTGAGAGCCAAAGTGCAAGACCTGGAGAACAGGTCACAAACCTGAGGATCGTGGGTGCACCTGAGGGGGTGGCAGGCCAGAGGCCGACAGAATAGTTTGCCGAGATGCTGGCGAAGTTGATGGGGGAGGGGAAGGACCCCTCCCACTAGGAATTGGACAGGGCCCACCGGTCACTCCGGCTGAAACCAAGAACAAATGAACTGCCGAGAGCTGTGGTCGTCTGCTTTCACAATTTTCAGGTGAAGGAGAAGGCACTGAGGTCGGCAAAGCAGAAGCGGGAGGTGGAGCGGGACAGCAGCGGTATACATATATACCAGGATCTGATGAAGGAGCTAGCGAGAAGATGGGCAGCCTTCGGTCGGGCTACGGCGGCCTTGTGTAAAAGCAATGTGCTGTTTAGTGTGGTCTAACTGGTGAAGCTAAGGGTCATGCATAACGGCACTATTACTTCGAGATGGCGGCAGAAGTGGAGGCTTTTGTGAAGGCTGAGGGCTGGACTGAGTTTGGACCTTTTTTTTGCTGGGTTTTTTATGTTCTTTCCCTTTATGGATGCTATGGTTAACTGTATTATGTAAAAGATATTTGGGCTGGGGTGATTTGGATAGGATGGTGGGGATTTATGGTTTAAAGACTGAATAAAAGCAAATTACTGCTGATGCTGGAATCGGAAAGCAAAAGAGAAAATGCTGGAAAATCTCAGTAGGACTGGCAGCATCTGTAAGAAGAGAAAAGAGGATTTATGGTTTGTTGGGTCTGGGGCTTTGTTCTGATGTAGGGTGTTGGGAGTTTGGTGGGTGTGGGGGCTTTGGAGTTGGAATGTTTTTTCGCTGTGGGGGAGGGGACTTTGGCAGGGGCCACCACGCTAGCAAACGCAATGTTGGCTAGTGAACGTGAGTGAGGTGGAGGGAGGGGCCATGGTCGTTGGAACCTATTTGGGCAGGTTTTCATGGCCTGGGAACTGGCTGGTGGGGGGATGGGGATGATATTGGGTGAGGAGTTTTCAAGAGGAAGTGGAGGGGGGATTCTAGGAAGGGGGAGGGGTGCAGGTGACGGTGGGGGCTGGGTTTGGGTCTCACCTGTCATGCAGGGCCTGAGAAGTGGGGGGCATTGAGAGACCCCCAGTCAGAGTGGTGACATGGAACGTGCAAGGGTTAGGTGGACTGGTGAAGAGAGCGTGGAATATGGGGAATAGGGTGTTGGACCTGAAACTGGGCAGGTCCCGGCTACTCTCGCCGATCCCTTCCGGGGAGGCAAAGGTATTGACCGTGTTCATGGGAGGGATGGCCTGTGGAGGTTTAGGGAGTTTTTGGCCAGTGCATAAAGTGTACTCCAGGATCGGCTTTTTTTGTGGTAGGGAAGGCGCTGGTAGCTGGGGTAAAGAAGGCAGAGTATTCGGCGATCGCGATATTGGACCATGCTCCACTGGGTGGATGTGGTTTTGGAGAAGGGTCCAGCCCAGAAGCTGGCATGGAGGCTAGATGTGGGTTTGATGGCAGACCCAAACTTTTGCACCAAAATGGGGAAGGTGATCGAAATGGGGAGATCTATCCGTCGGTGGTCTGGGAGGCGTTGAAGGAGGTGGTGATTGGTCAGGTCATTTCATTCAAGGCGAAGGTGGATTGAGAGGCGTGGGATGAGCGGCAGCGGTTGATGGGGGTGATTTGGGAGTTGGATGGGTGATATTGGAGGACCCGGAGCTGGGACTTTTGGTGAGGAGGAAGGAATACAGGTGAAGTTTGGTCCTCTATCCACGGGGAGAACGGTCCCATAGCTGAGGCGAGTGAGGGCGATCGTCTACGACTATGGTGAGAAGGCCAGTCGATTGCTGGCAGGCTAGCTCCGTCGGCAGGCGGCATGTGGATTAGGGATGGGACGGGGGGGGCGGGTGGGCTGGTCGTGGTGCCAGAGCAGATGAATAAGGTGTTTGAAGACTTTAAGCGGGACTTGTATAAGTCAGAGCCGCCAGAGGATGAGGGTATTAGTGTCCGGAGGTGGAGGGAGGGCGGGATTGGAGGAATCAGTGGGGGTGGAAGAAGTGCAGGTCAAAATAGGGAAGATACAGTCGGGTAATGCGCTGGGCTGGATGGGTTCTCAGTTGAATTTCATAAACCAAATCAAGGTCAAACTAACACCAGTGATGGTAGAAATGTTAGTGGATGCAATGGTTAGCGGAGTATTGCTGGAGACCATGGGGCAGACATCCATCTCACAATTCCTTAAAAAGGATAAGGATCTGGTGGCGTGTGGGTCATACAGGCCCATTTCTCTACTGAACCAGGCTGCTAAGATATTGGCTATGGTGCTAGCGCTGAGGTTGGAGGAGTGCCTTCTGAAGTTGGTGGGGGAGGATCAGACGGGTTCGTTAAGGGCAGGCAGCTGTCGTCAAATGTGCAGCAGCTGCTGAAAGTGGTGCTTTCTCCAGCGGAAGGAAGGGAGGTGATGGTGGCATTAGATGCAGAGAAGGTGTTTGACAGAGTGGAGTGGCGTTATTTGTTTGCGGTGTTGGAGAAATTTGGGATTAGGCCTAAGTTTGTGGCAAGGGTAAAATTGTTATACAAGGATCCAACAGCACATGTACGGACGAACGATATGAATTTGGTGTACTTTCCACTATTCCGGGGAATGAGGGAGGGGTGCAACATGTCCCCCCCATTTGTTCACTCTGGCAATTGAGCCCTTGGCCATTGCGCTGAGGGGTTCGGACATATGGAAGGGGATAGTGGGGAGGGTGGAGCATAGGATGGTTCTGTACCCGGGCGATCTGCTGTTGTACATCTCGGACCCAAGCTTGTTGGTGAGGGATCTAATGGGGTTGTTAAGGAAATTTGGGACGTTTTTGGGTTTCAAGTTAAATTTAGGGGAAAACAAATGTTTAGTGGTGACTTCTCCAGGGGCGGGAGTGGGAGGGTGCCATTCCGGCGGCAACTCATTTTGGGATGCTAATGGCGCGGGAGTGGACACTGCTTCGAAAGCTCAATTTCACGACCCTGGTCAGGTGAGTGAAGGAGTTCTTGTTGCAATGGGATGGTCTCCCCATGTCGCTGGTAGGCCCGGTACAGGCAGCAAAGATGAACATTCTGCCAGGGTTATTGTTTCTGTTCCAGTGTCTGCAGTCTTTTTACCAAAGTCACTCTTTAGGGGGGGATGGACAGGCTGGTCTCGTCATTTGTGTGGGAAGGTGGCCAGGATACGGAAAGCGGTGCTCCAAAAGGTGGGGGGGGAGAGAGGGGTTGGTCTTTCCGAATTTGTTACACTTACTGGGTGGCGAATGCGGAGAAGGTGCGGGGCTGGAATAGGGAGATGGAGGCTTTATTGGTACAGACCGAGGCGAGTTCTTGTAAAGGGTCGGGGTTGCGGGCGCTGGAACGGTGCTGCTACCCTTCGCCCCAGGGAAGTACTCTGGTAATCCTGTGGTGGTAGCCACGCTGAAGATTTGGAGACAATTCCGACAGCACTTTAAGTTGAAGGCGGGCTCGAGGCTGAGGCCGATAAGTCGGAACCACGTGTTTGAGCCAGGTGGATGGATGGGAGGTTCCGGGGATGGGAGGAGGGGTGAAGGAGATGAAGGACCTGTTTTTGGAAGGGTGGTTCGCAAGCTTGGAGGAGTTGGGGCTGATGTTTGGGCTCCAGCATGAGGAGGGTTTCAGGTGTATGCAGGTGCGACCTTCGCGGGAAATGTCTTTCTGAACGTTCCGGTGGCACAGTCCTCGTGTTGTTGGAGGAGGTGCTGTCAGTGGTGGGGTCGTTTTGGCGATTTCTCCTCAAACACGGTCACAAACATCCCCCATCTTTTCTCAAACTCCTCTGAAGAGCCTCTTAACTCATATTTTATCTTCTCCAACCGCAGGAAGTCGTACAGGTCACCCAACCAAGCCGCTACCCCCGATGGCGATGCCAACTGCCACTCCAGTAAACTCCGCTGCCGTGCAATCAGCGAGGAGAAGGCCAAGAAACGGCCTTCCTCCGCTCCATGAGTTCCGGCTTCTCTGAAACCCCAAATATCGCCACCAAAGGGTTCGGGTCCACCTCCTCCACTATATTGGTTAAGACCGTGAACTTCCCAGAATCTTCCCAATTTTCCGCTACCCCAAAACATGTTTGTGTGATTCGCTGGCTCCCGCCCACAACTCTCACACTCCTCTGCTACCCCCCTGAAAGAACCCACTCAGAACCCCGAGTCATGTGCACCCTGTGCACCACCTTAAACTGTCTCAGGTTCATCCTTGCACAGGATTAGGTCCTGTTTACCCTACGCAGTGCCTCACACTCCATACTCCCGAATTGATCTCCACATCCCATTTCTCTTTGATCTTCACATCCACTCGTCTCCCTGCCACCCCAGCCACTTATGTATATATCCCCAGGGTGTATCTAGGGGTACACCTAGGGAACCCCCTCCAGACCTTTTGTGCAAAGTCCCTAACCTGCAGATACCTGTACTCCCTCTAGGCAGCTGTACCCTCTCCCTTAGTACCTCCAGACTGGTGAATCCTTCCTCCAAATACAGGTCCCTCACCTTGGCCAGGCCCACTTCCCTCCACCTCCTGTACAGACTAGCCATCCATCTCTCTCTTCTCCACCCCTCCCCCCCCCCCCCCCCCCCCCCCCCCCCGGCTCAAACCCATGATTCCCGCACAGCGGCATTAACACCAACATCCCTTCCATCCTAAGATGCCTCCTCAGCTGATTCCACATCTTCACCTTGGACTGTACCACTGGGCCCCCTGAATACCTACTTGGAGCCATTGGCAACGCTGCCACCACCATAGCCCTCAAAATAGACCCCTTACAAGATTCCTCCTCCATCTGAATGCACTCTACACCTTCTCCTTCCCACCATCGCCGCACCTTACCCACATTCGCCATCCAATAATAATGAAGCAGGTTCAGCAATGCCAACCCCCCCCTGCTGCCTCTGACTCATAGCAGGGTCCTCCCGACCCTCGGCACCTTCCCCGCCCATACAAAGTCCGAAATGATCGTGTCCAATTTCCGAAAAAAGGCCTTTGGTATGAAGATCAGGAGAGCCTGAAAATAAACAGGAACCTCGGCAGAATATTCATTTTCACTATTTGGACCCTCCCCGCCAACGTCAACTACAGTGAATCCTACCTCTTGAGATCCTCCCTGGCTTCCTCCACCAGCTTCGTTAAGTTCCACTTATGGAGCCCCGTTCATTCCCTCGTTACCTGAATCCCCAAATACCTAAACCTATCCATCGCTACCGCAAATGGCATCCCCCCTAAATATGCCCGCCATCCCAACTCATTCACTGGGAAAAGCTCGCTTTTCCCTACATTCAGTTTATACCCAGAGAACCCTACAGCAGGATCATAATCCTTCCCTAAATCTCCAGCGGATCCAAAACATACAGCAACAGGTCATCGGCACAGAGCTCGATGCTCCCTCTGTCCCCTCATAATGTCCTCCCACTATGCCGACCCCATGAGAGCCATCATCAATGGCTCTAATGCCAGCGCAAACAGTAACAGCGACAGCGGGTATACCTGCCTCACATTCATGTGTAAGTCAAAGCTCCACGAGCTCATTATTTGTCCTCACACTCTCCTTTGACGCCACATACAGCAACCACACCCCTGCCATAAATCTCGGCCCAAACCCAAACCATCCCAAAACCTCGAACAAGTACCGCCATTCCACCCGATCAAATGCCTTCCCTGCGTCCATGGACACCACCACGTCCGATACCAGAGCCCCCTACGGATTCATCACTACATTCAACAGCCGTCTTTTATTACTCGCGGGCTGCCTGCCCTTCACAAAGTCTGTTTGATCTTCCGCAACCACCCCCCAAGACGCAATCTTCCACCCTCCCTGCCAACGACTTAGCCAATACTTTAGCCGTGTTTAATAGTGATATCGGCTTATATGACCCACATTCCACCGGGTCCTTCCCTTTTTTCGGGATTAGCGTGATTACTGCCTGCGTCATCGTCTCCAGCAGCTCCCCTTTCTCCAGCACTTCACTAAACTCCCCCAACAGATGTAGTGCCAGGTCCGTTGCAAATTCCTTATAAAATTCCACCGGGTACCCATCCAGCCGTGGGGCCTTCCCCGACTTCATACCCCTGATACTATCCAGCGCCTCCCTCAGCCCCAGTGACTCCTCCAACACTCTTCCCCAGTGACTCCTCTTTGCTTCCTCCACCTGGGGAAATTCCCGCCCCATATCCCCTCCTCTCCCCCAGGGTCTGCCTCGTACAGTCCCTGGTAGTACTCCCTAAACGCCTCATTTATCTTCCCCAGCTCCGACACCACACTCCCAGTTCATATCTGCAACATTTCCCTGGACGCAGCCTGCCTCCGCAGCTGGTGCACCAGCATGGGACGTGTTTCGCCGATTTACGGTAGGATCATGGAGGAAGATAAGGTGTCCATGGAGGGGATGAAGGCCAAGTGGGAGAAGGAGCTGGGATGGCGTTGAAGGAGGGATCATGGTGCGAGGTGCTACGAAGGGTCAATGCCTCATTCTTGTGCGCAAGGCTGGGGTTGATTCAGTTAAAAGTGGTGTATAGGGTGCACTTAATGAAGGCGAGGTTTTGCACGTGGATTTGGAACTGGGTCCCCTGGAGGACATATTTGTGGTGTCAAATTTTTTTTTTGTAGAAAATATTTTATTGAGGCATTTATAAGTTTAACACTTTTAAACAATAATATCCAACAGAACCCACAACGAAAATAACCATCATTTCCCCCCCCCCCCCAAACACAAACCCCAACCATGACTTATAACCATGATGTGGAGATGCCGGCGTTGGGCTGGGGTGAGCACAGTAAGAAGTCTTACATGGCTTATAACGACACACCGCCGGCCCTCCCGCCATTGGTTTTCCTACCCTTATTCGGCACTTCCATGCCCCCCCCGCCCCTTGCTAACAGTCTAATGTTTCTCAAAGAAGTCGAAGAACGGCTCCAACCTCCCTTCTCAAATCTGAGAAACCCCGCCATGTCGCTAACCCAAACCCCTGACTTTGGGGGCTTAGAGTCCCTCCATCCCAGTAAAATCCATCTCCGGGCCAGCTTCGAAGCAAAGGCCAAAACTTCGGCCTTTCTCACCGCCTGGGCTCCTGGGTCTTCCGGCTCCAAAGATCGCCACCTCTGGACTCGGCACCACCCTCTCTTGCAGGACCTCTGACATGACGTCCGCGAATCCCTGGGGTGTCAGATCTGCTGGAGTTGCAGACAGTTGCAGGGGCAGAGGTCTTAGCCTTCGTCTCGTTGATCGCTCACAGACGGGTCCTGTTGGGGTGAAGGTCAGCCTCTTCCCCCCCCCCCCCCGTGCCTTGGTGTGGCTGGGAGATCTAATGGAGTTCCTGTGCTTGGAGAAGGCTAAATTTGCTCTGAGAGGGGCCGATGAGGGATTCCACAGGAGATGGGGTTTGTTTATCTTAAACTTTGGGGATCTGGTTGCCATCAAAGGTGAGGATTGTGGGGGGAGAGGGAGGTGAGGGTGTGTTTATTTGTTAAAATGTTGAAAATATTTTTCAAAATAAAATTCAAAGTTTGTTTATATAAATTCTACTTTGTGGTTTCAATGATCATTTATAACTAAATATTTTGTAATCAAGACCCCCTTTTTAAAAAAAGTGGGACTTTTTGGATGGTTAATATCATGATCAACTACACCATTGAGATATTAATCTACTTCTATTGTGATGCCTCCATGTGGATTAATTTTGTCTTAATGGGAAACTATTTTGGCGGTTTGGCTACGATGGACCAAATAATTGCGTCTGTTAAGTCTTAAAACCAATTCTGTTTAAAAATAGAATTCTGAACTTGATTGCAAACCTATTTACTTTAGAGTAAGCTGCTTTTTGTTTAATTGCTTTGTTTAGTCACAAGAGCCTACTGACTTTACATGCTGGTCAAGAAGTTTTTTTGGCGATGAAAGTTTATCCAGTACCTTGAGTAGCCTCGAGGATAAAGCAACTGAAACTTGTTCCAAGGAGCAGCCCCAGGGGACAAGCACACCTGTACAGCAGGCATCCCTCAACCGTTTCTTTGCACAGGAGGAGAATTCAGCCCTCAATACACTACATTCCATTCCTGATTTTGCAAAGACATTTGAACTAATTGAAGCAGTAAGTTTGTCATCTCCTATAATTAAATGTGGTAACGTGAAATTAATTTGGCTACCATATAATTAATAATATATTTTGCAATGGTTTTGTGCACTTTTAATACTTATTTCAATTTACGGTTTCCAGCTGTATTATGCAAAGACCCTTTAGCTTGGGCAGAATTCTTTTGTTTCCTCTATCTGCAGTACAAATGGCACCATCCCACTTCTAAACTTTTATTTAAAATTTCTGTATTTTCAGTCATTTTCATTATTCATTTCTATTTTCCTTTGCTTTCAAAGATGCTTTTCTTGTGGTTGGATATTTTTCTCTACCTGTTATTTATTGAATTATCTTGCTTTCCATAATGTAACAGGAACAATCATGTAGCATGGATCAGGATGAATTAGACATAATACTCAAAGAAAGCTCAATGTCATATCATTGCCAATGCTGACTGTTGTATGCTCTCCTATTACATCAATGGCAATCTTTTTCAAAATGAGAGGACCTCCTGTGTTGATTGTTGTGGGCAAACCTCTTTAGTAATAAGAGAGGACATGGATTATTATGTGCCCAAGGCAAGGGGTTTTAACCTCTGCTTTAATGAGCCAGCTACTCCTAGCAAGAAGTGTGAGCAAGGAGAGGTATTTTGAGGGCAGGAGCAGCAACTTTTGAGTGAAGAAAGAAAAAGGTGCAGTGAAAGCTTCTCTTCTAATAGAAAACTAGAGGAAGTAGGGATGGGAAGTTGATTACTTGGCAGCATGGGTAGGGACCTAGAGGGCTGTGCAGAGAGAATAATTGTGATGGGGAATTTTCCGTTGTACTCTTGGTGAGAGGTTAAATTTCCCACTACAGCGAGCAAGTCATGGAGAAAATTCTGCTATTCACATATTATGCATCATTATCTGTTTACATCCACAGGGGCCGAAATCCTTTTCCTCTAATGAACTTTCTCTACCACCATCTCTAGAATTCTTCTTTATTCCAGGCATCTTTCTGCATCTCTGCAGTGTTGCTTTATTGGCCTAACACACAAAGTCATCTACCCTTTAAGCTGCTGCAAAATCTTAACCTGCAGCAGTGCATAATTTCTCACTCCTAATTGCTGAGCAGTTTACGGGAGGCAGTTTTAGTGCTGTCGGTTTGCCTACCACATGCAATTGAGAGCAACCTGAGAAATTCAAATAAATGTGTAACTTACCTTATTAATTAAACTGCAGTTAGTTATTTGACTTCTTAAAAATTAAATACTTGTTTACTTGTGCTTCTATTTGTCTTCAAAGGTTTTATTGTGTATAATCAATTATATGTGGAACCTGAAGATTTTGAATTTTGGATATTTATCACCAACAGACGTCTGTCTTCAATAATAATGTAGAACTAAACAACTACTGTAACCATAACAATAGAATATGATGACATCAATCTACTTGTATTCAAATTGCAACATTCTTCCTTCTCTCTATTTCTATACACTTGCATGATCTAGAAAATATGTTTAAGAATGCTAACTAAAAAAGGTTATGTATCCTGCACCATTATTTGATGACCATGCTGCTGTGTCTAAATGAATTAAAATGAAACCTTTTTATTGTTGATTTTGTGGTTTGAGTGTAACAAGATTTTTCTTTTTTCTCAGGATTCTGTTGTGTGGAATGAGCTAACTAACTTTGACTTCTCTGAAGTCAATGAAAAGACACCTGCTAAACAGACTCCAGCTAAATTTGAACGTTTGCATCGCAGAGGTGGAATAGGTTATCGCTTTGATGGCAATGCCATTTCAGATCTGAGCAGAAGTACTTGCAGTAACAGCAGTGGGCAGGGTGAACTCATTCCTATAACGTCCCCTATTGTTGCCAAGTTCAGTACACCACCAACTATTTTGAGGAGGAAGAGGAGGCTTCGGCTTGGCCCGTCCCCATCTAGCGAATGTAACAGCGTTTCCTTCATGGAAATCAGCACGACGAGCCCAAAAAGTACTCCAGTAAAAGCGCTGCCCTTTTCTCCTTCTCAGGTGAAACTTAATGTACTAAGCAGACATCACGGTTTACATTTAGAAACCTTTGTCGTTTTAGCTTTCAGCATTATTCAAATTTTGTGTTTAGATATGGTTTAGTTTAGTACAAAAGAAGTGTACGGGTAGCATATTTAAACTAGGGTTAACTGACACTTGTTAAACAGCTAAGAATTATACAATAAAAATAGAAATTGCTGGATTACTTCAACAGGTCAGGCAGCATCTGTGGAGAGAGGAACACCGTTAACAGTTCTGTAGAAGGGTCTCAGGACTCGGAACATTAACTCTGTTTCTCTCTCCACAGATGCTCCAGACTCGCGTTTATCCAACATTTTCTGTTTTTATTTCATATTTCCAACATTTGTGGTATTTTGCTTTTATTTAGGAATTGTACAAGATTCCTTTAAGATTGTGAAAAGACTAGCCAAATAAGTAGGAAGAAATGTTATACATGCAGTTGATTTATGAATAGGTTGCTATCTAGTGCGGTAATTGTCTGATCTTTAGAAGCATTCAAAAGGAATGAGACTAATATTGTCAGGTCAAAAGCTTAAAATGGAAATGAGCTTGTGGCTTTTGACTATGATATGATTTGAAGAAGCTGATAGGCTAGGTATCCTTTATTCAAAGTAGATTTATTGTAATTGAAAAGCAAAATTTCTGGAAATAACAACAGGTTATCAACAGGTTAACAACGGGGGAAACATTTTCCCCAGGGTAGAGGGGTCAATTACTAGGGGGCAGAGGTTTAAGGTGAGAGGGGCAAGGTTTAGAGTAGATGTACGAGGCAAGTTTTTTACGCAGAGGGTAATGGGTGCCTGGAACTCGCTACCGGAGGAGGTGGTGGAAGCAGGGACGATAGTGACATTTAAGGGGCATCTTGACAAATACATGAATAGGATGGGAATAGAGGGATACGGACCCAGGAAGTGTAGAAGATTGTAGTTAAGTCGGGCAGCATGGTCGGCACGGGCTTGGAGGGCCGAAGGGCCTGTTCCTGTGCTGTACATTTCTTTGTTTGTTCTTTGTTCTTGTGTGTCAGCATGTGTGGCAAGTACAGGTTAGTTGTCATTTCAGGTATTAACCCTGTATCGGAAACAGTTGTGATGAAATCTTTAACCTAAATGATTAACCTGTCTTTTATAGATGCTGACACACTTGCTGAGTACTTCCGGCAATCTGTTTTATAGTTCTGATTTTTATGTCATTTTGTCATAATTGCAGTTGTTCGTAAACATTTAAAAATCTAAAAACTTGAGTATTAAATTGTTGTAATATTTTATTTTCCTGCCCTGAAACTCCAGTTTTTTAATATCTGCTCTGGCAATGATCATCTGAACCTTGATAATCCAGCACTTACTTCAACTCCAGTTTGTGGACAAAAAGTTCTGGTGACAACTCCATTACGGAAAGAACAAACACCTAGAGTTCAAAAAGAAAATGCAGGGTGAGTAGTTATAGGTAGTTCTTCCCTCCTACTGAAAGACGATTATTATTTGGAAAAAATTATTTCCGAAAGATTTTGTTTTTCTCCATCTCTACGTCAAACTGCCTTTTACAAAACCTTACATTCACAATATGCCGTCTTCATATTTCTAACCATACAGTATTTAGAATGCATGTATAATATTCGAGGAGCTTGTTGTTATAATGTGGTTCTATAAAAGCTTTTATTTTAATCAAATAGGAGCTCTGGATGGGAAATGGCTTGGAGGGTTGATTGGCTTAATTTTGTCCTGGGTTGTTTTGTGTTTCTGGTAAGCAGATCCAAAAATTCACCATTTTTATTTTGGCCATTAAACTTTTTATATCTCTATTTATGTTCTGCCCTGCACCCCACAGAAGACAAAGGGCTGGCTTCTCTCCTGAATCAGTACCTGTTTTGAAATGGATTTGGACCTCAACAGAGTTAAATGTATTCAAGCCTATCCCTCAAAACAACCACAGGAAAGTATCTATCTGTATTCCCCACCAATTTTTAAAAAAAAATCACCAATTCCCTTATGACCTCTCAAACTGATTCAGTTATATTTAAAGCAAGGTTTGCCTTGTGCCTCATTCCTCTCCATTTCCACAAGAATGATTACCATTCTATCAATCGTGGCAAGGGTTGCTGCAGGCCATCCCTGAGGTAGACATTGAAGAGCCATTTTGTGTGCTATTATTGAAGGTTGAATAGTAATCTCTTGGAAGTTCGTGAGGGTTGAGTCAGGAATTTTGCTACTCCCTTTGCGTAGTCTGCTCTAGGCGCTGTAGTCATGAATTTCTCAATAGGACTACCTTTCTTTTTATATGGACAGAATGATTAAAAAAAACAAAGGTCTAGATTAGAACCTCTTGAAGTCATGGCCAAAAATATCCCTAACTGCATATAGGCATAGTTCTCCAGCAATCACAGATCTAGAACGTCTTACTTATGTGCAGTGTTCCCTCCAGCAGGTGTTCAAAACATTTAAAGCAGCCAAACACTTGAACAGAATTTCCTGTGAAACCCAATAAACATTGGAGGGATTGTTGCTTATGCATCCCACAGAAGGGTACACCAGGAAGGAAGTGGAATAGGATACAAAGCTGTCAGAATAAAAGTATGGCCCATAATTTGCAGTGAATAAAGGTTGATTCACCAACCAAGTAACCACACCTGCCTGTTTCCCCCCCTAGCCTCAAGTTCCTCACTTTTTGATACTTCTGCCACTGTGCGGGGAGGGACAGAGCTTACAAACTTTTTTTAAAAATATATTTTTATTCAAATTTTTAAATATTTTCAACAAACCCCCCCCCCTTACAGAAAAAAGAAAAACAAAGAACACATAAATAAACATCTTACAACTACATCACGAATTCCCCCAATATACAACCCCCCCATTAAACAATAATTAACACAGTAGTTAACACAAAGTACACCCCCACCCCTGGGGTTGCTGCTGCTGCAGACCACCTCCTAACGTTCCGCTAGAAAGTCTAGGAACTGTTGCCACCGCCTGAAGAACCCTTGCACAGACCCTCTCAAGGCAAATTTTACCCTCTCCAATTTAATGAATTCTGCCATGTCGCTGATCCAGGCTTCCATGCTTGGGGGCCTCGCAACTTTCCACTGTAGCAGAATCCTCCGCCGGGCTACCAGGGACGCAAAGGCCAGAATACCAGCCTCTTTCGCCTCCTGCACGCCCGGCTCGTTCGATAACCCAAATGGTGCTAACCCCCAGCTCGGCTTAACCCGGGTGTTCACCACCTTAGACACCGTTCTCGCAATGCCCCTCCAGAACCCATTCAGCACCGGGCACGCCAAGAACATATGGGCGTGATTTGCTGGGCTCCCCGAGCATCTCCCACACCTGTCTTCCACCCCAAAGAACCTGCTCAGCCTCGCCCCTGTCATATGCGCTCTGTGAAGAACCTTAAATTGTATCAGGCTAAGCCTGGCGCAAGAGGAGGAAGAATTAACCCAACCCAGGGCGTCCGTCTACGTACCCTCGTCTATCTCCTCCCCAAGCTCCTCCTCCCATTTACCCTTTAGCTCCTCCATCGGGGTCTCCTCCTCCTGCATCTCCTGGTAGATCGCCGAGACCTTGCCTTCTCCAACCCACCCCCCCGAGAGCACCCTATCCTAGATCCTACGTGCTGGAAGCAGCGGGAACCCCCTCACCTGCCGTCTTACAAACGCCCTTATCTGCATGTCCCTGATGGCATTTCCGGGGGGGGGAAGCCCAAATTTTTCCTCCAGCGCTTCAAGGCTCGCAAACGTCCCATCTATAAACAGGTTCCCCATCCTTCTAATTCCTGCCCTGTGCCAGCTCAGGAACCCTCCATCCATTCTTCCCGGGACGAACCGATGGTTCTCTCGGATCGGGGACCAAACCGAAGCCTCTACCTCACCCCTGTGGCGTCTCCACTGCCCCCAAACTTTCAGAGTCGCTGCCACCACTGGACTCGTGGTGTACTTTGTCGGCGGGAGCGGCAGCGGTGCTGTCACCAGCGCTCCCAGACTCGTGCCCACACAGGACGCCATCTCCAGCCTCTTCCACGCCGCCCCCTTCCCCCTCCATTACCCACTTGCGTATCGTGGCCACATTGGCAGCCCAGTAGTACCCACACAGATTAGGCAATGCTAACCCTCCTCTGTCCCTACTCCGTTCCAGAAACACCCTCGGGGTCTTTTTCGCCTACACGAATCCCATGATGCTCCTGCTGACCCGCTTAAAAAAGGCCTAAAGGATCAGGATGGGGAGGCACTGGAATACAAAAAGGAACCTCGGGAGCACCGTCATTTTCACCGACTGCACTCTACCCGCCGTGGCAACATATCCCACCTTTTAAACTCCTGCTCCACCAGTCACGTCAAGTTGAGCTTGTGTAGGGCCCCCCAGCTCCTGGCCACCTGGATCCCCAGGTACCGAAAACTCCATTCTGCCCTCTTCAATGGAAGCTTGTCTATCCCCCTTCCCTGGTGCCCTGGGTGTATCATGAAGAGCTCACTCTTCCCCACGTTGAGCTTATACCCGGAAAAGTTCCCAAACTCCCTGAGGATCCGCATCACCTCCGGCATTCTCCCCGCTGGGTCCGCCACATACAGTAACAGGTCATCGGCATACAACAATACCCGGTGTTTCCCCCCCCCCTTCCAGTTGCTGGACTCCCTTAAAACCATAGCCAAAGGCTCAATTGCCAATGCAAATAGCAAGGGGGATAGGAGGCACCCCTGCCTCGTCCCCCGGTACAGTCGAAAGTATTCCGACCTCCTCCAATTCATGGCCACACTCGCCACCGGGGCTTCGTAAAGTAGCCTAACCCAACTAATGAACCCCTCCCCAAACCCAAACCTCCTCAACACTTTCCAAAGGTACCCCCACTCCACCCTATCGAAGGCCCCCGCGTCCATCGCCGCCACTGTCTCTGCTTCCCCCTCCAATGCAGGCAACATGATTATGTTAAGGAGCCTCCGCACATTGGTATTCAGCTGCCTTCCCTTCACAAAACCCGTCTGGTCTTCGTGAATCACCCCCGGGACACAGTCCTCAATTCTGGTAGCCAACACCTTCGCTAATAGCTTCGCATCCACGTTGAGGAGCGAGATTGGCCTATACCACCCACACTGTAATGGGTCCTTGTCCCGCTTCAAGATCAGCGCCCTGGACATCGTTTGGGGCATGGCCCCTCCCTCCCTCACCTCATTGAAAGTCCTCACTAGTAGAGGGCCCAGCAGGTCCATGTACTTCCGGTAAAATTCCACTGGGAACCCATCTGGCCCCGGTGCCTTCCCCGCCTGCATACTCCCCAGCCCCTCAGTCAGCTCCTCCAGCCCTATCAGTGCCCCAAGCCCAGCCACCTGCTCCTCCTCCAACCTCGGGAACCCCAGCCGATCCAAAAATCGATGCATCCCACCCCCCCCCCCCCCCCCCCCCCCCCCCCACCCCCTCCGTCGGGGGCTCAGACCTATACAGCCCCTCATAAAAGTCTCTAAATACCCCATTTATTCCCACCGCACTCCGCACCGTGTTCCCCCCTTTATCCCTAACTCCCCCAATCTCCCTCGCTGCCTCCCGCTTCCGAAGCTGGTGTGCCAACATCCGGCTAGCCTTCTCCCAGTAGTCCTACACCGCCCCTTGCGCTTTCCTCCACTGCACCTCTGCCTTCTTGGTGGTCAACAGATCGAACTCTGCCTGGAGGCTTCGTCGCTCCTTGAGTAGTCCCTCCTCGGGGACCTCTGCATACCTCCTATCCACACTTAAAATCTCCCCCACCAATCTCTCCCTCTCTCTCCTCTCCTTCCTCTCCTTGTGGGCCCTAGTGGAGATTAGCTCTCCCCTAATCAGCGCCTCCCAGACCAACCCACCTGCACCTCCCCATTATCGTTACCCTTTCAATGCACCCCCGGATCCGCCCGCTCACCTCCTCATCTGCCAGCAAGCCCACATCCAGGCACCACAGCGGGTGCTGGTCCCTCTCCTCCCCTAGCTCCAGCTCCGCCCAATGAGGGGCATGGTCTGAGATGGCTATGGCCGAATACTCCGTGTCCTCCACCCTCTGGATTAGTGCCCTGCTCATAACAAAGAAGTCTATCCGGGAGTAGGCTTTATGGACGTGGGAAAAAAAAGAAGATTCCCTGTCCCCCAGCCTGACAAACCTCCATGGGTCCACTCCTCCCATCTGGTAAATAAACCCACTCAGCACCTTGGACGCCGCCAGCCTCTTACCCGCCCTGGACCTGGAGCGGTCCAATGCTGGATCGAGTACCGTGTTAAAGTCTCTCTCTTCTCCCCCCCCCCCAATAATCAAGTTCCCTGCCTCCAGATCCGGAATCCGGCCCAACATGCGCTACATAAATCCGGCCCTGCAATTTCTGGCGCTGCTCCCTTTTGCGGCCTAATCCAAGCTCCCCCACCTCGGGCCTCCCATCTCCCCTCCCCCCTCAACGGGGGCCCGTCTAGAGCTTACAAACTTAAGTGTGCGCTAGCATATAAGGGTAGAGGTTGTGAAAATACAGGTTTAAAAATACACTATCTAAATGGGCATAGCATTCACAATAAGGTTATTGAATTGACAGTGCAGATGGAAGTAAACAGATATTACCTAATTGCCATTACAGAGACTTGGCTGCAAGGTGACCAAGGTTGGGAACTGAATGTTCAAGGATATTTGCCATTTCGGAAGGATAGACCGAAAGGAAGAGGAGGTGGGGTAGTGCTATTAATAAAAAATAGAAAATAGGATCAGTACATTAGTGAGAGAGGATCTCGGATCAGAAGACATGAATCAGTTTTGATGGAGCTAAAAAAACAGGAAGGGGTAGTAAACATTAGGAGGAGGTGCTTAGAGGCCACCTAATTCCCGTACCAGCCTCCCCGAACAGGCGCCGGAATGTGGCGACTAGGGGCTTTTCACAGTAACTTCATTGAAGCCTACTCGTGACAATAAGCGATTTTCATTTCATTTTCATAATTGTGGTAATGTATGGCATTGGATATATCAGAAAATTAAAAGTCCATGTAATAGAACATAGAACATAGAAAAATACAGCACAGAACAGGCCTTTCGGCCCACGATGTTGTGCCGAACCTTTGTCCTAGATTAATCATAGATTATCATTGAATTTACAGTGCAGAAGGAGGCCATTCGGCCCATTGAGTCTGCACCGGCTCTTGGAAAGAGCACCCTACCCAAAGTCAACACCTCCACCCAACACTAAGGGCAATTTTGGACACTAAGGGCAATTTATCATGGCCAATCCACCTAACCTGCACATCTTTGGACTGTGGGAGGAAACCGGAGCACCCAGAGGAAACCCACACAGACACGGGGAGGATGTGCAGGCTCCGCACAGACAGTGACCCAAGCCGGAATCGAACCTGGGACCCTGGAGCCGTGAAGCAATTGTGCTATCCACAATGCTACCGTGCTGCCCTTAAGAACAAATAAATCTACACTATATCATTTTACCGTAAACCCTGTACCTATCCAATAGCTGCTTGAAGGTCCCTAATGTTTCCGACTCAACTACTTCCACAGGCAGTGCATTCCATGCGTCCACTACTCTCTGGGTAAAGAACCTACCTCTGACATCCCCCCCCCTATATCTCCCACCATTCACCTTAAATTTATGTCCCCTTGTAATGGTTTGTTCCACCCGGGGAAAAAGTCTCTGACTGTCTACTCTATCTATTCCCCTGATCATCTTATAAACCTCTTTCAAGTCGCCTCTCATCCTTCTCCGTTCAAATGAGAAAAGGCCTAGCACCCTCAACCTTTCCTCATAAGACCTACTCTCTATTCCAGGCAACATCCTGGTAAATCTCCTTTGCACCTTTTCCAAAGCTTCCACATCCTTCCTAAAATGAGGCGACCAGAACTGTCCACAGTACTCCAAATGTGGCCTTACCAAAGTTTTGTACAGCTGCATCATCACCTCACGGCTCTTAAATTCAATCCCTCTGTTAATGAACACTAGCACACCATAGGCCTTCTTCTCAGCTCTATCCACTTGAGTGGCAACTTTCAAAGATGTATGAACATAGACCCCAAGATCTCTCTGCTCCTCCACATTGCCAAGAACTCCACCGTTAACCCTGTATTCCGCATTCATATTTGTCCTTCCAAAATGGACAACCTCACACTTTTCAGGGTTAAACTCCATCTGCCACTTCTCAGCCCAGCTCTGCATCCTATCTATGTCTCTTTGCAGCCGACAACAGCCCTCCTCACTATCCACAACTCCACCAATCTTCGTATCGTCTGCAAATTTACTGACCCACCCTTCAACTCCCTCATCCAAGTCATTAATGAAAATCACAAACAGCAGAGGACCCAGAACTGATCGCTGCGGTACTCCACTGGTAACTGGGATCCAGGCTGAATATTTGCCATCCACCACCACTCTCTGACTTCTATCGGTTAGCCAGTTCGTTATCCAACTGGCCAAATTTCCCACTATCCCATGCCTCCTTACTTTCTGCAGAAGCCTACCATGGGGAACCTTATCAAATGCCTTACTAAAATCCATGTACACTACATCCACTGCTTTACCTTCATCCACATGCTTGGTCACCTCCTCAAAGAATTCAATAAGACTTGTAAGGCAAGACCTACCCCTCACAAATCCGTGCTGACTATCCCTAGTCAAACAGTGTCTTTCCAGATGCTCAGAAATCCTATCCTTCAGTACTCTTTCCATGACTTTGCCTACCACCGAAGTAAGACTAACTGGCCTGTAATTCCCAGGGTTATCCCTAGTCCCTTTTTTGAACAGGGGCACGACATTCGCCACTCTCCAATCCCTGGTACCACCCCTGTTGACAGTGAGGACGAAAAGATCATTGCCAATGGCTCTGCAATTTCATCTCTTGCTTCCCATAGAATCCTTGGATATATCCCGTCAGGCCCGCGGGACTTGTCTATCCTCAAGTTTTTCAAAATGCCCAACACATTTTCCTTCCTAACAAGTATTTCCTCGAGCTTACCAGTCTGTTTCACACTGTCCTCTCCAACAATATGGCCCCTCTCATTTGTAAATACAGAAGAAAAGTACTCGTTCAAGACCTCTCCTATCTCTTCAGACTCAATACACAATCTCCCGCCACTGTCCTTGATCGGACCTTCCCTCGCTCTAGTCATTCTCATATTTCTCACATATGTGTAAAAGGCCTTGGGGTTTTCCTTGATCCTACCCGCCAAAGATTGTTCATGCCCTCTCTTAGCTCTCCTAATCCCTTTCTTCAGTTTCCTCCTGGCTATCTTGTATCCCTCCAACGCCCTGTCTGAACCTTGCTTCCTCAGCCTTACATAAGTCTCCTTTTTCCTCTTAACAAGACATTCAACATCTCTTGTCAACCATGGTTCCCTCACTCGACCATCTCTTCCCTGCCTGACAGGGACATATATATCAAGGACACGTAGTACCTGTTCCTTGAACAAGTTCCACATTTCACTTGTGTCCTTCCCTGACAGCCTATGTTCCCAATTTATGCACTTCAATTCTTGTCTGACAACATTGTATTTACCCTTCCCCCAATTGTAAACCTTGCCCTGTTGCACGTACCTATCCCTCTCCATTACTAAAGTGAAAGTCACAGAATTGTGGTCACTATCTCCAAAATGCTCCCCCACTAACAAATCTATCACTTGGCCTGGTTCATTACCAAGTACTAAATCCAATATTGCCCCTCCTCTGGTCGGACAATCTACATACTGTGTTAGAAAAGCTTCCTGGACACACTGCACAAACACCACCCCATCCAAACTATTTGATCTAAAGAGTTTCCACTCAATATTTGGGAAGTTAAAGTCACCCATGACTACTACCCTATGACTTCTGCACCTTTCCAAAATCTGCTTCCCAATCTGTTCCTCCACATCTCTGCTACTATTGGGGGGCCTATAGAAAACTCCTAACAAGGTGACTGCTCCTTTCCTATTTCTGACTTCAACCCATACCACCTCAGTAGGCTGATACTCCTCGAACTGCCTTTCTGCAGCTGTTATACTATCTCTAATTAACAATGCCATCCCCCCCCACCTCTTTTACCACCCTCCCTAATCTTATTGAAACATCTATAACCAGGGACCTCCAACAACCATTTCTGCCCCTCTTCTATCCAAGTTTCTGTGATGGCCACCACATCGTAGTCCCAAGTACCGATCCATGCCTTAAGTTCACCCACCTTATTCCTGATGCTTCTTGCGTTGAAGTATACACACTTCAACCCATCTCCGTGCCTGCAAGTACTCTCCTTTGTCAGTGTTCCCTTCCCCACTGCCTCATTACACGCTTTGGCGTCCTGAATATCGGCTACCTTAGTTGCTGGACTACAAATCCGGTTCCCATTCCCCTGCCAACTTAGTTTAAACCCTCCCGAAGAGTACTAGAAAACCTCCCTCCCAGGATATTGGTGCCCCTCTGGTTCAGATGCAACCCGTCCTGCTTGTACAGGTCCCACCTTCCCCAGAATGCGCTCCAATTATCCAAATACCTGAAGCCCTCCCTCCTACACCATTCCTGCAGCCACGTGTTCAGCTGCACTCTCTCCCTATTCCTAGCCTCGCTATCACGTGGCACCGGCAACAAACCAGAGATGACAACTATGTCTGTCGTGGCTTTTAACTTCCAGCCTAACTCCCTAAACTCGTTTATTACCTCCACACCCCTTTTCCTACCTATGTCGTTGGTACCAATGCGCACCACGACTTCTGGCTGCTCCCCCTCCCCCTTAAGGATCCTGAAGACACGATCTGAGACATCCCTGGCACCCGGGAGGCAACATACCTTCCGGGTGTCTCACTCGCGACCACAGAATCTCCTATCTATTCCCCTAACCATTGAATCGCCTACAACTATTGCTTTTCTATTCTCCCCCCTTCCCTTCTGAGCCCCAGAGCCAGACTCAGTGCCAGAGACCTGGCCGCTAGGGCCTTCCCTCGGTAGGTCATCCCCTCCCTCCCCAACAGCATCCAAAACTGTATACTTGTTTTGAAGGGGAACGGACACGAGGGATCCCTGCACTGTCTGCCTGTTTTTCTTTTTTCCCCTGACTGTAACCCAGCTATTCTTGTCCTGTACCTTGGGTGTGGTTACCTCCCTGTATCTCTTCTCTATCACCCCCTCTGCCTCCCGGATGATCCAAAGTTCATCCAGCTTCAGCTCCAGTTCCCTAACACGGTCTTTGAGGAGCTGGAGTTGGGTGCACTTCCCGCAGGTATAGTCAGCGGGGACACCGGGGACAACTGGCCTAGCCTCCATCCCCTCTTACCTTACAGAATATAGGTGCCCTGTGGACCAACTGGATCTCCGTCCTCCGACTCTGCTCCCAGTCAGCTGCACTCTCTGTAAACTCCTGGCTCTCTTCTCACTCTTTGCGGAAATGTAGGGAACAAAATGAAAGGAGCACCTTACTCCCTCCTCACCCAACTCCCTCAGTCACCAAACTTGCACTATAGCACTCAAATGCATCAAATTCAGCACTCCCTCAGTCACCAAACTCGCTGTAGCACTCAAATGCACCAAATTCAGCGCTCAGTGCAAAATAAAATATGAGTAATACTGTTATAATGGGGGCCTTCAATCTGCTTATAGTTTAAAAGTGATGTGGTTCAATCCAGAATTAGGATCTTAAATCTAATCAAAGGAAAACATGAAGATATTGGATTGGATTTATTTATTGTCACGTGTACCGAGGTACAGTGAAAAGTATTTTTCTGCGAGCAGCTCAACAGATCATTAAATACATGGGCAGAAAAGAAAATACATAATAGGGCAACACAACATATACAATGTAACTACATAAGCACTGGCATCAGATGAAGCTTACAGGGTGTAGTGTTAATGAGGTCAGTCCATAAGAGGGTCATTTAGGAGTCTGGTGACAATGGGGAAGAAGCTGTTTTTGAGTCTGTCCGTGCGTGTTCTCAGGCTTCTGTATCTCCTGCCCGATGGAAGAAGTTGGAAGAGTGAGTAAGCCGGGTGGGAGGGATCTTTGATTATGCTGCCCGCTTTCCCCAGGCAGCGGGAGGTGTAGATGGAGTCAATGGATGGGAGGCAGGTTTGTGTGATGGACTGGGCGGTGTTCACGACTCTCTGAAGTTTCTTGCGGTCCTGGGCCAAGCAGTTGCCATACCAGACTGTGATGCAGCCCAATAGGATGCTTTCCATGGTGCATCTGTAAAAGTTGGTAAGGGTTCATGTGGACATGCCGAATTTCCTTAGTTTCCTGAGGAAGTATAGGCGCTGTTGTGCTTTCTTGGTGGTAGCGTCGACGTGGGTGGACCAGGACAGATTTTTGGAGATGTGCACCCCTAGTAATTTGAAACTGCTAACCATCTCCACCTTGGCCCTGTTGATGCTGACAGGGGTGTGTACAGTACTTTCCTTCCTGAAGTCAATGACCAGCTCTTTAGTTTTGCTGGCATTGAGGGAGAGATTGTTGTCGCTACACCACTCCACTAGGTTCTCTATCTCCCGCCTGTATTCTGACTCGTCGTTATTCGAGATCCGGCCCACTATGGTCGTATCGTCAGCAAACATGTAGATGGAGTTGGAACCAAGTTTTGCCACGCAGTCATGTGTGTACAGGAAGTAGAGTAGAGGGCTAAGTACGCAGCCTTGCGGGGCCCCGGTGTTGAGGACTATTGTGGAGGAGGCGTTGTTGTTCATTCTTACTGATTGTCGTCTGTTGGTCAGAAAATCGAGGATCCAGTTGCAGTGGGGAGCCAAGTCGTAGGTTTTGGAACTTTGATATGAGCTTGGCTAGGATTATGGTGTTGAAGGCGGAGCTGTAGTCAATAAATAGGAGACTAAGTTCAAAATGGGTGGAAATCGCAGAACGAGCCCTGTGAACTCAAACTTTCCATTTAGACAAGGAAGTAGCAGTGTCCATCGAAGAAGACTCCATTGAATGCCTACAGTGCAGAAGGGGGGCATTCAGTCCGTCAAGTCTGCACTGCCCCTCTAAAAGAGCCCCTCCTAGGGCCACTCCCCTACCCTATCCCCGTAACCCCACCTAACCTGCACATCTTTGGACAATAAGCGGAAATTTAGCGTGGCCAATCCACTTGACCTTCACATCTTTGGACTGTGGGAGGAAACAGGAGCACCTGGAGGAAACCCACGCAGACACAGGATAACGTGCAAACTCCACACAGACTCACCCAAGGCCGGAATTGAACCCGGCTCCCTGGCACTGTGATGCAACTGCTAACCACTGTGCTGTCCAGTATGTCAATTCCTTCATCTAAGTTCTTCCTCTTGATATCATCTTTTGCAAACTTCTGTGTGTATTCTACTGACACTTGTTGTGGTCCATTATCTTGTCTTGCAATGAATCTACAGAACTGCTGGTGACTTAGCCAGAACTAGGATTTTTTTTATTAAAGGTTTTCATAAAATATCAATAACAAAATGAGAAAGAAAAAAAGAACCCAATAGGGTTAAGTACAAAACACAATCTAAAAAAGCAAACCCCCCCCCCCGTACCTAAATAATAAATTAACATTAACACCCCGACTTAAGACAACAGGTGTATACACCCCCTCAGACCCTTCCAGTGTAAATAACATAAACAAAAATAAAGTAACCCCCCCCCCCCCCCCCCCCCCGAGCTGCTGCTGCCATTGACCAATGTCTATCGTTCTGCCAGAAAGTCTAAGAACGGTTGCCACCGCCTAAAGAACCCTTGTACCGACCCTCTCAAGGCGAATTTCACCCTCTCCAATTTAATGAACCCTGCCATATCGCTGATCCAGGATTCCACACTTGGGGCCTCGTATCTTTCCACTGAAGGAGAATCCTTCGCCGGGCTACCAGGGAGGCAAAGGCCAGAATTCCGGCCTCTTTCGCCTCCTGCACTCCCGGCTCCTCTGCCACCCCAAATATTGCGAGCCCCCAGCCCGGTTTGACCCTGGATCCTACCACCCTCGACACCGTCCTCGCTACGCCCTTCCAAAATTCCTCCAGCGCTGGGCATGCCCAGAACATATGGGTGTGATTTGCTGGGCTCCCTGAGCACCTAACACACCTGTCCTCACCCCCAAAGAACCTGCTCATCCTTGTCCCGGTCATGTGTGCCCTGTGCAGCACCTTAAACTGTATGAGGCTGAGCCTCGCGCATGAAGAGGAAGAGTTCACCCTCCCTAGGGCATCTGCCCACATCCCCTCTTCGATCTCCTCTCCAAACTCCTCCTCCCACTTACCTTTCAACTCCACCACCGAGGCCTCCTCCTCCTCCTGCATCACCTGGTAAGTTTCCGAGATCTTCCCCACTCCCACCCACCCCCCCGAGAGCACCCTGTCCTGTACTGTGTGGCAGTAGCCGTGGGAATTCCACCACCTGCCGTCTGGCAAACGCCCTTACCTGTAAGTACCTGAAGGTGTTCCCCGGGGGGAGCCCGTACTTCTACTCCAGCTCACCCAAGCTCACGAACTTCCCGTCCACAAACAGGTCCCCCAACTTTTGTATGCCTGCCCTGTGCCACCCCGAAAACCGTCCACCTGTTCTTCCTGGGGCGAACCGGTGGTTCCCCCGTAATGGGGTCCTCGCCGAGGCCCTAACTTCCCCCCTATGCCGCCTCCACTGCCCCCAGATTTTGAGGGCCGCCACCACCACCGGGCACCACCACAGGGTCACCGTGGTATACCTCCTTGGAGGGAGCGGCAGCGGCGCCATTGCCAGCGCCCCCAGACTCGTACCCACACAGGACGCCGTCTCCAGCCTCTTCCATGCAGCCCCCTCCCCCTCCATCACCCACTTGCGCACCATTGTCGCATTGGCGGCCCAGTAGTACCCACAGAGGTTGGGCAGTGCCCGCCCCCCCCCCCATCTCTACTCCGCTCCAGGAACACCCTTCTCACCCTCGGAGTCCCTCGCGCCCACACAAACCCCATTATACTCCTGTTAACCCGCCTGAAAAAAGCCTTCGGGATAAACACGGGGAGGCACTGGAACAGGAACAAAAACCTTAGGAGCACCGTCATTTTGATTGACTGCACCCTACCCGCCAGGGACAGCGGCAACGCATCCCACCTCTTGAACTCCTCCTCCATTTGCTCCACCAGCCTTGTAAAGTTAAGCCTATGCAGGGCCCCCCAGCTCCTGGCCACCTGGACCCCCAAATATCTGAAACTCCTCTCCGCCCTTTTTAGTGGGAGCTCGCCAATCCCCCTCTCCTGGTCCCCTAGCTGAGCTACGAACAGTCCCCCGAAAAGTCCCCGAATTCCCTCAGCATCCTCATTACCTCTGGCATTCCTCCCACCGGGTCCGCCACATACAGCAGCAGGTCGTCTGCATAAAGCGACACCCTATGCTCCTCCCCACCCCGCACCAACCCCTCCAGTTCCTCGACTCTCTCAGTGCCATCGCCAGGGGTTCAATTGCCAGTGCGAAGAGCAGGGGGGACAGGGGACACCCCTGTCTCGTCCCTCGGTGCAACCGAAAGTACTCGGACCTCCTCCTATTTGTGTCCACACTCGCCATCGGGACCTCGTACAACAGCCTAACCCACCTGACAAACCTCTCCCCAAACCCGAACCTCTTCAGCACCTCCCACAGGTACCCCCACTCTACCCTATCGAAGGCTTTCTCAGCGTCCATCGCCACCACTATCTCCGCCTCCCCCTCCCTCGCCGGCATCATGATAACGTTCAAAAGCCTCCGCACATAGAACTAGGATTTATTCATGTACACGTAGTAAGGTAACGATCAGATACAGACCAAGTTATCATAGAGTTACTTTAGACTCTCCTGGAACTGTCCTTCCGTACGACTGTGCTCATGTACGCCTTACAATCTTTTGCTGGTAGCTAGATGTCACCTGACATATCTGACGCCACCTGCTGGTGGGAGTTCATATTGCTGAGTACATGGTCACCTGCGAGTGGGAGATCACACCGCTGAGTACATGTAATAATATCTATAGGCATATCACAACAACACCTAGTTTGACCTCCGGTACACTGCCAGTCTTATTACCTGATTTGACCGTGAGCTGATATTGTGATCCCAAATACATTCCATCATAACGATGCCCATTTTAACTTCCATAACATTACTCCACCATTGTCTCCACATATCCACATCACTGTTAGCTCCAGGCCCAACAATTTTACTCGCTCCATTTTAGCTCATCAACAATTCTATTGCCTATGGCATATCCCACTCAACAACCATCTTTTGGGGCATTTTGCTATCCAAAATAAATACAAGACACTTCATATTGTTACTCCTGTCCTTGCTGACCAGCATAGACTTCCGATTGCTCCCAATGCCTCAAATTGAAAATTCTAATCCTCCTATTTTAAATATCATGACCTTTCTCTTGATCTCTGTAACCGCATGCAGCCTATAACAACCTTTCTTTACATCTCCGCTGTTCCCCATTCCTCTGACTTTGAACATAGACATGTTTGTGGAATGGGCAGATAGGTGAGAGATGAAGTTCAATGCAGAAAAGTGTGAGGTGTTGCATTTTGGTAGGAAGAACATGCAGAGATAATCTAAAATACAGAGTAAAATTCATAAAGGGATGCAGGAGCAGAGGGACCTGGCTGTATATGTGCAGAGATCATTAGAACAAAGAATAATACAGCGCAGGAACAGGCCCTTTAGCACCCCCCGCCCCCCCAAGCCTGCGCCAACCATGGTACCTGCCAAAACCAAAACAGTCTGCACTTACGGAGTCCGTGGCTGGGATTTTCCGAAATCCCGGCAAGTGTTTACACTTGGTGGATGTACGCCTTCTGGCCCAGCAATTCACTGCTGTTCAGGGAGCTAGCAGGACGCCGGAGAGCTGCGTGCTGCTCCGACGGCGAAAGACGACCCTGCACAGCCGGTGCGGGTCCACGCCTGCGCATGCGCGTGGTTGCTGACTCCGCACTGGCACGGGGCAACATGTCAGGGTCTTTACTGCAGGCCGCACGGAATGAGGTAGGCCCCCATCCAGATCGCGCCCGCTGATCGGATGCCCCCTCCAGATCGCGCCCGCCCGTCGATCGGATGCCCTCGATCGTGGGTCTGGACCCCGTGGAGGCCACCCCCAAAGTCAGATCCCTCTGCCCACCCCCGCCAAGGATGTCCACAGCGGCTGCGGGTCCAGGTTAGAACCACGCTGGCAGAACTCGCTGGGAGTTTGGGCCGTTGCCCTCGGAGAATCGGCGCGGGGGCCTATTTCAGCGGCCCCCGACCGACACTGCGTCAAACCGCGTGGGCGCTATTGCTGCCGATTCTCCGGTCGCCGGAGAATCTGCGGCCCGGTGTCGGAGCGGTGTGGCGGGAACTTCCCACGCCCCCGCCGATTCTCCAACCCAGCGCGGGCTCGGAGAATTCCGCCCCTTATCCTTCCATTCCCACCCTTTTCATATATTTGTCGAGATGTCCCTTAAATGCCACTATTGTGCCTGCTCCTACCCCTCCCCAGGCAGCGCGTTCCATATATATATACCACCCTCTGTGTAAATACCTTGCCTCGCACATCTGTTCTAAACTTTTCCCCACGCGCTTTAAACCTATGACCCTAGTAGTTGACTCTCCTACCCTAGGTAAGAGCATCTGACTATTAAAGGTGTCAGAACCGGTGGAGAGAGCAGTTAATAAAGCATATAGTGTCCTGGGCCTTGTTTGTAGGGACATGGCATCCAAGGAGGCTATGCTCAACACTGGTTAGACCTCTGCTGGAATATTGTGTACAGTTCTGGGCACTACGCTATAGGAAGGATCTGAACACATGAGAATAGATTGGAGAGGTTAGCACTGTTGTCCTTGGCGAAAGACGGCCAAGAGAGATTTGATAGATCATTATGGGCTGCACGTAAAAGAATCAAGACCAGGGTACAGATTTAAAGTGGTTCGGATCAGGAATGCTCTGCCTGGAAGTGTGGTGGAGGTGGATTCAATCGCGGCTTTCAAGGGCATTAGACGATTACTTGAATAGAAACAATAAGAAGGGGTACGGAGAAAAAGCAAGGGAATGGCATTAAACCATGGTGCTCATTTGGAGAGCTGGTGCAGAAATGATGTGCCAAATGGTCACCTTCTGCACCATAACAATTCTGTTCGTACACATCCCTCGCTTTGCATCTCTATTGAAGGTACTCCATACTTATTTGAATTCCCTCTCTAAACTCACTGCCTCTCCTCCACTCTCCTTAAAACCCTTTGACCAAACCTTTGGTCATCGCTCCTCCTGACCTCTATTTTGGGATCAACTTCAAGCAAAACGTGGACCCATTCTTACACTTCCCCAGACTTTCTATGGTCATTTGCCCTGGAATTTGGAGTAATTAAAATTGCAATTCCGTACAGCAAATCTGTATGCAAAGGGCATGCAACTATGTCTGTGTATCTCTTTAACCAATCCGAATTCTTGATTAGAAGGCCTGCACAGAATGTCCCAGGCCTTGGCCATTCTGATCCATGGCCAAAATCCTTGCCCCCAACGCCTCCACCAGTGCGGTGTTGGCCTGGGTGGCACGCATGGTTGGCACCACCACCTCCCCTGCACTCAGTTGGACTCCTCCACCTACAGATGCTGGATGCTCGCCGACAACTCCTGATGTAGTCCCTGGCTCTGTGACTGCATCTCCACGATCGATGGGACTGTGTGTTCCAGAAATCCGTCTGGATGGCAGCTAATCCCTGGGTCGGCCCGCCCTCCGACCGTCCAACACTTTGGGAGTTCCTACCTCCGCCTGATGTACTGGAGCATTTGTGTGGTGCGCACCAGATAGAGTCCCTGGAGCCTCTTCACTAAAGTGCCCAACCAAAGTGAGTGTCTCTGGGATGGTGGAGGGTGTTGGAGACAGCTGTGCCGGGAAATCCGAGTCATCCTCGGACTCGAGCTTCGGGGTGTCCTGGGTCTCTGGTATACGAGTCACCTCCAGGTCGGTGTCCTCGTCGCTGCTTGGTAACCAGAGGCCTGGCTGGGGATGAGGGACACCAGGAGGACCTGCTCCATCTCCAGCATATCCTGCAAGACACATGATTAGACTGCTGTGGTGTGTGTGGTTGGGTGGGTGGGGGGGGGGGGGGGGGGGGGGGGGGGGTGTAGTGTAGTGAGGGTGGTGTCGTGCATGGTGGGAAATTCGCCAGCAAGCTCCCTGACAAACCTGCCATGAATGAACTTAGACATGTTTTGGGAGAATCGTGCCCTTAGTCCCATGTGTTTCAGTGCTGACTCTGGTTGGGATACCAATATAGCAAAGTAGGAGTAGGGCAACCCAAGCAATAAGTGCAAGTTATTGTTACCAATGGTCACAAATAGCATATAAATTAGGAGGGTAGATTCAATATTTCCTTCCAATATGTTGATAGATTATAAAATAATAGAGCCAACTTGTATATGCAGGTCATCAATGTAATCATAGGGTGAATAGATAGCAAATTGAATCTAGTAAATATTTGGTTTCAAAAAACTATTCATGAGTAACTCCTTGGGGACATCAGCTAGTATCTGAATAAATCTATTTATGGATCTCTTGAACTTGAACTGAATTGATTGTTATACATCGAAAGTTCTCACTTTTATTAACATGTAAATTTATCAGCTTGATGTCAGGAGATTCAAAAGGATGCTCAGCTTTTCCAGAAAATATGACGCATAAATCTAATCGACAAGCCAAATTTCTTTGCTGTTGAGTAGCTAGATTAAAATACACAAGTACATAATTTGTTTTCTCCCTTTCCACTCCCTCACTTCAAAAACAAATGTTTTTTTCCACCACAACAAACAACAGAAAATACTGGACAATCTCAGCAGGTCTGACAGCATCTGTGCCGAGAAAAGGGAGTTCATGTTTCAAGTCTGGATGACTTTTTGTCAAATGCTTTTTCCCTTTTTTTCAGCTTTATCTAACTTGGTCTCAAGGATTACAACTAAAGTGATTAGAAAGTGTTCTTTACATCCTAATGAGGTTTATTTAATAGTTAACACTGCAATCTGTATGTCTTGTAGATTCAGGACGCCCATAATAAGACGAACAGTCTTAGACAGCACACCAAGGACACCTACCCCTTTTAAAAATGCACTTGCTGCCCAAGAAAAGAAATATGGGCCTCTAAGAATGGTGGTAAGTGCAGTTTTGTAGATGTGTTGGCTTAGTTTTGTTTAACATGTATTTGTCTGTCTTGAATTCTTTCACTTTATGAAGTGTCCCTATGTAAATAGCTGAGTATTAGTATACATTTGACTTTCCAATGATGCTTACCATCTTCCAATGGAAGACTACACAAACCTGATAAACCCAGAAACCACGTCGAGATATGGCAGCATAAAAATACTTCATACAAAATAAATTTGGAAAATAATTCTATGCTATAAATTAAAGGCGGGTGTTGCTCTGCATGCCCAATTACGTTGATGGTATACCCAGGTTAGTGGCCACCATTATTATAAGGGGACAATATGCAGAAGGGCGCATGTGCGATTGCTATCTTTGTCAGAGGTATGCAGAGTGCATGCGTGGCTGCCATCTTTAAAGGGGGCAATGTGCAGCATGGCTCATTTGCAGTCAACACTGTTCCTGGCAGCAGGAGAGAATGTTGTGAATTTCTATTTTGGACTAACAGTGGCGGGGCTTTGGAAATCCATTTTACAGGGGCTTAGAAGGGAAGGATTTGCACACGGGAAAGTAACCTCTTTTCCTTGTCGGATATTTTGCTGCAGTCTATCTCACTATCCCAATAGGATAAGTGGATTGTAGGTTAGAATCATAGAGTTTTTAGAGCGCGAAAAGAGGCCCTTCAGCCCATCGTGTCTGCATTGGCCATCAAGCATTTATCTATTCTAAAGCCATTTTGCAATACTTGTCCCATAGCCTTGTATCCAACGGCATTTCAAGTGCTCATCTAAATACCTTCCTAAATGTTGTGAGGGTTCCCATCCCTACCAATCTTTTCAGGCAGTGAGTTCCAGATTCCAACCACCCACCACCTTAGCATACATCTATGCCTCCTGGTTATTGACCCTTCACTAAGGAAAAATATTACTTCCTATACCCTATCTATGCCCTCATAATTTTCTGCATCTCAATTGGGTCCCCCCTCAGCCTTACTGCTCCAAGGAAAACAACCCCCAGTTTATCCAGTCTCTCTGGATAGCTGAAACGCTCCAACCCAGGCAACATCTTGGTGAATCTCCTCTGCACCCTTTAGAGCAATCACTTCCTATAGTGTGACAACCAGAACTGCACACAGTACTCCAGCTGACTCCCCAAAGGTTGTCAACATTCGACAAGGCACAAGTCAGGAGTGTGATGAAATATTCTCCATTTGCCTGGATGAGTGCAGCTCTAACAACACTCCAGATGCTCGACACCATCCAGGACAAAGCAGCCCGCTTGATTGGAACAGTCCGCTTAATTGGAACCCCTTACACAAACATTCACTCCCTCAAACACCAACAAACAGTGTGTCCCATGTATAAAGTGCACTGCAGGAACTCACCAACGCTCCTTCAACAGTACCTACCAAACCCACGACCACTACCATCTAGAAGGAGAAGGGAAGCAGATACAAGGGCGGCACAGTGGCTAGCTTTGCTGCCTCACAGCTCCAGGATACCGGGTTCAATTCCAGCCTCGGGTGACTGTGTGGAGTTTGCAAATTCTCACCATGTCTGCGTGAGTTTCCTCCGGGTGCTCAGATTTCCCCCCATAGTCCAAAGATGTGCAAGTTAGGTGGATTGGCCATGATAAATTTCCCCTTAGTGTCAAAAAGGTTAGGTGGGGTTACGGGTGGAGATGTGGGCTTAAGTAAGGTGCTCTTTCCAACGGCCGGTGCAGACTCAATGGGCCGAATGGCCTCCTTCTGTACTGTAGGAATTCTGTGACTTCTCGCATGAGAACACCATCACCTGGAAGTTGCCCTCCAAGTCACTCTTTTCCTGACTTTGAAATATATTGATGTTCCTTCACTGACACTGGGTCAAAATCCTGGAACCCCCTCCTAACAGCACGTGGGTGTACTGTTGCTCTTTTATCTTTTTTAATAAAAACCACAAGACGCATGTATGTTCCTTGTATTGGACAAATGACCATACAACCAGTATATTAGTTGAATTATTGTTTATTATTAAACACAGGCTTGGTTCTGTGCATAATAATCTACATGCGGCTACACTTTAAACTATACCTAATGGCTTAAAAGACTTTTACTTAACTTACAAGTGACCAGCTCTGTGCAGGTTTGACAAGGCCTTTGTCTAAATCCCCACGTGTGGCGGCTGGAAGTCGTCCGGTGTGTCTAGGCTGCGGCTCGTCCTTCAGGTAGCAATTGTGGGTCCTTGAACGTGGCTGGCCGAGGTGCTGCAGTTAGTAGGGGCAGAGGCCGGTCCCAAAAGAGAAAGAATGTTGGTCGCGCAGTTCTTCTTATCCTCCGATCTTTCGCGCTCTTTTGGGCAGTCCCAACTCGGGATCCAGTGGATCGATAGGATTCCGATCACCGAAATCGATTCTAGCCAATTAGGGGCAGGCACCTTGATAGCTGGGCAGGTCCTGGTTGTTATTGTCCAAGGCACGTAGGCACTCCCAAATAAGGTAAATAGGCACCCCCGAGTCTGTTACTGCTGCTATGTTTCAATCTGTGTCCCATTGTCCTGGGAAATCGGTGATTGACCTTTAGCAGGTGAAAGTATCTGTAGGTCTGGTTTCCTTTGCACAATACACGGGTTGTGTATCGTCTATGTCCCAACCTGACCACAATTCCCATTATCCTTTGCGGACGGCCATTTTAGATGGCCACAGTACCTACACCACAGGGACTGCTGCAGTTCAAAAAGGTAGCTCACCACCTTCCAAGGGTAATTAGGAGTGGGCAATAAATGCTGGCCTAGCCTGCGACACCTACATCCTGTAAATGAATTAAAGAAAATAAGTTGTATTATATAATACTTTTGACGTAATAAGGCATTCCGAGGCACTTCACAGGAGCATTATCAAGCCAAATTATAAACCGAGCCACATGAGGGGAATATTAGGCCAGATGGATAAAAGCTTGGCCAGAGAGGTAGGTGGAGGTCTTGTGGTGCAGTGGGTTACGTCCCTGCTTCTGAGCCAGAAGCTCTGGGTTCAAGTTCCACTTCAGGACCTGATTGCTAAGGAAGGTGCATTCATAACGCGGCCAATAGGTTGTGTATCAACCTTCAAAACCGTAACATCTGCTATTGGTGGAAAGAGTGGGAGAGACTTCTAGACAACCATGCTTGATGTGGAGTAGTCCCCCTCCAGCTGCAAGCCCCTGGTGAGGGGGTAGGAACCTGTTCCAGAAAAAAACTTCCCTATGGGAACAGATGAAAGTCTACCTTGTGGGAAAAGAAAGAACAGCAAATAATGAGGTAGGTTTTAAGGACTGTCTTAAAGGAAAAAAGAGAAGTGAAAATGTTTCGGGAGAGAATTCAGAAGCTGGGGCCCAAGGCAGCTACAGCCACCAATGGTGGAGCAATAAAACTGAGGATGCTCAAGATGTCAAAATTAAATGAATGTCGGTATCGTGCCAAGCTGTGGGGTCAGAATAAATTTGTAGTAGGGAGAGGTAAGGCCACAAAGGAATTTGAAAACAGGGTGGCAATTTTAAAATGGAGAACTAATGAGAAATTTCCACTATAGTAAGTTCTGACTTTTTGATAATGGAATTCTGTCCTTTTCTATATTCTTTTCCGACCTCTGCCTCCCCTCCCCACTGACACCTCCAATGCTGCCAAAGTTAGGAGGAGAAAGTCTCAAAAGTCTAGAAAACCTCTGCTAATAACTAGGCTAGGAGCAGGCTTGGGGGAGACGCCACTCATCCCATGGGGACGGCGCACTTTGCTGCTAAATTATTGATGGAGCCACTTGATCAGCAGGCCAGTTCAAAGGGGAGCGGTGGAACCAGTCTCAACGAGGTTTGGTGGAGAGGAGGAGCAGTGGATCTTGGTGGGTTTCAGCAGGGTGGCACTGGGCAATTTGTGGCTGCTTATTGAGAATTTGGGGTTGAAGGGATTTGGGTTGCTGAGAGATACTGGATGTTCTGATTGGTGACAAGAGATGATTTTGAAGGACAAGGGGCCTTCGCCAACTCTGTGGCAATTTCACTCCTTAGATTGTTTTAAGGACTTTCAGGCTTGAGGCACGATCAATTGAACAAAGACTAGAGTTGGATACAACTGAGGCTTTATTGCTCTAAGATGTGTGGCTTACCACAGCAGCTGGCGAAATGGCTGCTGAATGGAGGACACGCATATTTATACTCCACCTACTGGGCGGAGCCAGCAAGCAGGGACTACCGGCAAACCTGTAGTACAGGTCCTATCTTACATCACCTAATATAGGTGCAACAGTGGTTTACCACAAGGCTTTGTCAGGTTATTTCTGGTTTCACTGGTGAATTCTGGTTCTTGATCTTCAGCTCCACTTTCTGGTTCAGAGCAGGGTTGGGTTTCATTTTTTTTTCCATATGTAAGACCTTGGCTCTCCTGTGACAACAGCAGGATTCCAGGCTCCTTTTTGCTGAATCCTCTCTGACTCTCCCATGTTCAATTTAGAGGTTGAGCGTCTTGATCAGAGTACTGTTCCTGCTTCTGCTGTAATTGGTTGAGCCAGGCTGGCACACTGCAGCTCATTGACTGTGGAAGTACAGTTGGGCTGCAGTTGGAAGCTTAGTTCCTAGTCTTTTTCCCACTTTCTTCAACAAGTGTTTTAAGGCCTACGTGGTATTTTCCACCATCCGTTGGATTGTGGATATTTGGGACTTTACGTAGTGTGGCAAAACTCGTAATCCTGTGCATATTTGTGACACTTTGTGCCTGGGAATTGTGGACTGTTATCTGGGGCATCATTCTCCGACCCCCCAGAGGGTCGGAGAATGGCCGTTGGCCGCCGTGAATCCCGCCCCCGCCGGTTGCCGAAGTCTCCGAAGGGAGAAAAGTCGGCGGGGCGTTAATGTCGCCGCTGCCGTCGGAGAATGGCACGGGTCTGCGCAAGGCAGCCGATTTTCGGCCTGCCGATATTCTCCCTTCCGGATGGGCCGAAGTCCCGTCGACGTGACGACCGTTCCGTCGATGTAAATTAAACCTCCTTTTCATTGGCGTGACCCTGTGCTCCAGGCTCACGCCGACCAGCGTGGAGGTGAGTGACGGCCTGGGGGGTTGGCTCTGGGCAGGCGATGGCGTGGCCGCAGTCTGAATGCGTGAGGAGAGGTGTGTCTCGGGTTGTGTGTGGGTGTGTGGCGGGGGGGGGGGGGGGTTAGAGTAGGCTGGGCTCCGAGGGAGTGCCGGGAGGGGGTCTGTGCCGGGGTGGAGGTTGGGGGGGGGGGTGTCCGTGCCGGGGAGGGGGGGGGGGTGTCCGTGCCGGGTTGGGGGGGGGTCCGTGGAGGTTGGGGGGGGGGGGGGTCCGTGCCGGGGTGGAGGTTGGGGGGGGGGGGGGGGTCCGTGCCGGGGTGGAGGTTGGGGGGTGGTCCGTGCCGGGGTGGAGGTTGGGGGGGGGGGGTCCGTGCGGGGTGGAGGTTGGGGGGGGGGGGGGGGGGGTCCGTGCCGGGGAGGAGGATGGGGGGTCCGTGCCGGGGTGGAGGTTGGGGGGGGGGGGTCCGTGCCGGGGAGGGGGATGGGGGGTCCGTGCCGGGGTGGAGGTTGGGGGGGGGGGGTCCGTGCCGGGGTGGAGGGTTGGGGGGGGGGATGGGGGGGGTCCGTGCCGGGGTGGAGGTTGGGGGGGGTGGTCCGTGCCAGGGAGGGGGATGGGGGGGTCCGTGCCGGGGTGGAGGTTGAGGGGGATGGGGGGTCCGTGCCGGGGTGGAGGTTGGGGGGGGGGGGGGGGGGGGGTCCGTGCTGGGGAGGGGGATGGGGGGTCCGTGCTGGGGTGGAGGTTGGGGGGGTGGTCCGTGCCGGGGAGGGGGGATGCGAGGGCAAGTGAGTTGGTCCACCTGGCCAGGTGCCAGCCTCCAACAGTTGGACCCATGCGGTCCATGCCACCTGGCTGGGGGGGAGGAGGGGATATGGGCAATGATGACATGTCGTCGTTCCCCTCCCCCCACCAGGCCGTCATGTTTTCAGATCATCCAGCGATGTTGGCCGCCGTGGCGGCAGCCGCTCATGTGTATGTTGCCCTGGATGAGGAGGAGGAGGAGTGTGCCAGAGAGGCGGCGCAGGCTGCCGCAGAGGGGCAGGCGGCAGCCGCCCAGGCTGGAGGGACACCTGACCGACAGGACGAGGAGGGGGAGGAGGACGTCGCGGCCCCACGGCAACGGAGGCACCCGAGGGCGCGCCCCGTGTGTACCGGCCCCGGCAGTCATACCAGGACCTCACGGACCGGGAATGCAGGAGGAGACTCCGGATGAGCCGGGAAACCGTGGCACACATCTGCCACCTGCTGGCACACCTGTCACCGCGTGGCACTGGTGGGGGACACCCTCTCCCCGTGTCCGTCAAGGTTACGGTGGCCCTGAACTTGTATGCAACGGGGTCATTCCAGGCACCGAGTGGGGACCTGTCCGGCATATCGCAGACATCGGTGTACCGGTGCATCCGGGCAGTGACAGATGCCCTATATGCCATGGCGCACCGCTACATCCGCTTCCCGTGGACCGGGCCAGCCAAGATGCCCGGGCCGTGGGCTTCTCTGCCGTGGCCGGGTTCCCCATGGTCCAGGGCGCGATCGATGGGATGCATGCCGCCGTGCGGCCACCTGCAGATAACAGGGCCGTGTTCACCAATAGGAAGGGGACCCTATTCGATGAATGTACAGGTGGTCTGCGACCACCGCATGATGATCCTGCACGTCTGCGCCCGTCACCCAGGCAGTGTACAAGACTCATACGTGTTGTCGCGGTCATCCATCGCCGGCATGTAGGAGGAACGCCATCCCGGCTGAGCGGCTGGTTGCTGGGCGACAGGGGCTACCCATTGCGATCGTGGCTGATGACGCCTATACGGAGGCCACGCAATGAGGCGGAGAACCGCTACAATGATGCCCATGGAGCGACAAGGGGAGTGATAGAGAGGTGCTTTGGCGTGCTGAAGATGCGTTTCAGGTGCCTGGACCTCTCTGGGGGCGCCCCTCCAGTATCGGTCAGATAGGGTCGGCCGCATCATTGTGGTGTGCTGCGTCCTGCACAACATAGCCCAGCAGAGGGGCGATGTGCCGCAGGCAGAGGAGGGCGGAGTGGAGGAGCAGCAGGAAGAGGCGCAGTCCTCCCCAGATGAGCGGGATGGGGGTAATGGTCAGGGCAGACGGGGTAGACACAGGCGGGTGGCTGTCCACCGTTACCGGCTGGCCCAGCGGGCACGGGACAGACTGATAGACGCCCGCTTCACTGACTAGATGGGCGTGGGAATCGGGTAGTATGGCCACAGACCGCACACCATGGCAACAGCCGACCACCCAAACCACCCACCCAGCACCCTCCCCAACCCCACCCACCCCCACCCGCATGCACACCACCCCCCCACCCCCCCCCCCCCCCCCCCATTGCCGATCCACCTGCGGCACAACGGGCCGGGCTCACACAGTTGCCGGTGAACGCGTGTCTACTGCAGGCCATGGAGGATGATGACAACCCGCCCCTGCGGTGAGCTCCTGGCTCTACATCGTTGGACTATGTCTGACCCATGGCCACAGTACCACCATCCACCCGGACCATCCCTGCATGCGGCTGTGACACTGCAGCGCACGGTTCCGTCCTCTGCCCGGGGGATGTTGATGGCTGCCCAGGGGGGAAGGGGGCAGACTCACCTGGGGCTGAGGTAAGACCACCCCTCACACACACACTTGCGCTCAACGTACATGACACCCCTGCACACTTTGGACAGAGCACAAAGGCAGCTTCTGTAGGTGTAACATTGACTTTAATAACCAAAGGAGTTCATGCACGTGCCCTAGCCCCTAAAACTCATCTGTGCCCTGCAACCGTGCCAACTTACTCAGTGTCTAATTGTTTGGCCTTACGGGCCCTTTGACTATGTCTACGTGGTTCCCCAGACGGTACAGCAGAACTGGAGGTGGACTCCTGTGATTCCTGCCCCTCTGACACTGGATCCCTTTGGCGGCCGTTTCCTGGGGCGTCCTGGCCTAGATGGGCCAGGCTGCGGCCCGGGCGACTGGGATGGCGAGCTGCCAGCCTGTCCTGCCCGTTGCCCACCCGATGCACCTGGGACGGAAGGGGGGGGTGTCCGAGGTGTCGCGGTGTACCGGGACCTCCCCTACAGGGGGAGCCGGGACGGACCACACCACCTCCTCCTCCCTCGGGGTGCCCGATGGTCCCCAGGCCTCTACATGGGTGGGGGATGCGAACGTACTGGCCATCCAACGCTCCCCCGACATCTGGCGCTGCCAGTCCTGCAGGCCCGTGCTGGTATCGACAGGGGTTTGCAGCCATGGAGCCCAGGGGGTTGGCAAACCCTGTCTGTGACAGTGCGACGCCGGCTCGCACATGGCCACTGGCGTCGATGCCCTCAGCGATGGCCTGCAGAGACTGGGCCATGGCCTGCAGAGACTGGGCCATGGCCTGCAGAGACTGGGCCATGGCCTGCAGAGACTGGGGCCATGGCCTGCAGAGACTGGGCCATGGCCTGCAGAGACTGGGCCATGGCCTGCAGAGACTGGGCCATGGCCTGCAGAGACTGGGCCATGGCCTGCTGAGACTGGGCCATGGCCTGCAGAGACTGGGCCATGGCCTGCAGAGACTGGGCCATGGCCTGCAGAGACTGGGCCATGGCCTGCAGAGACTGGGCCATGGCCTGCTGAGACTGGGCTATGGCGTTGAGCGCCTCTGCCATCTGGCGCTGGCACTGGCTCATGGCCTCCTGTGAGAGGGCAGCCATTTCCTGGCCACCGACGCCACCTGCACGGAAAGCCCCAGGCCTCGCAAACCGTTCCCCATGTCTGACACCGTCGCACCCATTGCCTCCACCGCGGACGCCACCCGTGCGGTGTCGGCCTGGGTGGCACGCATGACCGGCACCACTCCCAGCTCCTGGACGCGGGTGGACTCCTCCACCTGCGACTGCAGCCGCCGCAAGTCGCCCGTCACCCTCTTCGCTCGTCTCCGGGTCGGTGGTTGCATCGGATCTATGTGTGGGTGTGGTAACTGCAGGAACCCGGGATCCATCTGGGCGGCAGATGTTCGCTTGTGCTGGGCTGCCCTCCGACCGCCCGGCCCCTCTGCTGCTCCTACCTCCACCTGCTGTACCGGGACGGCTGTGTTGTGCGCACCAGTGAGTGTACCAGGCGCCTCATCACTAAAGTGCCCAACCGTGGTGAGTGTTTCTGCGATGGTGGATGGTGGAGGGTGTTGGTGACAGCAGTGGCGTTGTGTCGTGCTCTTCGTCCCACTCTGAGTCCATGGCACTTTGGGGTGGGGGTTCGTCTCCACCCATCCACTCGGAGTCACTGTCCGGTATTTCGTCTTCCTGGGCAGGGGTGTCCCGGGCAGGGGTGTCCCGGGCAGGGGTGCCCCGGGCAGGGGTGTCCCGGGCAGTGCTGCCCCGGCTCGGATGTGACAGGGGCCTGTGGCTGCCCCCCTCGTCGCTGGGTGGTCGCTCTCGCACGTGACGGGGGCGTCGTCTCCCTGTTGCTCCAGGTCTCTCCGTCTCCCGTGGTGTGCGAGGGACATCCTGCGGGCGTCGCATGCTGGAGGGTGCGGGTCTCTCCGTCACCCGTGGCCTCCGAGGGGCATCCTGCGGGCGTCGCATGCTGGAGGGTCCGGGTCTCTCCGTCTCCCGTGGCCTCCGAGGGGCATCCTGCGGGCGTCGCATGCTGGAGGGTCCGGGTCTCTCTGTCTCCCGTGGCCTCCGAGGGGCATCCTGCGGGCGGTCTGCATCTGCGGGGATGGGTGCCTGGACGTTTGGTCCTGCGATACACAATGAAGCATGCATGGTTAGACATCAGGCAGTGATCAGGTGATATGGGGGAGGGGGATATAGGGGAGGGGGGATATGGGGACGGGCTGTCGGTGGCTCACTTGCTAGTACGCCCCCGACCTCTGCATCAGCAACCTCTCGGTCCTCCGGTCCGCCAGCCAGTTCCAGGGCCCTTTCCTCGTGTTCGGTCAGTGGCCTCTCATCAGCGGGGCCTCCTCCAGTCCTCACATGCTCCCTATTGTTGTGTGCGCGCTTATCCTGTGGGGGGAGGGGGGGGGGGGTGGCAGGGGTAAAAGGCAACACTGTTAGGCAGGTATATGAATGCACGCCATCGGTTGCGCGTGCATTGCAGAGGTTAAGGTTAGGGCTGTATTCACTTGGGGATAGGGGGGGGGGAGGGGGGGATATGGGGGAGGGGGGGGATATGGGGGAGGGGGGGATATGGGGGAGGGGGGGATATGGGGGAGGGGGGATATGGGGGATGGGGGGGGGAAATGGGGGAGGGGGGGGAAAGGGGGGGGAAATGGGGGAGGGGGGGGAAATGGGGGGGGGGGGGAATATGGGGGAGGGGGGGATATGGGGGAGGGGGGATATGGGGAGGCTCACCCTGCCTGCTCTGACGAGGTCGTTCACCTTCTTGTGGCACTGGGTGCCTGTCCGTGGTGTCAGGGCCACAGCGGTGACGGCCTCTGCCACTTCCCTCCACAGACGCCGGCTGTGGTGTGGGGCAACTCTGCGGCCGTGCCCGGGATACAGGGCGTCCCTCCTCTGCTCCACCGCGTCCAGGAGCGCCTCCACGTCCTGTGACTCAAACCTCGGGGCTGAGCGGCGGCCAGCCATCCAGTCGGGTGTTGCGGTCGGGTGTTCCGGTCGGGTGGTGGGAGCAGCGCAGCCTTATGAGCCGTCACGCCGTGCGGTGCGTATGACGCTGCACGGCGTGAACCACTGCGCAAGCGCGGATCCCGTTACGTCGCTGCTAGCCCATTTCGGGCCGGAGACTATCGACCATTTTTCTGATGTGACGCAATTCGGATTTGCGCCGTTTTTTGCGCCGATCGGCGGACTTTCCGCCGATAACGGAGAATTTCGCCCCTGAGGTGAGCACTTCAGATATGCAGTGCGGAGCAAAAATTGATTTCAAATAATTTATTACAGTAATGCTCTTCCTATCATTTCTCAGCAGCACAGTCTCAAATAAAACATTTGAGTAATAATCTATGGCTAGTGGGTACCCACTGTTGTCAAATATGAATAAGTCCACTCCAATTTTATTTCCTTCTGGAACACTGGTTGAAACGATGATGTGATTTACTGTACGTTTGGTACACAGCGCACATTCACTATTTCCTCGGTTATGCTCCAGTTCCAGGCCAATACATTACATCTCAAGCTCTTAGTATGTTTCTATGCTGAGGTGACTTTCATGTATGTGTTGCAGCATTTCTTTCCTCCGTGTTGCAGGAATTATTATCTTTTCTCCCTTGAAAAGCTGTATTGTATATATGGTTTGTTGTCTCGGCGATGTGAAGTTCCTCACCAAAGTTCCAGTACTCTTGTACAACATGAGCTCTGTTCTGATGTTTGGGCCAGCCTGTGTGCAAGGGTGGCGTCATTTTTGTTTGCTTCCCTGATATCCTCCATTTTGGTTACAATCGCATGTTAAGTTTTTCGTCAGCATGTGAACCTATGCTTCCATTTTTTTGGCCTCCTCGTCTGTGATTAGTAGGTGTGCACATGACTCGTTGCCTGTAATGTACATTTCTTTGCCCTCTTTGTATTTAACTCTAACCTGGTACTTTTGCAGACACAGTGGTAATCTTTGGTTTCTTAATGGCGCAATTGTTCAGGGGCTTTTTATGTATAGCTTCCAGAGGCTTATGATCAGACTCTCCCTCCATATCTGACATAGACAAACTTGTGGAAGTGTTCTAGACCAAACACCATTGTTGTCATTTCTTTCTCTTATTTGGGCATAACGCTGCTGTGTTTCAGTCATTGCCTTTGAATCATAAACCACTGATGCCTCATTTTGCAAGAGGCAGCTCCCAAGCTGGTCTTTGAACCGGCTATTGATATATTGACTGGCTGACTGACATTGTGATACTTTAACACTGGTAACTGGGTCGCTGTTCTCTTTAGACTGCTCAAAGCGTCTTCACTACTTTATTCCCAGTGCCATTCCACATCATTTTATAGAAGCTCTCTTGAGAGGTGCTGTCAAGCCTGACATTTTTGGAATGAATTTCCCAAGGTAGGTCACCTTTCACAAAAACCTCTTGCATTCTGGAGGTGGCACGTTCATAACTTCTTCAAATATACTCTGGTCCAGATTCAGTCCCTCACTTGTTAGCACATGACCCAAGTATTTGATTTCATGAAGATCTACTTTGTATTTTTCCTTCTTCAATTTGAAGCTCCTTTCTCTAGCTCTTGCCAGCACCTGCCTCAGTCTGTGGTCGTGTTCTTCTTGTGTGGCTCCCCAGACCAGCACATCGTCAATATAGGTTTCCACACTCTAAAACCCTTCAAACAGCTGTTTCACTGTTCTTTGGAAAATCTCCAGAGATGAATTAATACCAAACGGTTAGCCTAAAAATCTGTAGTGCCCATATGGTGTGTTGAAGGGACAAAGATAGGAGCTGTGTTCATCCAGCTTGACCTGCAAAAGCCTGAACTCTCATCCAAGACTGAATAGTATTTGCCATCAGCTAACTTGCATGTGATCTCTTCTACTGTGGGCAACAGAAAATGCACTCTACTGAAAACAGAAAATGCTGGATAAACTCAGCAGGTCTGGCAGCATCTTTGGAGAGAAACAGTGTTAATGTTTCAGATCTAAATGATCCTTCTACAAAAGGACGCTCTGTACTACCCAGTTTACATCTCTGGGATCCAAACTGACTTTCAGATTCCCTGAGACCTAATTTTTCTACAGTTAGGATTGGACTAACCCACTTTGTCAATTCTTCAATTTTCTTGATGTGAAGTTTCTCCATTCTGTCCAATTCTGCTTTCAGACAGTCTCTCAATATTGCTGGTAATTTCCTGGGCGGGTGTATTTTGGATGTCACCATTTTCGTCAATCTTGATTGTGTGTCCTCTTTTTAGGCAACCAATCCACTGGAACATATCTTGTACTCACTCAGAGTATCATCAGTGGTGACAGTTAATAATCGCCATGAATGGAAGTGCTTCAGACTGTCTGTTGTTCACTTTTAGTGTGCATTTGTCTTCTACAGCAGTTTCTTTACCTGTATAAGGAGACAGCTTCACTTTTTTAGTTCGCTGTTTTCCTTTGCATAACGAATGATGCAGGCTTACGGCAATGACAATCGCTTGTGCACCTGTTTTAAGCTTGAAATTCACCATCACGGGCAATTTTAAACCATTTATTTTTGGAAATTGTTGTCACTCATCTGCAATCGTGTGCACTTTCTTTGATTTACACATCTTGGCAAAAGGATTTAGTTTATCAGTTTTTACACTGCTATCTGTAGGCTAGACAATTGTAAGTGCTCTATGATGTGCCATCGATTATAACAAAGACGAGTTGTGGAACAAAACTGTGGCTTTAATAAGCTAAACGAGAACCGGCTGGCAACTGATCCCGAACTGGGGCAGGGCCAGAGGTCAGCCACCTTTATTCAGAGCCTGAGGGGAGGAGCCACAGGCGGAGCCAGCCGAGACAACAAACCATATATACAATACAGTAACAGTGGTTTACCACAATATTTATAATACAGTAAGTGGTTTACCACACTCTGTCGCATCGACTGCATTTAAATGTTTTAATAGCAGTTTTGTTCTTTGTATTTTCAGGCTGTCTTTTTCACGGTGCTGTTTCTGTTTAACTACATCTAACTGCTTGACTATATGCAGCTTATCACTTTTGTCAACTGTTTAATCTGCCATTTTGTTGACTGTCGGTCCGCAGATATTTATTGCTTTCTCCAGTGTGAGATTAACTTCTCTAAAAAGCTGTTCTCTCAGAGAATCATTTGCGATTCCACAAATTATTGGGAGGAAGGTTGTCTGTGGTGGGTTGAGATGGGCTGATTACAATATGTATGTATGTGGAGGAGAGAGGGGCTTCACCGAGTCTTTTAACAGGGAATTATGGAGAGCGTATTTGAAACCTACCTGAGGATATAAATAGAAACATTTTTACAAGTACTTGAAAAGCATATTTTTTTATTTGTGTGTCGAGCTTTAATATGTGTACTTTAATTATATACTGAATGTCACAATGCAGATTTATTGCTTTTTGTGTTTGCTGGCATCCGGGGTCTTGTTACAAGTCTTTTTGTTAATATAGATTATTTCATGGGATGTGTGCACAGCTGGTGAGGTTAGCATTTGTTGACCATCTCTAATTGGCCTTGAGAGGATGTTGGTGACGTAAAATGGGGTCACATTTGAAAATAGTTTGTGGACCACTGTCCCAGTCCTTTGCTTCACTTTGTCTGTACATAATCCAGCAGGGTCACGTTCTGTTGTTCATTTGAATTTCATCCTTTATTACATGCATCAGTTAACATAACCTGGAATTTTCCAGCCCTGCCTGACAGCAAGATCTTCCGGTCCAGCCCACTGAAGTCAATGGGCTTTTGGCTGGCTTGCAGCATCTGCCACAGGGGGATCTGCTGCAGGGGGATCCACTGTGGCACGCTGGCCAATCCCAGCCCAGGTAAAGCGAATTAGAGAATTAAGCATTTGGCTCAGAGTGGTGTAGGAAGAAGGGGTTTCAATTCATGGGGCACTGACATCAGTACTCTGAAGAGTAAGCTGTTCCATTGGGGTGGGCTCTACTTAAACTGGGCTGGGACCAGTGTCCTGGGCAGTTGCATAAATAGGGCTATGGACAGGGCTTTAAACTAACAAGAGTTGGAGGAAGTGAACGGAGATATAGATATCCAAGCGAAACACCAAGGCAATGTAACAGGATAGCAATGTGGGTGAAAACATGCAGCGAGGGCAGGTGAAGACATGCAGAAAGGGCAGGAAAGGACAGTAAATTTAACATAAATTGTGTGTCAGTGAATAAAACCATTGCAAGAAAAGAAGTGAAAATGAAATTAAAATGTATTTAACTGAATGTCCAAAGCATCTGCATTAAGATTGTGGTACAAGTCGAGGTAAATGTTTTAAATTTAATTGCCATTGCACAAAAATAATAGCAAGATGACCATTGTTGGAAAGTAAAAATTTCAGGATACACAATATTTCAGAAAGACAGATTGGCAAAGGGAGTTTCAGTTCATGGGACACTGGCATCAATACTCGGAACAGCGAGCTGTTCCTTTGGGATGGACTCCACTTTAACTGGGTTGGGACTAGTATCCTGGGCAGTGGTATAACTAGGGCTGTGGACAGGGCTTTAAATTAACAAAGTTGAAGGGTGGTATGTGTGAAGAATGGCATGAGGACATTGGTGAGGAAGGATCTGGCCTCAAGATTATGAAGTAGAATCAGTATGAGCGGAAATTAGGAATAGAATCAGAAAACATTGATGGGAGTAGCTATACTGTTGGACAGAATATTGAACAAGAGCAGCGTGGTGGCACAGTGGTTAGCACTGCTGCCTCACAGCTCCAGTGGTCCCGGGTTCAATTCCAGCCTTCGGTGACTGTGGAGTTTGCACTTTTTCTTCGTGTCTGCATCGGTTTCCTCCAGGTGTTCCGGTTTACTCCCACAGTCGACAGATGTGCAGGTTAGGTGGATTGGCCATGATAAATTGCCCCTTAGTGTCAAAAAGATTAGGTGGGGTTACTGGGTTTCGGGGATAGGGTGGAGGTGTGAGCTTACATAGGGTGATCTTTCCATGGGCCGGTACAGACACGGTGGGCCAAATGGCCTCCTGCACTGTAGGGATTCTATGAATTATTGGAGCTCGTAATAAAGGCCATATAATAATTGTGGGGGACTTTAATCTTTCTTTAGACTAGGGCAATCAAATTGGCAAGAGTGGTCCAGAGATATTTTCATGAAAGTTTCTGGGGCAATAGGTTGTGGGAATGACTAGGGATAAAGCTATTTTAGACCTAATATGATGTAATGAAGCAGGGTTAATTAGTAATGTCATCGTACAACTTCCACTTGATTGTAAGACCATTGAATTCCATGTTTAGATTTGAAAGTGACATACTCCATTCACGGGTAAACAAAGGGAACATTAATATTTCTACCCACTTGAAGTCTAATAATTCCACCTGTGTGAAGTGACTTGGAAGCATATGATTCACTACAGATCCTAAAAAGTACTGTCATTTCAGTATTCTTTAAAACTATATTTTCAGACCTTTTGTCTTTGGCCACTAATTTTACAATCTTTTTGTCTTCTGTCACCCTAATCTCTGAATCAAAGTATTGCTTAACCAGAAGCCAGTTGTAAGTCAGTAAGTAAGCAAGCACAGGGACTTGTGCAGGCAAGGACACAGTCAGCAGACCTTTGGATGGCTCCCCGTTTAGGGAGAGGAGAACTTGATAGGCCGAATGGCATAATTCTGCTCCTCTGTCTTGTGGTCTTGGGAGGCTGCCAGAATTGTGTTGGAGTAGCTAAGTCCATAGAAAATGATGTTAGGGTTTCAGCAGCAGATAGCTGAGGTAGAAGTGGAGTCAGGCAATACCACAGAGGTGGAAATAGATGGTTTGAATGATGGGGCAGATTTCTGGTTGGAAGCTCATCTCAAGAACAAATGGACATCAAGGTTGTGAACAATCTGGTTCAGACTCAGGGGCGTCATTCTCTGACCCCCCCCGCCGGGTCGGAGAATTGCCGGGGGCTGCCGTGAATCCCGCCCCCGCCGGTTGCCGAAGTCTCCGGCACCGGAGATTCGGCAGGGGCGGGAATCGCGCCGGTTGGCGGGCCCCCCCGCTCGATTCTCCGGCCTGGATGGGCCGAAGTCCCGCCGATAAATTGCCTGTCCCGCCGGCGTGGATTAAACCACCTTTTGAACGGCGGGACAAGGCGGCGCGGGGCGATCTGGCCCCGGGGGGTGCCCCCACGGTGGCCTGGTCCGGGATCGGGGCCCACCGATCCGCGGGCGGGCCTGTGTCGTGGGGGCAATCTTTCCCTTCCGCCTCCGCCACGGTCTCCACCATGGCGGAGGCGGAAGAGACTCCCTCCACTGCGCATGCGTGGGAAACTGTCAGCTGACGCTCCCGCGCATGCGCCGCCCGGGGATGTCATTTCCGCGCCAGCTGGCGGGGCAACAAAGGCCGTTTCCGCCAGTTGGCGGGGCGGAAATTCCTCCGGCGTCGGCCTAGCCCCTCAATGTTGGGGCTCGGCCCCCAAAGATACGTTTTGGGCCCCAGTCGGCGGACATCGCGCCGTTTCGGGAGAATTTCGCCCCAGTTGTCTGGGAGAGGGGTGGAGTTGATAGTTCTGTAATGAAGTCTGTGGCAGGCACTTAAATTAATTCATGTTTTATTAAGTATTTTCCTGCCTATTTCTTTAGTTTGGCTCCTTTCTAAATTATCTTTCTAACGACATTCTGTGGAATCACAAATATTTTTAAAAATATTTTACGTTTTGAGGACTTGCATTGTTAAAACTATTAAAACTTGAGAAATTAATTCGTGGTCCTTTTCTACCTGCTATTCTTTATAAAGAAACCAATGAATTTTAACACCAAAGGAGGTTTTAACGTAATTTTAAACAATAATAGTTCCAAGCCGTTTGAACGGTTTAAACACCCGCTATCATTTTAAATGAAGAAAATGTAATCACTCCTTTGTCTATCCAGCCACAGTCACTTGCGCACTTAGAAGAGGATATTCGAGAGGTCTTGAAGAAGGAGACCGGCACTGACATATTACTTGGAGAAGGAATGGATCCCATCTTCAAAATTTGTGAGCAAGAGGTGCTAATATAGTTTCTCTTGTTTCTTCTTGTAGCCTGAATAGTTTATGATCATGGTTATTCTGACTGATTTGTAAATTCCTGGTATTCATCTTACTCCTGTTCTTTTCCCCACCCTTAACAAATCACAGCATACTGCTCCTTTCAAGAAAGTACGAAAATCTCTTGTTTTAGACACATGGATCAAGGATGACCTTGGTGTCCAAAAGTTCACACCGACCACTGTTTCAGATGTACAGGTGAGTTTACTTATGCGTATTGCAAACTTTGCAAAGTAGTCATTTTTAGAAGCAAATTAATTTTACATTGGAGTGTCTTAAAGAGCGAATTTTTGCAATTAGCTACAAAAACTTATTGCAATTAGCTACAAAGTTTAACTTCATATTCATTGTCATTGCTTCACATGTTAAGGAACATGCACATGGTTTCTTTCACATATCTGCTTAACTACTTATCATTTAAACAGTTTTATTTAAATCAATTGTTCATATTGTGTTACAATGAGAAAAATCTGTGATCTAATAAAATTTCACGTTTACAATTTTCCTGAGATTATTTCTATCAGTGGAAAATTCAATCTTTTTAAATGTTCTCCTTCTTACCACCTCTTTCCTGGTTTTAGTCTCATGTTTTCCCCCATAATTTATTTTTCTTTGATCAAGATGATTTGAGATCCTTGCTGTTTTTATTCTTTACTTGAACTCCAAAGAGATCAGCAAAACAGGGTCTAGAAAACTTATCCATTGACTATTAATTTCTTTACTTTCTTTCCCAGCTCTCAATCTTCTTGTAAGGAACTAATCATTCTTCACTCAGCAAGCTGTCCTATCAGTACAGCCTTAAAAAATGCAAGCTGTCCATGAAACTGCCACGCCGTACACAATGAAAATAGGTGCTTCACTAACAGACTGCAGCATAGATTGTGTTCATATCGAGCTTTTTGAATCAAATTATAAACCTTGGCAGTGCCATATAGCAGTTACCATGCTGAAAACATGTTGCCTCATTTTTAGTGTCAGTTAGCTAGATAATATTTTATTCATTCAAATCGAATTCCATAAATTGAACTGATACTTCATTGCAGTTCTGAGGGAATGCTGTTTTGTCAGAGTTATTATCTGTGAAACTGAAGATCCTTCTTGCCTGCTCTTTTATTCTCTCTGGATTGGCATATAGTTATTCCGTAGTTCATGCCATCAAAAACAGATTATCTGGTTATTCATTTTATTCATTAATGTGGGATCTTGCAGTGTGAAAATGGAGGATTGTGTTGGATTTAATGCAGAAAAGTAAATGTCGGCTTTTTATGTATATTGAATTAAATTTGAAGGGGTTCACTGCGAAATGTTTTTTTTAAAACTTTCTGATTCCTCTTGCAGCTGATTTAATTATAGTTTTTAGTAGCATCCATTTCAATGTGTTTTAGAATTAGTAGAGCTATCCAAATGAAATATTTGTGATTTAAGATTTCAGTCTCTGGAGAATTATCTGGAAGGAAAAAAATTTCAGCTATCTGTTTAAAGAATTAAAAAAATATATATATATATATTTATTAAAGTTTTTTAACACAATTTTTCTCCCTTACAAACAATAACCCCCCCCTCGTAACAAAAAAAAACGAGAAATCGCACAGAGCAAGATATATACATGGCAAAATGATATATTTACACAGCTTTGTACACTTCCCCTCACCCGTACGTGCCAGTTTCCCCAACCCTTCATGTTATCTCTTGCTCATCCACCCTCCCAGGCAGTTCCCCCCCCCCCCCCCCCAAGGTTGCTGCTGCTGCTGACCGACCTTCCTCTAACGAGATAGTCTAGGAACGGTTGCCACCGCCTGTAGAACCCCTGCGCAGACCCTCTCAAGGCAAACTTAATCCTCTCCAACTTTATGAACCCAGCCATATCATTTCTCCAGGCTGGGGGGCTTCGCCTCCTTCCACATTAGCAAGATCCTTCGCCGGGCTACTAGGGATGCAAAGGCCAGAATGCCGGCCTCTTTCGCCTCCTGCACTCCCGGTTCGTCCACTACTCCAAATATTGCTAGCCCCCAGCTTGGCTTGACCAGGACTTTCACCACCTGAGATATTGCTCCCGCCACTCCTCTCCAGAACCCCTCCAGTGCCGGGCATGACCAAAACATATGGACATGGTTCGCCGGGCTCCCTGAGCACCTTCCACATCTGTCCTCTACCCCAAAGAACCTACTCAACCTCTCCCCCGTCAAGTGCGCTCTGTGGACCACCTTAAATTGTATCAGGCTGAGCCTGGCACTACCTAGGGAATCAGCCCACAGACCTTCCTCGATCTCCTCCCCCAGCTCCTCCTCCCATTTACCCTTCAACTCTTCTACCAGCGCTTCCCCCTCTCCTTTCAACTCCTGGTGTATTTCCGACACCTTGCCCTCCCCGACCCATACACCCGAGATCACCCTATCTTGAACTTCTTGTGCCGGGAGCAACGGGAATTCCCTCACCTGTCGCCTCACAAAAGCCCTCACCTGCATATATCTAAAGGCATTTCCCAGGGGTAACTCTAACTTCTCCTCCAGTGCCCCTAGGCTCGCAAATGTCCCGTCGATGAACAGGTCCCCCATTCTTCCAATCCCCGCCCGATGCCAGCTCTGGAACCCCCCGTCCATCTTCCCCGGGACAAACCGGTGGTTACCGCTGATCGGGGACCACACCGATGCTCCCATTGCACCCCGGTGCCGTCTCCACTGGCCCCAGATCCTTAGCGTTGCCGCCACCACCGGGCTCATGGTATACTTTGTCGGCGAGAGCGGCAGCGGTGCCGTCACCAACGCCCCCAGGCTCGTTCCTTTACAGGACGCCATCTCCATCCTCTTCCATGCCGCCCCCTCTCCCTCCATAACCCATTTGCGGATCATCGCCACATTTGCTGCCCAGTAGTAGCTCCCCAGGTTTGGCAGCGCCAACCCTCCTCGGTCCCTACTGCGTTCCAGGAACCCTCTCCTTACTCTCGGGGTCTTATTCGCCCACACAAACCCCATAATACTCCTGCCTACTCTCTTAAAAAAGGCCTTCGTGACCACGAAGGGAAGGCACTGAAACACAAACAGAAACCTCGGAAGGACCACCATTTTGACCGACTGCACTCTACCCGCCAGCGAGAGCGGTAACATGTCCCATCTTTTGAAATCCTCCTCCATTTGCTCCACCAACCTCGTCAGATTCAGTTTATGTAGGGTCCCCCAACTCCTGGCTATCTGGATCCCCAGATACCGAAAGCTCCCCTCCGCCCTCCTCAGCGGTAGGTCCCCTATCCCTCTTTCTTGGTCCCCCGCCTGTAATACAAAGAGCTCACCCTTCCCTACATTGAGCTTATAGCCCGAAAACTCCCTTAGAGTCTGCATGACCTCCACCATCCCCTCCATTGGATCCGCCACGTACAGCAACAGGTCATCCGCATATAGCGACACCCGATGCTCTTCTCCCCCTCGGACCACCCCCCTCCATTTATTAGACTCCCTCAATGACATGGCCAATGGTTCGATCGCCAATGCGAACAACAGGGGGGACAGGGGGCACCCCTGCCTCGTCCCTCGGTACAGTCGAAAGCACTCCGACCTCCGCCGGTTCGTCACTACACTCGCCATCGGGGCTCTGTAAAGGAGCTTAACCCAATTTTAAACCCTACCCCGAACCCAAACCTACGCAGCACCTCCCAGAGGTGCTCCCACTCTACTCGGTCAAAGGCCTTCTCCTCTCCGCGTCCATAGCTGCCACTATCTCCGCCTCTCCCTCCTCCGATGGCATCATTATCACGTTTAAGAGCCGCCGCACATTGGTGTTTAGTTGCCTGCCCTTTACAAATCCCGTCTGGTCCTCGTGGATTACCCCCGGGACACAGTCCTCGATCCTCGTGGCCAGCACTTTTGCCAGCAACTTTGCATCCACATTGAGGAGCGAGATCGACCTGTACGATCCACATTGCAGTGGGTCCTTGTCCCGCTTTAGGATCAAAGAAATTGTCGCTTCCGACATTGTCGGGGGCAGGGTCCCCTCCTCTCTTGCCTCATTAAAGGTCCTCACTAGTAGCGGGGCCAACAGGTCTGCGTACTTCCTGTAGAACTCCACCGGGAATCCGTCCGGTCCTGGGGCCTTCCCCGCCTGCATGCTCCCCAAACCCTTGCTCAGCTCCTCCAACCCAATTGGTGCCCCCAAACCAGCCACCTCTTGCTCCTCCACCCTCTGGAATCTCAGCTGATCTAGGAATCGTCTCATCCCCTCTTCCCCCGCTGGGGGCTGGGATCTGTACAGCTCTTCATAAAAGGCCTTGAATACCTCGTTTATTTTCGTCGCACTCCGAACCGTGGCTCCCCTTCCATCTTTGACTCCCCCTATTTCCCTCGCTGCCATCCTCTTACGGAGCTGGTGTGCCAGCATCTGACTAGCCTTTTCCCCATACTCGTAGGTCGCCCCCTGCGCTTTCCTCCACTGTGCCTCCACCTTCCCTGTGGTCAACAGGTCAAACTCCGTCTGGAGCCGTCATCTTTCCCCAAGTAATCTTTCCTCCGGGGCATCTGCGTATCTCCTGTCCACTCTCAAAATCTCCCCCACTAACCTCGCCCTTTCCATACCCGCTGTCTTCTCCCTATGAGCCCTAATGGAAATTAACTCTCCCCTGATCACCGCCTTCAACGCCTCCCATACCACCCCCACCCGCACCTCCCCGTTGTCGTTGGCCTCCAAGTACCTTTCGATACACCCCCTCACCTTCCCACACACCACCTCGTCCGCCAGCAGTCCCACATCCAGCCGCCACAACGGGCGTTGGTCCCTCTCCTCTCCCAGCTCCAGTTCCACCCAGTGCGGGGCATGGTCCGAAACGGCTATACCGAATACTCCGTCCCCATCACCCTCTGGATGAGCGCCCTACCCAGAACAAAGAAATCTATCCGGGAGTAGGCTTTGTGTACATGGGAGAAGAAAGAAAATTCCCTGGCCTGCGGCCTTGCAAACCGCCATGGGTCCACTCCCCCCATCTGATCCATAAACCCCCTAAGTACCTTGGCTGCCGCCGTCCTCTTTCCAGTCCTTGATTTGGAGCGGTCCAGTGCTGGATCCAACACTGTATTGAAGTCCCCTCCCATTATCAGGCCTCCTATCTCCAGATCTGGAATGCGCTCCAACATGCGCTTCATGAATCCTGCATCATCCCAGTTTGGAGCGTATACGTTTACCAACACCACCCACGTCCCTTGCAGCCTACCGCTCACCATTACATATCGCCCTCCATTGTCGGCTACAATAGTCTTGGCCTCAAATGACACCCGCTTTCCCACCAATATTGCCACCCCTCTATTCTTCGCGTCCAGTCCCGAGTGGAATACCTGTCCTACCCATCCCTTTCTTAGCCTGACCTGGTCCGCCACCTTCAGGTGTGTCTCTTGGAGCATGGCCACATCCGCCTTCAGTCCTTTAAGTACGCGAACACTCGAGCCCTCTTCACCGGCCCATTCAGGCCCCTCACATTCCACGTTATCAGCCGGATTGGAGGGGCTCTCACCCCCCCCCCCCCCCACGCCCTGCCGACTAGCCATCTCCTTTTCTGGGCCAGTCCCGTGTCCACGCCTCCCTCACCCTCCAGTCCCCCAGAGGGGGGACCCCCGTCACAACCACCTCTTCTGTGTCCCATTCCCTTTCGGCCAGTGCAGCAGCAACCCTTTTTCCCCCCCCTCCCCTCCCCCCACGCTAGACCCCTGTCTAGCTTTTTTGCTCCCCCCATGTCACTCCCGTAAGTCAGCTGACGCCTGCTGACCCCGGCTTCCCCCGCCGTCCCATTGACCTCCCTGCGTGGGAGTCTCCCAATCCATATGCATTCCTTCGTTCCCCTTCCCGCCTTTCCAAAGGCCGCTCCGCCCCCTCTGGTGCAGCTCCTGTCGCGGCCTTGTCTCTCTCCCCCAGCCCATGTAACATTGCCTGCGTGTGATTGACCCCCTATATACAACCACCATCACACATCAAACCCCAAAACATCCCCCCCACCCTCACAAACCCTCACTTAGAGTCCAACTTTTCGGCTTGTACAACGGTCCACGCCTCATCAGGCGTTTCAAAGTAATAGTGTTGGCCCTTGTATGTGACCCACAGTCGCGCTGGCTGCAGCATTCCGAATTTCACTTCTTTCCGGTACAATGCCGCTTTGGCCCGGTTGAAACCCGCTCTCCGCTTTGCAACCACCGTGCTCCAGTCCGGGTATATTCGGATCTCTGCATTGTCCCACTTACTGCTCCGCTCCTTCTTGGCCCATCTCAGGACCCACTCTCTGTCCGTGAACTGGTGGAACCTCACCACCATCGCCCTTGGCGGCTCATTTGCCTGGGGCTTCTTCGCCAACACCCGATGTGCCCCGTCCAACTCCAGCGGCCTCGAAGGGGCCTTCGTGCCCATCATCGCCTCGAGCATCGTGCTCGCGTATGCCCCGGCATCAGCCCCCTCCACTCCCTCAGGGAGACCCAGGATTCGCAGATTCTCTCTCCTCGACCTGTTCTCCAGGTCTTCGAGTCTTCCCGCCCACCACTTGTGTAGCGCCTCGTTCTGCTCCACTCTCACCGCCAGGCCCACGAGCTTGTCCTCGTTCTGACTGACTCTTTTCTGTCCCTCCTGGATCTTAGCTTCGTGGGCCTTCTGGGTGATCCCGAGTCCTTCAATTACCGAAAGCATAGGCGCCAACATCTCCTTGCGCATCTCCTCGCGCTGCTCCTCGAAGCAGTGCTTGATGAACTCCTGCAGCTCCCCTTTGTCCCTGGCCGGCGCCATTTTGTTTTCCCTCGCTTCTCCCGTTGCTCCAGTGCCGCTCCTTTGGCCGTTACACTTCTGGTCCGTTTCATAGAAGTTAGAGGGGGACCTCTCTCTTCCCTTGCCCACGGGCTGCATCAAAAAAAAAAAAAAAGTTCCATTGGGGCTCCTCTAACGAGCTCGAAAGTCCGTGGTAGCGGGAGCTGCCGAATCATGCGGCTTAGCTCCGCATAGCCGCAACCAGAAGTCGAGAGGGAATCCTTTTGGCAGTGTTCACTTCACCAGTCTGCCCCAAAAAGTCTATGGAAACTCCTGAAAAAGGTCTGGGAGTCCGTTCCAGACGGGAGCTGCCGAATGCGCGACCTACTCCTCCATGGCCGCCACCGGAAGCCTCGTCCCTGCTTCTTCAATGGCCTTGGAAGATCTTTTCACAGTTGTTCCCTCTGCTGCTAGAATTCACCTTTGATAGAGTCAAGTCAGATTGCAGCTTTAAGCTTGCCCTCCCCCCGCCTGCATGCTGGAAGAGGCCCTGTTTATCCTGTTGCAGCCAAATCTTTTACTGTTTCTGCCGGGTCTGGTAGCCAAAAGACATAACATTCCTAGGGGACACTGTCAGGGGAATGCTGCAGTCTTCTTCCCACACCGGGAAATGTCAAACAAATGCCGTGGGGGCCCTGTAAAAGAGCCCAAAAGTCCGTTCCAAGCGGGAGCTACCGAATATGCGACCTAGCTCTGCATAGCCGCACCCGGAAGTCCTCTGTTTAAAGAATTGATGATGCTGTAATATTTCTTTAAAACTTGGAACCGGAAGTTAAATCTTAAAATATAATTCTTTTTTAGAGCCATTTATTCACATTGAGTATTGTGAGAGCTTTTGATTCAATTCCAATAATGGATTGCTTTTTTTATTTTGAGGTGCATTGTTCATTCAACCACCACATACAAAAGGAATTGTGAATAAAGGGTCAGCTAATCTGTGACAATTTCATCCTGTAAATCTTGATTCCTTGTTTCTTATACATGCACACTATTCCTAACCATTTGTTCTCCGCAATGTGGGTAACAGATTGGTTCTCGAGAATAGGACCGAGTTGCTCACCAGTCTGGAGCATTTCGGATTCAGTTGTTTCTTCTGAGGCTTTGGCAATGGGAGGAGTCTTGAATTATCTCTGTTGTGAGGAATGGAATTACTTAATAGGGTCAAAATTTCAAACTGCTTCTCGGGGGTGGAGTTTTGGGTGGGGAAGAGATTTTGAATTGCTTGTCTATGTGGGATGGGGTAGCTGGATTCCAAGTTGCTTCTTGGTAACGGAAGGAGAACTGAGGTTTTTGGTGCATTGTCTATTTTTTGCCATCTCCACAGGACATTCCTGGCCCTTGCTCATTAATTGCTGCCAAAAATTGTGATGGAATTCTCTCCACTTGCCTGGATGAGTGCAGTTCCAACAACACTCAAGCTCGACTCCATCCAGGACAAAACAGCCCGCTTAATTGGCACCCCATCCATTATTGTAAACCTTCCCTCCACAACTGGTGCAGCAGAGTGTACCATTTACAAGGCAGTGCAGTAATTCACTAAAGCTCCTTCAACAGCATCTTCCGAACCCGTGGCTTCTACCATCTCAAAGGAAAGGGCAGTAGATGTATGGGAACAACTCCATCTTCAAGTTTCCCTCCAAGCCACACACTGTCTTGACTTGGAACTATATCATTGCTCCTTCACTGTCGCTGGGTCACAATCCTGGGACTTTCTCCCTAAAAATACTGTGGGTGCACCTACACCGCATGGACTGCAGGGGTTCAAGAAAGTAGATCACCACCACCTTCTTGAGGAGAATTGGGATTGGCAATAAATGCTGGCCTAAAATAGGGGTGCTGCCCCCGACGATGTCACAGGCCACGATTTCGCTGACTCTGAAGCGGGACAAGAACCCGGAGCTGTGTGGGTCCTACAGGCCAATATCCCTGTTGAACGAAAAACTGCAGGCCAAAATTTTGTCCTCCAGGATTGAGAATTGTGTTCCGTACGTTATTGGGGATGACCAGACGGGGTTTGTTAAGGGTAGGCAGTTGGTGGCCAATGTAAGAATGTTGTTAAATGTGATCATGATGCCCCCAGAAGGTAGGGAGGTGGAGGTAGTGATCGCAATGGATGTACAGAAGGCTTTTGATCAGGTAGAATGGGATTATCTGTGGGAACTACTGGGACGGTTTGGATTTGGGCGGGGCTTTATTGACTGGGTCCGGTTGCTGTATCAGGCTCCTGTGGCAAGTGTACGGACCAATAGGACAACATTGGACTGTTTTAGACTGCACTGGGTACGAGACAAGGATGCCCCCTCTCCCCACTGTTCGCGCTAGCTATAGAGCCGTTGGCAATTGCTCTGTGAGCCTCAAGGGGCTGACGACCTGCTTCTGTATGTATCGGACCCATTAGAGGGGATGGAAGAAATCATGAGGATTCTAAGGGAATTTGGCCGGTTTTCGGGGTATAAGCTAAATATGGGGAAAAGTGAGATGTTTGCTGTCCAGGCGAGGGGACAGAAGAGGCGATTGGGGAAGCTGCCGTTTAGATTAGTAGTGGGAAGCTTTAGGTACCTCGGCATTCAAGTGGCGCGAGAATGGGACCGGCTGCATGAATTAAATCTGGCTCGGCTAGTAGACCAAATGAAGGACGATTTTCGGAGATGGGACGCGCTCCCGTTGTCATTAGCTGGGAGGGTGCAGACGGTAAAGATGACGGTCCTCCCGAGATTCCTGTTCGTGTTTCAATGTCTCCCCATCTTTATTCCGCGATCCTTTTTTAAACGGGTCAACAAAGTGATCTCTGGCTTTGTTTGGGCGGGTAAGGAAGGTAATGCTTGAGCGGAGCCAGGGAGAGGGCGGGCTGGCGCTGCCAAATTTTAGCAACTATTACTGGGCGCCGAATATAGCCATGATCAGGAAGTGGGTGGTGGGGGAGGGGTCGGCATGGGGCGTATGGAGACGGCTTCATGCAAGGGCACCAGTTTGGGGGCATTGGTAACTGCACCTCTGCCGTTCCCGCCGGCACAGTACTCCAACAGCCCCGTGGTGGTGGCGGCCTTGAGAGTCTGGGGGCAATGGAGGGGACATGTGGGGGCAGAGGGAGCATCGGTCTGGTTCCCAATCTGTAATAATCACCGGTTTGCCCCGGGAAGTATGGATGGGGGGTTCCGGATATGGTGGAGAGCAGGGATTGAGAGGATGGGGGATATGTTTATAGAGGGGAGCTTTCAGAGTATGAGGGCGCTGGAGGAGAAGTTTTGAGGTTCAAGTATCTGCAGGTGCAAGACTTCCTACGTAAATGGGTGTCAACCTTCCCGCTCCTACTGCTGAGGGGGATTCAGGACAGGGTAGTTTCCAGAGGGTGGGTAGGAGATGGGAGCATCTCGGACATTTACAACAAACTTATGCGGTCAGAGGAGACACAGACCGAGGAGTTAAAGCACAAGTGGGAGGAAGAGCTGGGAGGAGAGATAGAGGATGGTCTCTGGGCGGACGCATTGAGTAGAGTATACGCGTCCGCAACATGTGCCAGGCTCAGCCTGATACAATTTACGGTCGTTCACCGGGCTCACATGACAGTGGCCCGGATGAGCAGATTCTTTGGGGTGGAAGACAGTGTGCAAAATGCGCGGGAGGACCAGCGAACCATGTTCACATGTTCTGGGCATGTCCGAAGCTTAGTGGAGTTTGGCAGGGGTTTGCATATGTCATGTCCACGTTGTTTAAAAGCGAGGGTGGCGCTGAGTCCAGAGGTGGCGATTTTCAAGGTGTCGGAAGACCCGGGAATCCAGGAGGAGAAAGTGGCAGACATTCTGGCCTTTGCTTCCCTGGTAGCCCAGAGACGGATACTCAAAGCCCCCGAAGTCGGAGATCTGTCTATCGGACATGGCTAGTTTTCTCTGTTTGGAGAAAATCAAGTTCGCCTTGAGAGGGTCACTGTTAGGGTTCGCCCAGAGGTGGCAATCGTTCGTAGACTTCTTCGCGGAAAATTAATCGTCAGCAGGGGGGGAGGGGGGTCAGTTCAGTTTGGAGCAGGGGGTTAATAAAGGTGGGACCTGTAAGGGAGGAAAACGGCTTTTGCACTGTTTATAGTTTCATGTACATTGTTTATTGTGTTGTTATAATACCAAAAAATATCAATAAAATGTTTATTTATAAAAAAAATTAAAAATTGCTGGCCTGGTCATTGATACCCACATTCTGTGAATGATTTTTGTTTTGTAAATCTGGTTTTACTCTTCACAGAGAATTGCAGTACTTCAGTTTTATCGGTCAACTCCAGTTTCTTCCACTGAAAGGAATCATCACATGATTGCACAAAAATCTTTAACTTTTGTAATGTGATGGACTTACGTTGACTAGTTGTTCTCTTGTATGTGAACAGTTCATTTCAAAGCTCTTTGAAGCAGTTTAAAAGTTGCTTACAGAATCATTGCTGTAAGATGTCAGCTCAGAATTAGTATTTTGGCACTCTTCTTGCCTGGTTCATACACCACTGGAACATAATTCAATTTGTGTATAGCAATTGATTGAAAGACGAAAAGTAGATTATCCACCATAGATATGATCATTTTTGTTCTTGGAAAGATGCACCTTGGTATACATCTGTTTACAATTTGTGTTAAGAGTGTAGAAAATGCAGTTCTTTCAGGCAGATTGATAAAATTTGTTTTTAACATAAATTTAGAGTGCCCAATTCATTTTTTTCCAATTAAGGGGCAATTCAGCGTGGCCAGTCCACCTACCCTGCACATCTTTGGGTTGTGGGGGCGAAACCCACACAAACACGGGGAGAATGTGCAAACTCAACACGGACAGTGACCCAGAGCCGGGATCGAACCTGGGACCTCGGTGCCGTGAGGCAGTTGTGCTAACCACTGCGCCACCGTGCTGCCCCAGATTGATAATTTTAATCCCCATGTGTACTATGAGAGGTACTGGTATACAGCAAGTCACTCTTTCATTTTTGCATTGAAGGTAATGTGCTTACATACACTACCATTTCCCTCAAAAGGCAAAAATAAACCTATTGGAATAAGTCATTCAAGTTACAAGAACAATACGTTGCATTTATTTGGTGACTTTAACATTTACAAATGTCCCATCGTTATAGAGAATTTCTACAGCAAAATTGGACTGTAATTAAAAGGAAATGTAAGGAAGAGATGTGCTTGGCCAAAGAATTGAGATTTAAGTGGCAAAAGATTTTTACTGGATGAAATTGTGGCTTATCCAAGACTTGGAGGTTAAACCGGCAGTTTCATCACACAGACACTGGAAGGGTCATGAGATATGTATAGGATTCGAGTACACGGAGAAGGAGGGATCCTGGGGACTTTGGTAATAGTACATGTTCTGGAAGGTTCTGTAGATGTTTTGGGTTTGATAGATAGGTAAGAGTCCATCTGTGAAGGAGTTCCACTGAGCTGGATAACAGAGCAGGATCATTGGAAAAATATGGGGCTGGATTCTCCGATTTTGAGGCTATGTCCCCACGCTGGCAGATACGACAGATAAAATGGCTACCGATCCTCCGTTTGGCTGGGGGCTAGCATCAACGCAGTGTAGAGTACTTGGCCCTAGCTTCCAAAACGGCCCAGAGAATTAGTGGGTCCGTGGTCACGCCGTGCAACATAGTGCCGGCTGCTCATGGACCCGACCTGCGAAATAGTGCTTCCCCCTTTGGCCGGCTCACGCGCCCCGGACAAAGCCCCCCCTGCCCGTGGATCGGCCCTCCCCCAACTGTGGCGACGCTGGAGAGTCCGCAGCCACCACGCCGAGTTCCCGACAGATGAGACCACGAGAGACCCTGAGTACTCTGAGTACGCCGCTTTGGCGGGGGCGGAGCATTGCAAAAGCGGCGCAGCTCCCGATTTGATCGGGAACTTTGATTCTAAGGCCGATCGCCGAACGCGATTTCACAGTCTGTGATCATAGAATCATGCCCATGGTGTTTTTGATCATTTTGATAACTAAGAGCAGTTGAGGATGAAGAGGATTTGTGACTTCAGTTTGTGCCATGGCAAGGGTGAAAATCTGATTAGAGAAATCCGCGATGGAATGCAAGAAACAGGGATTTGGCTAAAATTAACAGTCAAATGTATTTGCAAGATTTGTAATACAGAAGTAAAAGAAAACAGCAAAATATGGGGTGGTCTACATAAATTGAAAAGAATTACAGTTTGTGCAACATACGCATGGTTGTATTCTTCTTTGAAAGAAGTTCGATATGCATCTACAGAACACTCATGTAGCCTAGTTCCTGTTCCTGCATTTAGGGAGAGTGCAAAATCAGGTAAGATTGCTTTTCCTGATTTGCTGTCGGTGACTCTTGCTGGATTTATGTGTCTGACCTTTTAATACCTAACATGAGTCAGCACCTTCAGGAGAGAATGGGATAAAGTGGCAAAGCATAAAACTATCAAAGTAAATATTGTACTCGTCAAAAGATGCATTTTTAAAACTTGTAGTTTTGAGGCTTCTTGCTTTCCACAGGGAGGGGAAAAATTACAGGTGAGTCAATCTAGATTTGTCTTGCCTGTCCACTGGCATTTGGCATGAGTCATTGGATGAAGGTTTACCAGACTGATTCCAGGAATGGTGTGACTGTCATACGAGGAGAGATTGACTAGGTTGGGATTGTTCTCGCTGGAGTTCAGAAGAATGATGGGGAATCTCATAGAGACTTATAAAATTCGAATGGGACTAGACAGGGTAGATGCAGGGAAGATGTTCCCAATGGTGGGTGTGTCCAGAACCAGGGGCCACAGTCTGAGGATTCTGGGTAAACCATTTCGGGTAGATATGAGGAGACATTTCTTCACCCAAAGAGTGGTGAGCCTGTGGAATTCATTACCACAGGAAGTAGTTGATGCTAAAACATTGAATATATTCAAGAGGCGGCTAGATATAGCACTTAGGGAAAATGGGATCAAAGGCTATGGGGAGAAAGCAGGATCAGGCTATTGAGTTGGATGATCAGCCATGATCGTGATGAATGGCGGAGAAGACTCGAAGGGCCAAAAGGCCTCCTCCTGCTCCTATCTTCTATGTATGTATCTATGAACTTAGAAGTTGCTTGCTTATATACCCTTTTCATTGGGAAGGAATGTGGGAATCAAATGGGGGGAATAAAGTAAATGGGGGAAATGTGGTACAGTCTGAAAGCTTGTTGACCAGCTCGTTACTGAGGATACTTTTACCTGAAAAATCGGACATCACCAGAAGTACATGGGGTAGAAATGTTATCTTGTCTGAGATAAAGCAGCAAAAGATGTCAAAAGCTATATTGTTTGAAACTCCAATACAGGTAAGCTGTGGCTTTGGTCTTTTTGAAGGTCTGCATGCATTAAAGGAAAAACATATATTCATTTCACATAATCCATGTCTCACAGAAGTAATTAAACAAGGCAACTGGGAGAATCTGATTATGTTCTTGTGTTAAGAAATTTAAACTTCAGGCAAGACACTCTGCTTCAGCCCTGTCACTTGTTATTTGTTAATTTAGTTAATGAATCCTTTTAGTTTAGTATTTTTTTCACTTAAAAGAGGGACAAAAGTCAGAAATGGCGATTTTGGTTGCAACCTTTTTGGGGAAGCTACAATTTGATCCTGTACCTCCGATATACCTTCAATTCTGGCTACTTGACCCAACATGAATAGCAGACAGAATTTTACATTCGATAAGCAGGCAGATGTCCCAATCCAACTTAAATTTGGGTATGATGATGTTAGATCAGCTTGATTCCTTTATTATGGAAGCAAAGCAGGTCCAAAAGTCCCCATTCCTTCCAACCCAGGCCAATACACATCATTGAGGCAATTAAATTGCCAATTCCCTGGTATTTTGCATAGTTCATGCAGGGGCAGCACAGGCAGGTGGGAATCGAGCAGAATGTTCCAAAGGGCTTCAGGTCAGGTAAGAGCCAACACCTTGGAAGTAGAGGGCTGCACCTAAGTCTACAGGGGAAGTCGGTGAAATTATCTTGCGTTGTGCACAGGTTTGCAGTTATGCCAATGAAGATGTCAACTGTGAGGGGCTAACTTAGGAAGAATATCATCAACCAAAGAGGGTCAATTACAGGGCAGGGTGCAGCAATAGAAGCCAAAGGTGTCATGGGAATAGTCCACTCCTGTTGTCTAGATGCCCCTTAAATGCCGCTATCGTATCTGCTCCCCAGGCAGAGCGTT